>NW_024609868.1:72887203-73323584 GCF_016920785.2 Ixodes scapularis
ACTTTCAACATTACTGTCCTCAAGTAAAAAACAAAGTGAAGAGGGTTATTCAAGATTGTTGCCAGGTGTTCCATTTATTGACCTTGAGTATTTTGAGCAACAGCTGACTCGCGAAAGTCTCGTAAGACATTTTGGGTTATTTCTTACTGCAGATGTCGACTGATACGTTGAACACGCCTTGAACTCAGGCGTGTTCAGCGTATAAATTGGATGGGTGTGCCATATTGTTCCTCACGAATGCTTCATGCTCTGCATTGAGCTTTTTCAGCGAAGCAATGGAAGTACTATTTAGCTCGAAGATAGAACAAAGCTTCGTCCTTGCAGCCGTAGCCTGATATTCGAGAGTTTTAATATAGTTGGTAACAGTAAGGTGATAAATAATACATAAGGTTTGGCTCGATATTCTTCTTCCTTTGGTTCTGAACAGGTAAAAAAGTTTGCAATATTTAAATATAATTAATCCAGAAAAAAAAACAGGACACTCATAACAACAATTAATTAGAACGTTGGTTAAAACAAGGAAATGTAAACGCACGTTTGCCTTGTGTACCTTTCTTGATGCCGTTCAAAAACCATTGCAGCACGGACCGACTGCAGTTTACTCCGGTGTTCTCCAGATAGACGTCCGCTGATGCCACAGCTAGGCAGCGAAGGGCAGAGAACTAAGTGAGCCGCACTATGGCCCCACTCACGAGTTTCACTCTCTCCTAAAGCCCATAATATCAAGTCTACGCCAGGCACCATTATGTTTTATTTGTAAAAATATCTGCTTGAGATAAGATGTGTCCTGCTGGGGTAAAAACAGGATGAAGAAAAAGGAAGACTATTACCATTTTCGAAGTGCTCGAAAGAAGCTGACTCATAAAAAGGGTGGCTGAGCTGCAGATATCCTGCTGGAATTCACAAATAAAGTGGTCCTACCCTAGAAGTTGGAATACAAAAAAAAAACTAAGTAGCTTTTAAAACAGGGTCAAATAAGGTGAAAGAAGCAGAAAAAAATACATCCTGCTTTGTAAGAGAAGATGATAGGTGTGCATCGACGAACGAGGATGGCAATAACACCTTTACATATTGCCATTTTTTAAGTTAGTTTTAGGGTAGACGGAGCGTTGTCATCGTGTTGTGACATTATGAAAATGGTAGTAGTGACTATAATCGAGAAAGACATTGTTAATTCTTGTCTGTGCACTTAACGCCTTGAGCTTCTCGAAGAGGCATACAATCACTTGATGTCTCCCTCTCCCCGCCTTCGATCGCAAAGAAACAACAAACACCAAAAAAAAAGCGGATATAACTTGCCCCCCCCCCCTTTTTTTTGTAGAAATGTTTATTTGGATCTTTTGACATTGTTGTTAGGGTCTAAAAATTAGATTCAGGGGCTTGGTGTTGAAAAAAAGGGCTTTGCGGAAGTGAAGAGCGCCAAGCCTCCCTTTGCGCTGGTCAGTTCGCGTGACAGTGTCACTGCGCTTGACTTCATCAAAATAAAACGACCTTTTCTTTAGACGGGGGGGGGGGGGGGGGGGGGGGGGGGGCTGGTTTTGAAAAAAACAGTAACGGATTACAAGGAATCCGTTACGTCAAAAATGTAAGGGAATTACTTTAAAATTACTCTAGAAAATATGTAATTATTCCGTTACTAAATTACCGATAAATGTAAGGGATTACAAGTAATTTCGTTACTTGTAACGGATTACGTACAAGTCTGGCTGCCACACGACGGCCGGTTCCTGCTTGGTGAGCATACTAAATTCATTCCTTACGCACACGGTGGCTCCCACTGCTTGAAAGCCACAGTACCACACGTACGGTGCTTGTTGTGAGGCACACAGACACAGTTGCTGCAACTCCTTGAAGTGAGACAAAACCCAAGTTTGGCCATTAACCTCTGTTTATGTCCACATAACTCTCACACTCTGCAGGCTACGAAAGCCACACTACACCAATCTCACGACAGTGATAGACTGCGCAAGGCATGCAACCGCAGTGCGAGTCGCTGTCCAGTTCGGCCCACTCACTGTTACTGTCTGCCTGTACCCTCTTGCTGGTTGGTTTTTGCATAAAGTTGGAGCTCTTTCGCCGATCCCTGGGGGCTCGCCTGGTCGCTTTGAGTCAGTTTGTACGGAATGGGATCAATTCCTCCTTGGCCACTTGGGGCTCGCCAAATCTGTCCTTGGGTCGTCTCTGTCCCACACACTGGATTCTTTTCCCCGACCCTTCTTCTTCGGTCTGCCTATATAGCTCCTCCTATTAGACCCTCCGTGTCCCAACAGGACCCGACTCCTTTCCAATCTAACCACCCCCTCTCTTTTCCCCATCTCCAACTCCACCGAGGATTAGGAAAGAGGTTCGTCGAACTGGCGCCTTCTCCCCTTGCTTGCCAAAGACAAGGCCAGCGTGTTCTGCTCTGCCCGTGCCTAAGGTCACGGCCACACTCCCAAAAGCAACAGAGCTTTTATCTGTCGGATGCAAGGGCCTAATAATGCACTTGCATACAACACAGCACCCCTAAGGAATCGTGCACACATCCCATACAACCCACCAGGAAAACACATAGTTACATGAAATAACAGGGAGTTTGCAGGTAAGCTGGTGCTAATTAATCATAATGTAAACTGATACTGTAGTGCAGAAATATTAACACCCTTTTAAGTCACACTTAGGTTACATTATAATTGACATAGTTGCACACAGCTGTTTTCTTGCCTTTTATTTTAAAAAGTAAAGAATGCAATATGTTCCATCCTCTACATGTGCAGGTGACAGCGGCTACCCCTTGGAGCCTTGGCTCATCACCCCTGTCCCCGGGAACCACGCGACCTCCACCGCTTGCGGCCGGTTTAATAAGGCACATTCCTCGATCAGGTCTGTTGTGGAGCGCTGCATCGGGCTGTTGAAAAACAGATTCCGGTGTCTGCAAAGGCACCGGGCTCTGTATTACCACCCTTCAACAGCCACCGCCATT
Organism: Ixodes scapularis; assembly: GCF_016920785.2. Classification (NCBI taxonomy): domain Eukaryota; kingdom Metazoa; phylum Arthropoda; class Arachnida; order Ixodida; family Ixodidae; genus Ixodes; species Ixodes scapularis. The sequence continues at coordinate 72,890,166 of NW_024609868.1, forward strand.
ATTTCGGCATGTGCAGTGCTCCACAACATCTGCCTTGCATCGAGCGAGCCAGAACCGGAGTCAGACTCCGACCCTGAAGAGTCAGAGTTGGAGTCTGAGCCGAGCTCGGACGGTTCTGAGCCGAGCTCGGAGAGGTCAGCGTCGGCTCCCGAGAGGCTGGCTCCTGCCGGCCCTCCGGTCGGCCTTCCGGTCGGCCTCTCGGACAGGGGGAAGGCTCTGAGGCAGCGCCTGGTCGCCCGGTTTGGAACCCGCCGCAGACGTGCCCTTGCGGAGCGCCACACGCAAGGAGTCCGCCGCCACGACGGTAGTCCCGACCACCAGGGACACCGTCGGGAAGCCCCTCAGCGCCCTCGCCGCGGTGGTGCCCAGCATGGACGCCGCCAGCGACAGGGAACCTCTCGCCACCACGACTGAGGTCCTGACCACCAAGGACCCCGTCACATCCTTGCCCTCAGTGAAGCCCTCCCCGTGGAAGCCGTAAAGTGCACACTTCGCTTCCTGCTCCACAGTCATGGCCGTCCACAAGCTACATACTCTCTTCAGCTCCTTCACCTTGTGAAGTTCGTCGCACAGCCAGCGTGCTGCCTCCGGATACGTGTCGAGTGCATCGCGGTGATATCGATACAGCCTTTTTTTTTACTTTTTATGAGCAGAAGGCACGAGACGCAGTCGACAATGACAGAAAAGGTTCGCAGGTTTAGTTGCCAAACCAACAGGTCATCTGATTGCCCCTGCAAAGAACTGAGAATTAATTTAGATTACCTCTAGAAAGAAATGCTTGCTTTAGCAGAGGTTGCTTTCTTAGTTGCTGATTGAACCAGGGATATTGTTGTCGTGGACATTGTTTCATATTACAAATGCTTCAAAGCGTCCTGCCTTCTGCTCCATTTCATTATCTCTTTTATGGCACTTCATCAAAGTTAGGTGATTGTGTTATCTTAAGACAGAGCACAGGTAATTTGTTTTGAAAATTGCTTTATTTCTTAAAGAAAAACCCACGGAGCCCTGGACTAAGGGCCCCGACCGGGACTCGTCCGTCTCGTAACCTTTTGAAAAATAAAGTTATACCACCACCACCACCCCCTGTGACTTCATGATTGAAAGTGTGACAACATGGAATGTAATATTTCAATCATGGAAGTAAAACTGAGCATTGACTGGAACTTTGTAAACAATTGGGCAATCTGAAGTATATATCACAGATATCTTGTTGAACACTCTGGTCTTATTTGAGCACAATAGTTAAATCTCGAAAGGAAAAACAATATATATATTCTCTGACTAGCATACCACCATATAAACACTGGACCACTCTGAAAGAATTATCACAGATGTTGCTCCAAACATTCTTATTTGAGCTTTTGCAATAGCAAGTTCTCGAAAAATACAAAACTTATTTCTGACTAGAGATGCACCATATAAACAGTGGGTCATTCTGAAGAAATATATCAGATGTTTTAAGGACACTATGAAGCACATTGTCTCTAGATTGCATATTGTCAGACATATGACAATGCTACATATAAAAAGCATAAAGACCAAGTTCAATGCTTAGGTAAGACAAAATGAATGTAGCTGCTATTGCAACCCATGACTAGACTGCAGGCCTCTTAAGTTTTCAATGAAAAATTTCTCGACAATGGAAGAACACTTCCTACAGTTAGCGACGGGTTAAGAATTAAACGGAGGCTCCTCCCACCTCTTCCTACTTCAGCAGAGCAAAGGCTGGAGAGGAGCTTGCTTCCTCTCTACTGTTCGCTCTGCTAAAGTGCAAAGAGGTGGGAGGAGCTTCCACTTCACTGCTAAGCTGTTGCCGAGTATAGCTGCCGCTGTTCGTCAAACACAAGACATGGCTTGCTTGGGCATAAATCCGTTGTTGCCCAGCCAATATTTTCTACTTCCTTCACGGGTCATAGCCAAGGAAAAAGGACTAACCGAGCTCTTGGCAATTGCTGTAATCTGACTATTGCGCCAATCTCGGGCTGCAAAATTAAATGGCCGGCTTGGCCATTTGGATTAAATGAAATAAATAAATAAATCTAATGTTCACTTTCAGGGGGTGGCGGGGGTTGTGAATGTGGCCAGGGCTGCGGCCAGGGCTTCGGCCAGGGCTGCGGCCAGGGCTGCGGCCGGAGCAGCGGCCGGAGCAGCGGGGTGAGCCGGGGCTGCGGGAGGGGCCGGGGCTGCGGGAGGGGCCGGGGCTGCGGGGGGGGCCGGGGCTGCGGGGGGGGCCGGGGCTGCGGGGGGGGCCGGGGCTGCAGGGGGGGCCGGGGCTGCAGGGGGGGCCGGGGCTGCGGGCTGCTCCAGCGCCCTGCTGGCCAGCAGGAGGAGCACTTGGACCAGGGTGCTGTGGGTGTTTTCTTGTCCCGAGGCCGCCCTGTCAAGGTTTGCGGAGATCCGCTCCAGGACCTCCAGGAGCTGAAATGGCAAAGGAGTTTCATTAACATTGGGCAGCATATTTCCCTACACCCACAGTCTGCCAAGACCTTGCTCATGCCACAACTGTGTCATTCTGCACCATTGTGGACATGCATTGCTTTCTGTGGCCTCGTGGCAGCACCTTGGTCCTAACCTTGTTAGTTGTAAGTGCGTGTAAGGTTAAGTTTGAGCCTGTACCCGGCCTCGGAACTCCCTCTCCTCAGCCGCCTGGTCCACGTTCTGCTGCAGCAGCAGGGCCTGTTGCTCCACGGCCTGGATGGCAGCCACGTCGTGCCGCTCCTGCCTCGACTGCCGGGGGGGGGGGGGGGGGGGGGGGGGGGCGCGAGGCACGGTGGGCCGCACCCACGGCCCCCAGCTTGTCGTTGTGTCTGCCAAGAAACCGAGTATGGGTGATGATGGTGCTCATACCTGCACCACTGATGATAGGTCCCAGATGCCCTAGCAAGAGAGCTTACCTCGTGAGGTGGAGGGCACCGGCTCAGCTGCCATCTGGCGCCTGCTGCTGCTTGGCCTCTCCTGGAAGGGGAATTTATAACAACTCGTGAGAACACGCAGCCTTGTCTGTGCTTCCCATTTGTTGACCAAACATTTTGACGAGCATGCATTCTACTCGGAGGAGAACATTTAGAGAATGCCACCTCAGAGGCACTCTCACTTTCTTTTTTTGACAACGTTTCCATTGAGTACCGGTATATATGTCTAGTGCTAGCACATCATCTTCCCAAAAATTACAAGCAAGACACCATAGGGATTTATTGCAACAGCCAGGGGTGAGGTGGCAAAAATGACGCATGTCCCTGTTTGGGTGTCAAACATTAGATTTCGCACTACATGGACAGATTCATTGTCTTCCGCTAGAGCTCCTAATATTAGCAAAAGGTCAACGTGTATCTTAAATGCACCCTCATTGATATTCCGCGGTGCAGCGCATTGGTGACCGCTGCCCTGCACTCTTTGTTAACATGATGGTAATTGTTGAAGTACGTACCTGCTGGTCGCCCGGTTCACCGGGGACCCGCACCCCAGGGGCCCCGAGTGCCGAATCTGTGCCCACTAGCGTCAGGATCCTGGCCAGGGACTGCGCTAGTGGGCGCACGGTGGAGCTCCCGCCCCCGGTCCTTCTGTTGATAACGAAAACGACTGAATAAATTTCATTGCACTATCAGCAGACTACAAAGATTACCTTGCGGTCTCGTTGAGCTGTGCAGCTCGCTTCCGCGCCTTCATCACACGCCGGGACCAATGATCCTTCCATTGCTTGTAGCTCTTGGTTGGAGGCCCCAGCGCGTTCAGACGCAGAGCGAGCTGCTCCCAGAGACGCCGCTTGTCGTCCCGCGTAAGGGCGGCGGAGAGGTCAGTGGCGTTGCGCGCGAGCGACGGGTGCTCACACATGAAGGAGAGTTGCTCCTCCTTCTGAGCAGCCGTCACTCGCGCGCTCCTCGTTGGTCCCGCCGACCTCTCCGCTGCCCCCGGCACCCCCGGCTCCTCGTGGCCCTCCGACCCGTCCGACATTTTGGTTTGAAGAAGGCGCGTGGCGCACATCCCGCATAATATTGGAACAATTTTCTCTCCAATTAATTGTTAAATGTATTGCAAAAGGATACAAAAAAGCGGTTTGTTTTAACAGCGCCCAAAAGGTTTTGATTGTTTTTCAATACTTTTACCTGTACTAGAACAGATGCGACGGCCAGCGATGCACAGGATTGGTTGCCGTTCCTTCGCTAAACGCAGGAACTGCTCCCCGCGTCGTAGTAAATCCTACCCCGTATCCCACGCGTAGGGACGCCTCAGGGAATGCGTAGCTACTTCCGCTCGTCGGTGGTTGGCTCCGGACGTCGCTCAAACGGGTGACAGGCGTCAAGTTTGCGATGACGTAGCGGCGTCAAAGTGGGCAGAGCCGCCACGTGAGTGTTGCTAGGGTACGCTCCTCCTTTGCATTACGTCACTTCCATGTACCTTTTCTCAAATGTCCAACCTAGCGATCCTGAGCAAGTACCTTTTGAAACGTACTCGGTACAAAACGAAACGCCATTTTGTTGTCACATCCGGTAGCCGACTCCGCCCAGTTTTGCCGACTCCGCCCACATTTTTCTAGGGAAATTACGTCACTTTTGTTTCCAACCAATCAGACGTGATGACGTCACTTCCGTGTACTAAAAAAAGGTACATGTACAATGTCGAACCTAGCTATCCAGAACTCTGTCTTGGTGAAGTGTGTCACCCTCTGGCGCTCGCTGCCAAAGACGCTGACCGACTGTCCGCCCCAGGAGAAGGAGGACCTTAAAGCCTGGTGCAAGGAGGCATCGGACTTCCTTCAGCAGTGATCTTCCATGGAAAAAAACGTTGCATGCTTCATTGTCATATTTATTTATTTATTTGTTTCTTTTTTCACAATATGTAGTAGTGCGGCACCACAGGCCTCAGGTATGGGCCAATGGCCTTTCTGTGGTGCCGCAACCCTCCAGGGTTGAATAAAGATATTATAAGCCTAGATACAAAGAGCGCTAAACGGCGTTCCGGTCGAGGAACAGCAGTCACCTTTTTAGGTCTGGCGGTTCCAAGTGACGGCTTGGTTCGTCGTCGTGGTCCAACCGTCGTAAAGCCGTCCTCATCGGCAATCCCGTGAGCAGCATTCCCAGTTAAAACGGAGGTTCGGGCGAGTTGGTTGTTCATGACTGACTAGGAAACAGCGCACCCTCAAAACAAGCACTCTAAGCTTTCATGCACACAAAAGAAAGAGCCACTTACACAGCGCTGACTGGCAACTCTACGTTATATTTACAATTTTCGTTTTCGTCTTCCTTTGGGACTAGGGTTTCTATGGCAAAAAATTGCCCTTTTCTTCTTCCTTCTTTTTTTTTTGTAATAGGAAGCTAAACCATAAAATTATCGTATGGCTAAGTACTCCAGTTCTTTGTTGGACAACATTATGGAAGGAGTGCTGACACATCTGTCAATGGGAAAATGGCGCCCAATTTTGCCCGTTTTCGGTTTCTGGTGCCATAGAGCCCCATGTGTTTGAAAACTCCGTCGGCCGCCATTTTCCCATTGAAATTTTCAGAAAATCACTTATAACTTTTGATTAATTTATCGGATCGGGCTGAAGCTTTGGCATCTGGTTGTGACCTCTAGCTCTACCTTTGGGCGGAGAACGAGCGTTCGGCGATGCTTAGGTTATTTTTGCGGTTAAAAAGACCGTGTAAATTTTCTTTAGTGACACCCTGTACAAGTTATGGAAAACCAACTAGCCCAAGCTGCGGTGTTAACATGGAATGTTATCACGTGCCTTGCTCCGGCGCTCTTATTGGATCGCGGGGTCTGCAGCCTCCAGAGTTCGCCAAGTTATCGTGAAACGGAGTTGACCGGTAATACAGAAAAATCGTGTTTTCTTTTCTGCTATTCTCTTCTTCATGGTGTTTTCTGTTGGGTTGAACTTGCTATCCTTCATAGTGCTCCAGTTTCTGTATTTTAAGAAAGTAACGAGAACTAAGTAATTCGTTACCAATGTTTTGTAGCGAAATTACATTATAAATTACTGCCGAAAAAAAAGTAACGTGGCAGTTTCAAAATTACTTGAAATAGTTACGGATTACAAGTAATCCGTTTCTTGCAACGGACTACTTCCCAAGTCTACGCCCGACTCCCGGATGCAGCGAAACGCACCGAGCACATGGACAGAGACATTTCCATTGGTGGGGTGGGCCAGTCCCATCGCTTCCCCCTTTCCGACCACCACGGCTCGTCACGGCTCGCTGTCGTCAAATATTAGAGCGCAGCTCTTAGGCGCCCGTTTCCGGCTTGAGCGGCGTCGGCGTAACCGTAAGGTCACGTGACCCCCCCCCCCCAGGTCACGTGACCCCTCAGTACTTCCTCCCCCCTCCTCAGTACCCTTCCCTTCTCCTCCTCCAGAGCTGCGCTCCAATTCGGCGTTTCAGAGAGTTGTAAACAGCTTTCAGGTAATACGGGACACTCTCCTCATATGCATTAGACAGAACGACGGCCACGCCATAAACCACCCCTGGCGGGGTGGTTTATTTGGCGACGCCTCTCTCCCCCACCCCCTTCCTATCGCCGCCAGAGCACGTGAAAGCGACGCCTTGGAATGCGGTGCGCGCCCGACGGGGTCACGGATGCGAAGACGGTACCGCCGCCGCCGTCACGGGTATTTCCACAGATCTTCATTGTCGACTTTTTCCATGTATTCTCGGGAAGTGGCCCGTATTCCCCTAGTAACGTATTTGCTGTCGCGTTCAAACAAAAAAACGGAAAGAGAGTCAAGTTTTTTGTTTTTAGAGCGCAGCTCTTAGGCGCCCGTTTCTAGCCTGAGCGACGTCGCCGTCGCCGCCGGTGTCGGCGTAACGGGGGGGGGGGGGGGGGGGGGGGTTCACGTGACCTCCCCCGAGGTCACGTGACCCCCCCCCGAGATCACGTGACTACCCGCAGGTGACGTGACCCCCCTCAGTACCCTTCCCTACTCCTCCTCAAGAGCTGCGCTCAAATTCGGCGTTACAGGGATTTGTAAACGGCTTTCATTTTTTTAGCCGTTCCCGGACCACGCCGCAGTTTGACTGCCCCTTTATTTGGCAAGAAAAAGTCATGGTGGAAAAAAGGGAGTTTTAGGAGACCGTGTTTCCCCCTCCGCTAACCCTCCGCAACGAAGAAGCCGCCACTGCGCCTGCGTGCCGATGGCCTTGGCTGTACAGTTGCGGGTAGCGGAGGGGCTTAGCGGAGGGGTAAACACGGTCTACTAAAACTCCCCAATGAAAGATAACGCACGCTGTTGACTTGGCGGGGGATAGAGTAATAGTTGTGTTTACAGAGTCAATGTCACCTCAATGAGAGGAAACATTTCTTTTTTTCATTCACTTGAGCCAAAACGGGATGTTTATGTAAGCGCCACAATTTTTGCCAATAAATGTATGGACTCGTCTGAAACCCTGGTTCTGATCCCTAAGCAAGGCAATCCGCCTCGCATTTGTGACACAATTTAAGAACACCCGAAACATAATTATCCCCTTCAGTATACCTTTTTTTATTCCTAATTTTTAATACATAGAGTTAACGTAAGCGTCTGAAAATTAATGAGCAAAACGCATAAAATATTTTCCCGGTCATGCCGAGTAATGTTTGAATACTACTCAATTTTGTCGCCAGCAAAATTGAATGAATTTGAACTGTATACACAACACAGTGTCACGATTGAGAGAATCTAATACGCCATATCAGGGGTGCGTAACACCAAAAATGTAGTAGCATAAGTCATGGCGAGCGGCACAGCGAGCCTGTTTAGGGGTTAAAAGCGCTTTTAACCCCTAAACATGTTCAACCAACTAGCCCAAATCCAAACCCTTCTGCAGCGAGCCTGGCTTGCGCAACATGCATCACGCGACAGCGAACACAGGTCAGAACCACTCTTGTTCTCGCGCTCTATGCGCAGGTTGGTTCAAACAGCCCCGTTTTCTTATGTTACATCACGTTACGTTACGAAAGGTTACGTCTGCTTACGCTACAAGTCACCGGGACACACGAAATTCGAGACAGGAATGTTTCGGTGACTTGTAGGTAAGCGTAAGAAAACGTTGCCTAATATTCTGCGCAAGTCAAGCTCACTGTGCCGCTCGCCATGACTCATGCCACTATATCGATACACGAGGTACCGGGAATACGTTTGTTTTCTCGCTTTTCTTTGAACCTGATTTTTCTTGGACTGCGTGTGTTCTAGCCGCTCTAATTGGACTGCTGCAGACCCGCTTCGCTCCCGTCTCGGGCCGCGTAATTGACTCGTTTGAACTCCTTTGCATAAATATCTTATCTTATCCCCTGTACGGAGCTGCACTTGGTTGTCACCCAGAGAAGGACGCGCGGACCGGAGTGTCTGGTTGACGCGGAAGAAAGGGTTCCTTTGGCTCCGACAGTTTCTCGCTCACCATCTCACTGGGAATTTGCTGAAGCGGTTGTGAGATAAGCTTATCAGTAACGAAATGCGTATGATAACGGGCCTCCAGACGTTAGCGACGGCACAAATGAGGTGCTCTCATCTAATTAGCGCTAACTTTAACTATAAAAATACTTACCAAGCCGCCGTAAACACTTGATAACGCTTTTCTACTGCCTGTCCTAGGGCCAGTCTGCTGTTAGTTTGACATCTTATTGGGGAGGGGATTTTTGGGGGTTTATGGCGCAATAGCTACGAGGCCATCTGCGCCAAACTAATTGAAGGTCCTTACTATAAAACGGGTTTTACAAAACGGAAAACCAAAAAGCTATAATCGGTGTAAAAGGCCAATACTACCAAGAAATTCAATTACTCGTTCAAAAGAGACCAGAGGATTCTCTCCCAGAAGGAGAGCAGGATGAAATGGGATATGATGTTGAAAAAATTCAGGAAAATGAATGCGGCGCTTGGGCTCAAGGCCAGGGCACAACCACAGGATATGCAAAACAGTGAGCCTATCACCACACTGATCGCAGACTGGTGGATCCTCTCCCGAAAGCAGATACCTATGGGTTATAAAAGAGTGTCCGATTCTCAGACGGCACAACAACGTTTCATGAAGCCGGCTCTTGCATGAAGAGCTTTCCCAAACTCCCAAAGCCGGTTTGGTAACATGAAGCTTGTTACCGCACTCCATGTCCCATTCCAATTGCCAAGAATGAAGAATCGAGGACTTCACCAAGGGCTTAATATCTTGATAGGGTAAACAGGACAGAGATTGTGGAAGGTTACCGGCAGACCCTGCAAGCTTGTCGGCTTCTTCATTGCCTTGTATGCCAGTGTGACTGGGTACCCAACAAAATTTTATATTTTGACCTCCATGCAAAGCAGTGTTAAGTTTGTATTGAATCTGTTGTACAAGCATATTTTTAGTATCTTTAAGAGAGCAAACTGCAAGAATCACACTTTGAGAGTCAACAAACAGGACCGCCCTCAGTATTTTCCTATTGATAATGCATTCGATCGCCATTGATACCGCATAGAGCTCCGCAGTAAAAATGCTGGCGACACAATCGAGTCGTTGAACCTTGGAGAAGCATTCAGAATATACAGCGCAACCGACAAAAGAAGAGGTCTTGGCACCATCTGTATAAACATGAAGATACCCATCATACTTCGTTTGCAGTTCACCAAACTCTTGCTTAATTACAGCATGGGAAATGCCGTGCTTGTTGAACTTCGCAAGTGACCAGTCAGATTCAACTCGCTGTGCTTTCCAAGGTGGAATACCATTGACTCTCCTAACGAGGCTGACCTGGTCCAGAGGAAGGTGCAGAGAAGTGCGAAGATGTTCAATACGGAAGCTTAACGGTGTTACAATGCTTGGTTTGTTTTCAAAAAGGCGAAAGAACCTTGACCTTGTAAGTGAAGAGTACGTCGGATGCTGTGGGTCGGCCAGAATCTTGTAAGCGTACGTTAGACTAAGATATGTACGTCGTTTGTTCAGGGACAGCTCATTATCTTATTGGGGAGCTTGTCTAGAAAATGTTGTGTTCCGGAGCTTCGAGTATCAAAGACAATGGTGGAAACTTACGCCAATCGTAATGCCCAGACGAACCTACAGTGGCTATTCATGCCTTAAGCTACGATACGTAGAAAATGTCAAAACTCGCGTTTATGAACCTAGACTACAATCTTAATGGAAGTATTCACATAGTTCAGATTTGTAAAACGATAAGATACTGAGGTCTCGTACATATAATGTATCTCGTACAAATTATCGTTCGTAATTATTGTATCACAGAATATCAGTTTACTGACAATAATTTTTTATAAACACTACTTAAAACGAAAATGATATCTATTTAGACCTAGAATAACATTAAAAGAAATGTCAGGTGTCAAAGTTAACGAATATTACCTAAAATACGTGCACGCAAAATTGCTACATTTCTCCATTTCTCATATCGATTGAAATGTGACATGATTCTAAACAAATTTTCTAATGACACATATCATAGATTTTGGGAAGTGTGTAAGAGCAAATCGGATATTTCCTCCACCTTTTGTAGGTGAAACTACGTTCGAAAATATTACATGATCAGCTTCTTTAATAAATATAATCGCTCAGCAAAACTATTTAAAAGATAAAAAAACCATTAAATGCGACAAATAATAAGTGAGCAGAAATGCACAATTAATCGAAAGAATGAAAGGCAAGCTCACTCCTTCCAAATTTATTTCTAGGCTTAAACGTATACAGGCACGAAGTTTTTTTTATTTTATTGGAAATGCCTATTCATCAACTCGTAAAAGCATTTTAACAATAACGTGCATAAGTTCCATTTCATTAATTGAGGTTTTTGAGGGTCTCCCACTGTATGTTAATTGCCATCTCTAAAATCATATACTTAGGCAACTGTCGCGCACGCATTTCTTTTTAATTGTTTTGTATATCTCAACATAATATTTCGAGAAGTTATGAAATTAATTCTTAAAAATTATTTTGTCTACCCATCCTCTATAAGAACTACACAGGGAGAACCCGTACGTGTATCACAAATAAACAAATAAAATCTACAAATGCTTCAGATTCAGACCAGCATGAAAATCTACACCAAATATACCATTATTAAGTGCACAAAATTGCTGACTTGTTAGCTAAACATCGAAGTGTTTGGTATTAATGTAGCAGTTGATTTCTTCTTACCCAAGCCAGGCGCTAAAAATGGCGACTCTTGCCACATTAAATACTCAAACACGTGCTTTGTGGCCGTGTTAATATTTAATTGACAGAATCCGGTCGCGACACTGCACAACAACAATTCGCCTCGCTAACAGCGGCAAGCACGTGGGTAGGTAACAAAAAGCGGCCTCTTACAGCTTTCCAATACTTCCGACTCACATCCTCGAAGACATCCGCAGCACATGTCAAGCCTTTTGAGAAGCATGCATAAGATATAGTCAAGCGCTTGAATTTCCTATCAAATGCTCGACAAGGGCATGACAGTCACCTCTAAGTACGCCAGTTTTTGTGAATGAACTGTGTACACCGGCATTCTTTTTTGAAGTGAAAGCTCACGATAAAGCCCTCAATGGTCTTAGCTTCCCGGCTGTGAAACGTCACAGATGCGTGCTTCGTCTGTTGGGTACGGGCTCGCACCTGCTGGGAGAGCGACGTTCACAGCTGTTACGTCGACACGTCAGCGAAAGCGCTTGACGTTTGTCTCTAAACAAACAGGTATTATGGAGACTACGGTACAATTGAGCCGACGTTTTGTTGTTGTTTTTTTTTTGCATAAAAGCAATTTTTTTCACTGGTTCGGGGTATAAAGTAGCATTATTCGTATCATCTCGGTACACATAATCGGTAGAAGCAATGCAGTCTTTCGAGATTAGACGTCTCCGGCGTGGTCTAGTGGCTAGGATATCTGGCTTTCACCCAGAAGGCCCGGGTTCGATTCCCGGCGTCGGAAATATTAGGTCTCATGGTGTAATGGTTAGCACTCTGGACTTTGAATCCAGCGATCCGAGTTCAAATCTCGGTGAGACCTCTTTTGATTCAGTGAACTTTGTTAATATTGCTCTTGACGAAATAGATTTTTTTTTAATACTTACGATGGACTTGAAGGCCTAAATTTAGGTCGTTTCATCGTAGACATCCCTGGAAGTCGTTTTGTCCAAATGCCGCTCAATATTTATTTATTTATTTACCTCTAAAGGCCCACAAGGGGCATGAAGTAGACGAGGGGGGGTACATAGGATGTCATCACAGTCGCACAATGTTTTCACTGCATTAAAATATAAAATGAAACATAATCACGCTAACAGAGCTCAATAGCGCGTAACATGGTGCATGGTCACGCACACCAGCATGTATTAAGTTCTAATTAATTTAGAAGTAATACAGAAGAAATGTACAAGTGCTACCAATAAAGAAGGTACATAAAAAAACCTTATAGTAAAGACTTACTCAGCGATGATGAAATTAACAAGTGGAAATATAAAGGCACCAAACGTACACACGCTACTTAAAAAAAAAAATAGATGTCATGATAAAGAGCCACGTAGCAATGAAACAAACGTGTCATGGTTTGTTGTCTGTGCGATTTCGCTTGCCAACTCATTCCAGCCGACTATGGCCTGCAGAAGTGGGGAAAATTTATACAAGTCAGCTTTTTCGAAGGCAATATGAACTTTGTTGGGGTGATCATCACGAGGAAAGGTGCGGGGGGGGGGGGGGGGGGTTACGTTATTATAGCGAAATCCAGTTGAAGAGTCAAAGAGCTTATGAAAATGCTACAGCCTAGCAAGATATCTTCTCTGCTGAAGGTGTGACGCTTACAGGTGTGCATTTTTTTAGTATGTCATTTAAATACTTTTGATGAGGGTACCAAATTATAGATGCATACTCCATCTTTGGCCTAATCAAAGCAGTGTATGCTAGTAGTTTCGTTTCTGTTGTTGCCATGTACAAATGTCGTCTCATAAATCCTAAAGATTGATTTGCTCTTTTAAGAATGCAGTCTATATGATTATTCCATGAAAGATTGATTAGGACTTAGATGAACACCCAGACGATCCTAGTATTTTCATATTTTCTTTCTTTCTTTTTTATTTGTTCATGCTCATCCCCAACTAATTGCCCTCTTTCTTCGTCCTTGAGCCAGTTACGTGGGCATTCATCTGCCCAATTTTTGGTCTCAATTATAGTGTCTTTTATCTAAAAAACAATTGAATTTCGCACAAATCTGGTGTTGGTTCGGCCCTTCGCGAAAAGTTTGGTTCATCTCATTGCACAGTTGTTCACAGTTGTTCAAATAACGTAGTGCTAAACTAAAAAGCGCTTTGCCTTCAAATATCGATATAAATATATTTTTTTTAATTTCAGGCTTACTTTTTAACAATTTTTTTGTTATTTTTATAAATATTGTTGGGAATGGGTTCGCGCTGAGGTTCGGTAGACACACGTACATAGATAGGCTTCTGTAAGCTACGAATATTTATTCTTTGTACTAATATGAACCGAAAATTTGTATATCCAAAGCTCAAATTCTTTAAATTACTTCGAGGGTTTCGTCGTGTTATGGAAAAGATTCATACATTAGCTTATATAGCCTAGAGATGATAGGTCTTGGACCGAATTTAGCTCATGGCGCACCGATTAACGATCTCAGTTTCTGGCCAGGACGACATATTGATGCCTTTCAAATCTTGGAACCTCGCATGCGCTGCGAAAATACTAATACTTGCAAGGACGACCTGCTGTTGTAAACCTTAAAATAATGTAACAAACAATCTAAGTTCAGTGAATCTTCTTGAGTTCCCCGCAATGTCGATTCTGCGTCCAGTGGCAGTTATATGGTCCTTCAAAGTTCGTTGTGAAGTTGCTTATTTTAACCTCGCTGAAGAAGGGCGTACGAGTTGGATTTTACATTAAATAAGCGGGAATGGTAAGCTGAGTGAACACGATAGAGTGTTGGTAAATGTAATTCCAACAAAAAGATGAAAGTTCACAGCGAATAATCCATACAAATCACTCGTCCTGAGAGGATTCAACATTTCTACAACTTGTCCTTCATTTTTATGTGTTTATTTAATTTATTTATGAGATATCTAGAACACAGCTGCGTTGATAAACCTTTTAAAGAACCCCTGAAAAGAAAATTTTTTAACAGCCTAACTAAGATACGCGTGTCAAAAAAAAGATTACGCAAAAAAAAAAATAGAGCAATATTGTCGGCGAGAGATTTATTTCAAATTCAGCGCGCGAAGTCCAAGACGTCACGGGTCATTCCGGAATGACCACCTCGGTCGTGAAGGCCAAGCGGATCCAGCTCTCCTCCACGCGCCCGAAATGTTGAGAGAGAAAACAAGTGGAAAGGACGTGAATGCCGACTAAATTGCTTCTGGCGCCGTTAATATTGCTCTATGCTTTTTTCGCTTAAAATTTATTTATTGACACTCGGTTACAAGTGAAGAAGGTAAGAGAAGCCCCCTCCTCCCACAAGCGTGGTGCGCCCGTTTCAAATCCCTCCGCAGTCGAAAGAATAGCACACTGGAAACGCACCCTTGTTCCGCTTCAATGGAAAGATATTCGTAACTCCAGCGCGCCGCTCGCCCTCCCGCGGACGAACGGAGAACCAGAGGAGCGGGGACGGCAGCGGCGGCGGCGGCGCAGGAACGGTGGCAGGGACTGCGGGCCTTCATGCGTGAAGCCGTTTTAGCGAAAAAGTGAGCGCGTTAAAAAAGGAATTCTTGTGCTCCGCCTTGCAACAGCCTTGCACGAAGAACCGGGATGTCTAATTTCATCAGGGACTTTTCGTGTATCGCATAGGCTGCGGATTTCTGGTCTTGTGCATGGCCGCCAGCTCGATCTGTACTCAACGTGACGGAAGACGCTCCCGCTAATAATGAACAACTCTATAGTACGGTCTACGGAAAGTCTATTCTTTGCCATAAGTAGGATAAAACTCGTCGCGCAGCGGAATGTGTCGACCAATACAAATCGAGAATGGGTTCGCGTTTTAAGGCCGTTACAAGGAACACGACCATTTATTCCAAGCACTTTAATAATACAGAATACCCGTACAAGCACTTTATTAATACAGAATACCCGTACCCGTAAAACAAAGCAAATAAAAAAATGCTCGAAACATTTCAAGCGCGTCTGTGTTAGCCAGCCGTTCGTGACGAGAGCTTAGAACGCGCAGTTTTGGCCAGAGGGACCGCAATGTTTTCAAATAACACGGTACAAAAATGTACAATATTTTAAAATATTTTTTTTGTTAGAGCAATAAATGAAACCCCTAAACACGCCGATTATATTAATAGGCAGCTTTTGCATAGCGTACGACACCCCTAAACTTCAGTTGGATGTACAGCGCACTGACGTTCAACCGGCGCCACCAACTTTCACGAGCGGCTTGATAACCGAGTTGTGCAACTTATCAAAATAGCTTAAATAAGTGTAAATGACTGTAAAAAAACGTAGTCGTTTTTTTTTTAATTTTACTGCAAAACCTCTGCGTTTTTTTGTTTTTTTTCCGGTACTCTTTGATGCGTACTTTAGCTGTTTAATATCTTATATCCCACCGTCATCAAGCCTCTCGTAAAAGTTGGGGCCGTCAGTTTGACGTCAGTGGGTTGAACGGCGAACTGAAGTTTTGGAGTGTCGTATATGTGACAAGAGGTGTAAAAACTACAACATTTTTTTTTTTTTTTTTTTTTTTTAGAGTGAAAAGCACGGCAACGCTCCTGGCGCGCACTGAAAATTGTGCTTCAAAGGCGCAGCGCGAGCTTCCGGTTGTAATGCTACACCGAACGGTAGCCTGCGATAACAAACTTTCTATCAATAACCATAAAGCGGTTTAATTACGTGTTGCAATACACTAAAACCGAGACAGTGAGCAGCGAGTTGTGAGGCCGTAACGCGAAAACATCAATACTGTGAGCGGTGCTCTTCCGAAGCTTGACGGTCACCGTTCGCAACTCTCTTTTTAGAGCACTAATGGCCAGGCAAAGCGCAAGCATATCTTCATCACCCTCAAAAATATTCTGCCACAAACAGTAACGTGGCCGGTGTCTAAAACGCGCACGCCCACCACAAAGCTGCACAATTTGAGGTTTCTGCAACTTCTAAATAGCAGCCTGCTCGTGTTCCTAACGTGCATCAGCATCTCCGTCACCTGTAATATGATCCCTCCCCCACCACTTAGCATTTGTAGACAAATAAATCATTTTAAGAGCGCTGAACAGCGTCAGCGAGCAGGTACACGGGATATCCTGGAGAATCTATCCCCGTCTCTTCCGCCATCTTGGAACTATCGCCCCGCCACCTATAGGGCGTTGGTGTTGCGACTCCCCCCCCCCCCCCCCCTCACACACACACACACCTTTTAAGAAAGCGACTTTTCTATTCATCGGAGAGGGAACCAAACCCCTGAAAGTAGCCTTTGTATCCATCGGAGGGGGAACCTTACCCCCAAAAGTAGTATATTTTTTCCATTGGAGGGAGAAAACTCTAATCTCCATCTCGTGGCTTCCACAACGCTAAGTCAAAGTCGAAAGATAAAGCAAATATTTACAGGAAGGCAAGACTCTCTCCCGCGTTGGTCGGGACGCAATGGAAACGATGGGAGGTGGCGGAGGGATATATCAGTCCTTTTGAGGGGCATTTGCCGCTACCTTTTTGACCTGTGGTGAGTTCCCCGGTGAGCTAAAAGTTGCAAAAGTAATCCCTGTGTATAAGGGCTGAGGAGAATTAAACTGAAGTTAATAATTATAGGCCGATATCTGTTCTGTCTGTGTTCCCAAAGAGTTCTGAGCGCGTTATCAATGAAAGACTAAATAACTTTTTTTTTTTTCAAAAATTTCGAACTTTTTTTAAATTCTAGTGTGAATTCCAGAAAAACAGTCTGCCGAATCAGCCCTGAATGAAATAAAGGATAAAATAGTTGAGAATAGTGAGGGAAAACATGTCACTCTAGGGTTTATTTTTTAACCAAAAAAAAACTTTCTACACCGTACAACATGATATCTTACTTAAAAATTCTTGCACGGAGTACGCGGAGTGGATTTAAAATTAATTAAAACTTATCTTACAAATCGGTACCAATACGTGTGCGTAAATGATACGGTATCTAGTAAAATAAAACTACGTCACGGTGTTCTTCAGGGCTCTATTATGGGGCCAACACTATTTCTATATATAAATGACCTAACGGGTATACCAAGTTCCCCCGAGATGACAATGTATGCAGACAACACAAATGTATTTTTTTCTGGTTTAACAAAAAAGAGTAGAAAAATTAGCCAATAAATATCATACAAAACTATCCGAATGGTTACAAATAAAAAGTTTAAGCCTCAATTCCAATAAAACTAAATATCTTATATTTAAGCCAACGGGGAACCGACATGACAGCATTGTAAACATCAAATTTTAACAACAAACCGCATTACTCGGGCTCTAGTAAACACCCTCTGGGCGAATCCATTATACCACTACAGACACCTTCATAGGATTGACCCCTTTCTTACCTTTCGCCCTCCCCGGGGGCTCAAACGTCGGACAGAAACCGCTCTTCACCGAATACGACTGAACGTGGCCTCAAAAAAATATTATCTAAATCTCACCGGTCAGCTGGACTCCTCCATCTGCGAGAGCTGTGACGTCGTAGAAACGCTGGAACACGTTATTTGTCACTGCGCCCTCTACGCGCTGACCAAAGAAAGGAAATGATAAGCTCCCTGACTCTTCACAACGGAGAACCGCTCATGCTCAATCATCTCCTGGGGCCATGGCCATCAACATTGCAAGGAGTCAAGCCGACGAGCTCATTGATTCGTTTTCTCCAAACGACTCAACTTGATAAAATACTGTAGGACACCCTCCAAGAATAACTGATAGCCATCCTCAAAGTTTTCTTTCTTTCCTTTTCTTTCTTTGTCTTTTTTGCCCTTTCACCCTTTCCCATGTATGAAGTAGCAATCCTGCAAATTCCCGCGGGATAACCTCTTCATCTTTCTAATAAACATATTTTCTCTCTCTCTCTCAAATTTCAAGCCACGGTACTGGAGCAGGTGGTTGAACAAAAATTTCTAGGTGTTCGGTTCACTGAGGACTTTTCTTGGAGTACCCACGTCAACAAACTAAAAGCCGACTTGTCCCGAGTTACTGGCATTATTTATAAAATTCAAAATCTAATTCCTGCCTGGCTTAAACTATAACGTTATATTACACCCTATTTTTGTTCTAGGATCAGTTACGGCATCAAGGTGTGGGGTACAACGACAGCTACAAACTACAATAAACTAATCATTTTGCAAAAAAAAAATACTACGGACATGTGAAAATTTCAAAGACGACATAAAGATTTAAGAACGCAGCCATTCTTTATCAAGTATAATACTCTGAAGGCAAATCAAATTTATTATTTCAAACTCTCAGAATGGATACATAGAAACAGACTCTATTAACAGTTCTAATCCATACTTATTACGGAACCCAAAGCGAAAAACGCCATACGTATAAGAAGAAACTATGGTCAACAAGCATCCCAATTTCAGATCACTAAAATGCTTAATAAAACAAATATAAATATTAACTTTGACCAGCCGTTTGGTAGTTTCAAACATTTTTACAGAAAGATGCTTGTGGCGAGTGATGTAGCATTTTCTTTAATAATATATATTTTTAGGTGCAACAACATTGTTTGATTTTCGCCCTACAGTATTCAAGAATTAGCATAGCAGTATCTGTTTGGCCTTTTGCAAATTTTGTCATTTGCGCATGAACAGTGCGCAGACATTTTTATCTTCAAATAATTGTCTGACCTGTTTTGTATACGTTTAATTTCGTGTTTGTTCCTGACACCATCATTTATGTTCTCTGTTCATAGCCTGTTTTATTTCGTTGCAGCGGTTATTTTGTTGGTTTGGTTGAAACTTTTGTTGCTCCTATGTTGAACTGTACGAGAGAGGGGGGCAGAGGCTATGTCAGGCATCGTGCCTTTATCTCTGTCCTCTCTGCGGAAACAAATACGCAAAACAAATACGTTGTGATAAGAAATCGGGGCAATTGTGTCGGTTGTCTCCTTTTCTGGCAGTATCGTATTGACATTATCAGGCGGAAGAGGACAACGTCATAGAGGGTCTGCATATGTGAGCAGTGACGCAAACCTATGAGCTGTGAATGTGTGCCAATTTCGGCAAGCTGACTGCGGGCGCGTGAGCAACTTTTGCATCGTGACGGCTGGCCGGGAGAGCCGGGTGAGCTCAGGGTTTGGATCGGACATTCTGCTGAGCGGCCGGTTCTGCTGGGACCTTCTCGAAGCAGGCTTAAGAGACCTCAATAAACCTCCTCTCTGTCTCTATATATATATATATATATAACGGGCATGGTGGCGGGAGGCCGAAGGCGTGGGTATAAAACTGAGAAGAAAAAAACCCTTAGTGAAAAACAGCAACAACGGACGATTTAATCTTCGATGTTGGGGGGTGGTCACGCCAAGAACAAATTATGGCACTCAAATGCTGAGGCACAATATTCCTAATTTATTAAATCTTTACGAATCGAAAAACTTGGACTGGAATAAAATGTCAATAGGGGAAATCCGTTCATTATATGGGCAGTCCAGCAGAGCGTACGAAGAGTGCTAACCAGTCTGTTCTGCTCTTGCAGCTTCTGCTCCTTCAGTCTGCAATGCACTCGTGCACCGCATAAGGAGACGGTTTTCAACGCGTCATCGCAGCCACCATACCGCTGGTATCGGCTGAAGGATTTCCTGCCCGACAAGTACTGCGGCCTTCCTCGTGCCTACGTGACCGAGGGGGGCGTCTACGCGCCTGCAAGCAGTGAGCTTGCAAGTTTGCTTCGGACGCTTGGTCTTCCAGACCGGAACTCAAGGGGCGTCACTTCCGCAGCAGGATCCTATATCAGCGCATCACTCTCAGTCGGCGGGTTGCAGTCCAGCAGAGCGTACGAAGAGTGCTAACCAGTCTGTTCTGCTCTTGCAGCTTCTGCTCCTTCAGTCTGCAATGCACTCGTGCACCGCATAAGGAGACGGTTTTCAACGCGTCATCGCAGCCACAATACCGCTGGTATCGGCTGAAGGATTTCCTGCCCGACAAGTACTGCGGCCTTCCTCGTGCCTACGTGACCGAGGGGGGCGTCTACGCGCCTGCAAGCAGTGAGCTTGCAAGTTTGCTTCGGACGCTTGGTCTTCCAGACCGGAACTCAAGGGGCGTCACTTCCGCAGCAGGATCCTATATCAGCGCATCACTCTCAGTCGGCGGGTTGCAGTCCAGCAGAGCGTACGAAGCAGAGCGTACGACAACCAGTCTGTTCTGCTCTTGCAGGTAAAGTGCTGTTTTGGTTTAAGCACTTCTGTGATTTTATACTCTGCTGGACTGCCCCACTTTTTCAACATGCCTAACGACGCGGAGAATCGAGAGTGTATTGTGTGTCTAAAATCTCTAGGTTTGGATGGTCAGGGGCTGAAATGCTCCGTCTGTAACCACTGGTATCACATTGGGAAATGTGCGGGGATTTATAAGACTGCTCTGAAGGGGCTTTCTCAGGAGCAAATGCTTGCTTGGCAATGCTCTACATGCAAATTGCACTTCGCTCGGCAATCTTCAACTGATCAAGAGCCTACTCAAAAACGGAGCAATCCGAATGAACCGGACATTGCAAAACTGATTTTGGACATGAGCTCAAAGCTGACGGAAGTACTTGGTCGTCTTGATTTGATGGAGAAGTCGATCGCGGTGCAATCAGCCAAGCACGATGCTGTGATTGCAAAACTTACGCAGCAGGAAAAAACAATAGAAGGAATTGAAGAATCAATGGAAATGTTGGGGTCACAGTACGATGAAATTCTTAAAAAAGTAAAAACTCAAGAAGACACCACTTTGGAACTAAACAAAAAAGTGAGTAAGATGGAATTTGCAATGTCGAAGCAAGAAATGGAAATCCGTGAACTTAAAACAACCGTAGATAACATGGAACAGTACTCAAGACGAAAAAATGTAGAAATCCACGGCATCCAAAAGAATGAAAATGAGAATCTACTTGAAATGATCCAGTGTCTCGCCAATAAACTGCAACTGCCTGTACCTGCGACGGAGGATGTCGAGGCTGTACATAGGTTAAGTGCTCGAGAAGGAAAAATTCCACCTATTATTGTACGTTTCAACGAGCGTTCTGCCAGGGACCAGTGGCTGACGAAGCGAATGGCACTCCGGCAAGAAAAAATATTCATTAATGAGAACTTGACTAAGTCCGTCAGGGAACTGCTTTGGAGTGTGAGGCAGTGTGCGAAAGAGAAAAACTACAAGTATGTATGGGTCAAATACGGGAAAATTTTCGTTCGTCAGAGCGAAAATAGGGCAGTCATTCGTATTAACCGTCAGGAAGATTTATTGAAAATCGCTTGAAATGGCAGTGTCGTTTGAAACGTTTTCAGAGTGGGAAACCCACTGGAAGGAAGCCATCGTGGCATCTCCTAGCACCGAGGTAACCCTAAATATGTTACACATCAATATCAGAAGTATACAAAAACACTGGAATCATTTATTAGTTTCCCTGGCCGATCATGTTGACAGTTTGGATATTTTAATTTTAACAGAAATTAATACTACCATATCAAACGTCTCCTTGTACTCTCTAGATGGGTTTCAATCGTTTTCACTGTGCAGAGAAAATAGAAGAGGGGGCGGAATACTTATGTTTGTTAAAAGTTCTTGGTTCTGTGAACCAGTAACCACATCTCTCACTCAAGCTGAAGTGCTGGTCACTGCTATCTCAAGACAGGACATTTCATTCGTCATTGGCGCTTTTTACAGGCCGCCAAGTTCGAATATTACCTTATTTTTTGACGAGTTAGCAGGATTACTAAACACGTTTGGCAATGATAGCCAGCTAGTGTTCGCGGGCGATTTTAACATCGATGTAATGAAAGTTGCGAACAATGGAGTTGCAAATTATCTGAACCTGTTATCAGGTTTTGGATTAGAAAACTTGACCACGAATTTCACAAGAGAAGAGTTTCTTGGTAATCGGTTTACACGTACGGCGATTGATCATGTAGTTGTGAGACTAAATAAAGCAAAATTTGCCTCTGAAGTAATTAAGCAAAAAATTGCAGACCACTATTTTGTATCCTTTATAGCATTTTGTGGCGCGCCGCAAGATGACATGGTTGATCAATACAGCGTGATTCTAGACAGAAGAAAAATAGATAATTTTATTAAGCAATTTGACTGGAGTAGTTTACTCACCATGGATCATATCGCTGCATATCAAACAATGGTGGCTCAGTTTGAATATATATATAACAACAGTAAGAAAAAAATAAAAATAAAACAAAGAAAAAGCAGAAATGCGTGGATTACTGTAGAAATAATGGAATTGTGCCATGAAAAGAATATACTATGGAATCGAGTGAAAGCTAACCCAGCAAACAGCGCACTGAAAGCGGAGTTTAGAACCTTACGGAATAAAATAACTGCTGAAATTAGGCTAGCAAAGAAAAGGCACTATAGCACTCGTTTGCAGCAAAACCAAAAAAATCAGAAGAAAACGTGGCAAACTGTGCAGGAACTAACTGGCCACAAGAAAAAAGAAAGCATAGATGAAACAATTAAGAAAGCGTTTAGTGATACTGATTTGAATTCACTAAGTAACAAATTTAATACTACTTTTGTGCGTAGCGTGTCAGATCTTCACTCCCAAATGAGGGGTGTTCCGGACTTTGCATCCAGCCCCGTTAGTGGGTGCGGAAACTCGGCTTATTTAACACAGATGACAGAGGATGACTTAGTGAAGATTATCAAGAATATGGCTCCAGGCAAATCGCCAGGAGCTGATAGGATTCGCCTAAGAGATATATCGGCAAATTTTGAGCACCTAAAGAACGTACTTCTGAAGATAATCAATTCGTGCCTTTCTACTGGTCAGATCCCCAACGGCCTGAAGATCGCGGTCGTGCGGCCCATCTATAAGAAAGGTAGCCGTAAAGTCATATCGAACTACAGACCAATTTCTATCCTGCCCGTGATTTCATTGATACTGGAAAAGTTCGTTTTCAACATAATGACTTCATTCTGTGAGAAATACTCCCTGTTATACCCGTCCCAGTATGGGTTTAGAAAAAATAGAGGAACAATTACGTTATTGGAAGATCTCTCTGACCATATCCACAAGAACATAGATAACAACAACTTTGTGTTAGCTCTCTTTCTGGATCTAACAAAGGCATTTGATTCAATTAACCACAAAATACTGATAAAGAAATTACTACGCATTGGCTTTAGGGGCCCTTTTATTGAATTTTTAACTGACTACCTCTCGGCCCGTCACCAAATGGTAAGCATTTGTGACGTTAAAAGCGATTTATTGCCAATTAGTACGGGCGTCCCTCAAGGTTCCATTCTCGGTCCTCTTCTTTTTAATATTTATGTAAATGACCTTGGCAGTCTACCATTTTCTTCGACGGTATATCAGTACCCGGATGACACTGTTCTTGTTTTTGCAAGTAATGACGAAGCCACAGCGTTATCATATTTTCAACGCGATATACATGGGTTGATGGCTTGGTTCAGAGCTAACCAAATCTTAGTTAACGCGGACAAAACGAAACTAAAGCATTTTCATAATCCTCACAAAGTATTAAATTTGTCTACGCCTTTAATGCTACATGAGTCTGACTGCAGAGACTGTGAATGCACACCTTTAGAATATGTGTCATCTGTAAAGTATTTAGGTCTTTTTTTCGACAAATTTTTAAACTGGGGCACTCACATAGACTACCTTGCGAAGCGTCTTCGCGTGGTTTCCGCATACTTGTTTCATCTGCGTATGGTATCTGACGTAAGTTTACGGATGAAGGTGTACCAAGCGTTAGGTGAATCGGTGCTCCGTTATGGTATAACGATATATGGAGCATGTTCAAATTACAAGAAAACAAAATTAGATAATATTCTACACAATGTGTCCAAAAATATTGCGTACAGAACAAGGTGGAGCGGTGTAGATCCTGATTTAAGAATGAGGTCTCTTCAAATTCTTTCAATTGAACGACTGTACATCTATGTAGTTTGTCTAAAACATTATTATAACGACACATTCAAGGTACCATTAAAAAAGCAAAGAACACTAAGGAAAACAGAGCGGTTTGTTCAGCCTAGGATTTTTACGAATTACGGAAAAAGAGTAAGATCATTTTATGTCCCATACTTTTTTAATAAATTACCTGAAGATCTATTTTGTTTACAGTCATTCAGTGTTGTTAAAAGATGCCTAAAATATTGGTGTCTTACTCATACTAACTAGTTCAGTGCGTGCGTCTCAGTGCAGACTTTGTTATGTTTTAATATGTGTGCGGTTGCATGTGCAGTTGCATTTTGATATTGTATAATTTTGACTTCTGTTGGCTGTCGGGACCCGCCCACAAGCACCCTCGTGCTTTTGCGGGCCCGTACATATCTGTATGTTTTCGTTCAGAAATAAATAAAAACCGCATTAAAAAAAAATATATATATATATATTATGGGTGGTCATGATAACTAGTTAAATCACTGTTCTCGTATTTGATTATATTGCTTTATCTGCCATGGTGACTTTTTGCGTGTTGCAACCTCTGTGTGTATGTATGTTTCTTTTTTTTTTTTCTTGTTGTGTTCCGTCGCCGTGCACTGTAGGCGGTCAAGGGCTCGTCAAGCTGTGTATGCAGCTTCTTCCCTTGGTCGCCACCATCGAGTATGATGGAAATAAAATATTATTATTATTATTATTATTATTTTCGGCCGGAGTCCGGCCTTCGTCAGGAAGCTTCCTGACGAAGGCTGGACTCCGGCCGAAACGTCGAAGATTAAATCGTCCGTTGTTGCTGTTTTTCACTAAGGGTTTTTTTCTTCTCAGTCTTATATACATATATATATATATATAAACGAACACCCGACCGGACATTGGGAGGCCCAGAGTTCAAATCCTGGCTCCGCCATTTTTTGGCTTTCGGCGGGTTCCTGAAAACTTTGATTCTTTGATTCATTGGATTAAGTACGGTTCATTCATCTGCACATATTCGTTTATATCCCCCTCGGAGACCACGTACGATGACGTGAAGTGCCCGTGTTGTATATTCAATAACGTGGCTCTTGATTCTCGCAGTTGATGATGATACCGTGTCTCTAAAAGCTCATAAACAAAGAATACTACATGTACACGGGGCGAGACAAACAGTGGGAGGATTTCTGGAGCACAAACGAGCACGTACCACGTGACACTAAGCGTCGTACCGCGTTCCACGCGGCGGCGTGTGTTTCCAGAACACCTCCGATTGGACACATTTCGTTTCTTGTGCATTAATAAGACAGGTAGGAAACGCCAGAAAGCTAAGGTGGAGTTGTGTAGTGGTTAGCACACCCGACCGGACATTGGGAGGCCCAGAGTTCAAATCCTGGCTCGGCCATTTTTTGGCTTTCGGCTTCCTGAAAACTTTGATTCTTTGATTCATTGGATTAAGTACGGTTCATTCATCTGCACATATTCGTTTATATCCCCCTCGGAGACCACGTACGATGACGTGAAGTGCCCGTGTTGTATATTCAATAACGTGGCTCTTGATTCTCGCAGATGATGATGATACCGTGTCTCTAAAAGCTCATAAACAAAGAATACTACATGTACAGTACACGGGGCGAGACAAACAGTGGGAGGATTTCTGGAGCACAAACGAGCACGTACCACGTGACACTAAGCGTCGTACCGCGTTCCACGCGGTGGCGTGTGTTTCCAGAACACCTCCGATTGGACACATTTCGTTTCTTGTGCATTAATAAGACAGGTAGGAAACGCCAGAAAGCTAAGGTGGAGTTGTGTAGTCTACGGGACGTCGTCGGAGAGCATCAGGCCTACGGCATCAAGAGACGGACCATCAGCACCAACCTGCACGCGATGCGAATCGTGTGCGAGGCAGCGCAGGTGTTGAAGCTTCCAGTGGCAGTGCTTCAGGTAGATCTGAGCAAAGCCTTCGACCGGGTTCGCCATTCGTTCCTCTTCCGGCTCATGGAGGAGTGTGGGATCGGGGTGCGACTGCTACGATATGTGCAGCTGTGCTACCGTGACATCACGACGCGGCTCCTGGTCAACGGCAACAGGACGGCTCCCATTGCAGTTACCCGATCCGTGCGACAAGGCTGCCCGATATCGCCTATTCTGTTCGCATTGTACCTGGAACCGTTGTGCAGGGCCATTATCGGTGACGCGAGCATTCGTGGGCTGTCCCTAGCGTCAAATACGCTTAAAGTGCTCGCCTACGCAGATGACGTCACGGTGTTGTGCTCGTCAAGGATGCAAGTGCGCGCTGTAACCCAACACATCGCAGACTTCTGTAGTGTCTCGGGTGCGGCGATGAACACAGACAAATCTGTCGGAGCCTGGCTTGGAGACTGGGACTTGAAACCGGAGCAGTTCCTCGGTGTCACCTGGACGACGAGCGTTTCGAATTACCTAGGGCTCAGTTTGACCGCAGAGAGACTGAGTGGCCGATGCGGTGGTTTGGACATTAATCGCCTCAGAAGTAAGGTGCTTGACTGGCATGCTAGGAAACTCTCTTTGTTCAATCGCGCATTTATTTGTAACTCTGTTTTTTTTCCGACCGTTTGGTACGCGGCACAAGTGTTGCCGTGCTCCCAAAGTGACGTGGCGAAGGTGCATCGATTTTTCGCAACGTTTATCTGGGACTCGTGTTTTGAACGTATGAGGCGTGACAACCTATTTGTAAGCCAGAAGAAAGGAGGGTTGGGCCTTGTAAACGTAGAACTTAAGCTGAAAGTACAGCGTTTCCTATTTTTCCGCGATCAAGGCAATTCTCTCGTGATTTCTGCGTTAAAGGACCTGGGAGGAAGCATTTTGGGGTCGCGGCTCAAGGGGGGCACTGGGGACTTCCGGGCACGTGCTCTGAAGTTTCACCAGGAAACAGCAGCGGCGAAGGAATTTTTTCGAGCCCGCTTTTCCGACGAGTACCAGCAGAAAGTTAAAAAGAAATCTCTATACTGGGACACAGTTGATTTGCTCATACCGCCCCCACTCTATCGCAGCTTTCCAGGAAGTGTGGATAAATCGGATGTATTTCGTCGCTTACGTAGATACCCTGTCAGAACGGCAGTCAAGAATTTTTTCCTACGCTTCCATTTCGAAGTACTGCCGGTCAAGACGTGGCTGGTTAAAAAAAAGTTTCTTTGAACCGTGGTCAACAAATTGTGCGTTGTGTCCGTTTCCCGAAACACTTGAACACGTGTTTTTGTACTGTACGAATGCGGAGCTTTTTTGGGCAGAGCTTCGAGCAGTGCTGCAGATAGATCTTTACGTAGAGTGGAAGAGCGCGAAATTTCTGCTTCTCGGCGACAGTGCACAGAGTAGGGCATGGGAGCTGCTGGCACTCCTCGGTCTATATGCGCTGTGGCGGTCGAGGACGGATCACTTGGAGGTCCGAGAGGGATCCAAGCCCGCCTGGCAACACTTCTGCGACGGCTTTCTGTACGTGAGCAGCCTTCTTGAGGCGACGGAACAACAAGGGCTTGAATGTTGGTCGCTATTTGGAACGCGTATGCATAACCGCGCTCTAAAGGCTCAGTGGTAAACAAGGATTCCCGGGCCACTGCGCGAGTGGCTGCTTGGGGTGCAGGTGACGCTACAGAGAAATGATTGAGCGAGATACATTTTGAATTTGTGTGTGAATCGCGGTCCTCGCGTGTCAAACAGTGCTCACTGACATGATAAGTGTATGGCAACCAATGTGATCATTTTAAAACTTTGTAAATAAACATACTTTTAATTTAAAAAAAAGTGAAAGCCGTTTACAAATCCCTGTAACGCCGAATTGGAGCGCAGCTCTTGAGGAGGAGGAGTGAAGGGTACTGAGGGGAGGGTAGACCCCTCCTCCTTTTCCTCCTCCTCCCCTCATTCTTTAATATGCTCCGGGGGGGGGGGGGTCACGTGACCTCGGGGGGGGGGGGGGGGTCACGTGACCTCGGGGAGGCGTGACATGGGGGTCACGTGACCTTGGGTGTCACATGGGGGTCACCTCAAGGTCACGTGACCTCAGGGGGGTCACGTGACCTGGAGGGGTCACGTGACCTCGGAGGGGTCACGTGACCTCAGAGGGGTCACGTGGGGGTCACCTTGGGGTCACGTGACCTTGAGGACCTCAGGGGTCACGTGACCTTGGGGAGGAGACCACGTGACCTCGGGGGTCACGTGACCTCAGAGGGGTCACGTGACCTCAGAGGGGTCACGTAACCTTGGGGGTCACGTGACCTTCAAAGGGTCACGTGACCTTGAGATGACCTCGAGGGGTCACGTGATCCCAAAATGACCCCACGTGACCCCCAAGGTCACGTGACCTTCAGGGGGTCACGTGGGGTCACGTGACCTTGAGATGACCTTGGGATGACCTTGGTTACGCCGACGCCGACGGCGACGCCGACGCCGACGGCGACGCCGCTCAAGCCGGGAACGGGCCCCTAAGAGCTGCGCTCTAAAAAAAAGGTGGAGTTGTGTAGTGGTTAGCACACCCGACCGGACATTGGGAGGCCCAGAGTTCAAATCCTGGCTCCGCCATTTTTTGGCTTTCGGCGGGTTCCTGAAAACTTTGATTCTTTGAATCATTGGATTAAGTACGGTTCATTCATCTGCACATATTCGTTTATATCCCCCTCGGAGACCACGTACGATGACGTGAAGTGCCCGTGTTGTATATTCAATAACGTGGCTCTTGATTCTCGCAGATGATGATGATACCGCGTCTCTAAAAGCTCATAAACAAAGAATACTACATGCACACGGGGCGAGACAAACAGTGGGAGGATTTCTGGAGCACAAACGAGCACGTACCACGTGACACTAAGCGTCGTACCGCGTTCCACGCGGCGGCGTGTGTTTCCAGAACACCTCCGATTGGACACATTTCGTTTCTTGTGCATTAATAAGACAGGTAGGAAACGCCAGAAAGCTAACGTGGAGTGGTGGAGTGAGAAAGAAGAAGACACCGTTCGAAACGGTCGTGTTTTCAATGCTCTCCAGTGAAAACGCACCGGCCACAGGCCGGGGAACTGCTGAGGCTTCGGCCAGTACCACCGAAATGACGACTGAAGAGTACCGGACCGTACTTCCCCGTCTACCGACAGGTAATTTGAGTCTTAATTCTGTCTTTCTACACGGAGATCTCGCCGCGCGGCCATACCGAGCAACAGACTTCCGAGACGCTTTGCGGGACGTGGTTGACAGCCAGGATATCATCGGAATCGGGCAATTCCAGATGAGTCACGTCTGGATGGTGACCTGTGCAAGCGCTTTGGCCAAGGCCAAACTCGTGACCAAAGCAGAGCTCCGCGTAAAGGGGCGCCGATGCCTAATCATCGACCCGGACACCAGAGACGTCAAACTGAAACTTCTTTGGCTACCAGTTCACATGGACAACCAGCGTATCGAAGAAGCACTGGCGCCTTTTGGCACGGTGCGTTCGATTGTTAGAGAAAAATGGCGCTGCGCCGGAATGGAGCAGATGGAGACGCTAAACAAAGAAGTGACGTTGACCCTTCACGAGGGAATGAACGCGAGCCAGATACCGCACCAGCTCACAGTGTTCGGCTGTCGAAGCTTGGTGCTCGTGCCTGGCCGCCCTCCACTGTGTCTACGATGCTACCGAATCGGTCACATTCGTCGCGAGTGTAGGACCCCGAGATGCGGTGAATGCCGACGTTATGGTCATGCAACAAGTGAGTGCGTCACCACCTATGCGGACAAGCTCCGACAAGCAAGAAGCCCAGCTGAAGATGTCGTTTTAGAACACTTAATGGACATAAGCGAAGTGGTCGATGCAACAGGAGAAGTCATCCCTTCCAGCACCACTTCAGGGGTACAGCTGACAGCCCCACTGCACCCACCACCTGACGTCAACCCTGAGTCGGCGACGATCACCGCTGAATCTGAAAAGCCTGAATCGTTTTTGCAAGACAGCGAATTCCCTCCTTTAAGTACGACGTCAACGGTTGCTTCACAGGATTCATTACATCGACGAGAGCGCTCGACCACGTCCAGTGGAACATCTGTCAAACGACCCGCCCCAACCTCGGAAAAATCGTCTCAGTCGTCTACCACGGATGTCGCGATCGGCCACAACAGCGACGAGAGAGGCGACGCAAAACGCAGGCCAGCTGAGGTGTGTGAGCACCATTACAGTAAGGCTACACGGCCTGCTGACGTAGTGAAGGACGGTGATGAACTACCCCCTTAGCTAACACCTCCCTGGCATTTCCTCCCCTGAGCTTCGCTATCATCAACGTCAGAGGACTGTGTTCGCGTGCACGTCAGTCCCAACTGTATAGGGTTTTCTCAAAGGAACAGATTGACTTTGTTGCCGTCCAGGAGACAAAGATATCGTCCGACGAGGACACAGCTCGTGCATTGGACCCTTTCCTCTCAAGTTATGAGGTATGTGTGAGCCACGCGGATGGCTTGTCGGGAGGGTGCCTTTTATTCTTAAAGAAGAGACTAGAATACTCGTCATTTTCACATGCTGTGGATGATAAGGGCAGGTTCATATGCTGTGATTTTTTCTTAAATGGTATCTCCTGGCGTTTAATTTGCATTTATGCCTACAATGATGTTCGACAAAGACGTTTGTTTTTTGAAAATCTCGCCCCTTTTCTTGACACCGACAGGCAAGTTGTTCTGTTTGGTGATTTCAATTGTGTCTGTAATATCAGTGATAGATCAGTGCCTCCTACAAGACCTGACAGCAGTGCTGACATACTAAACAACCTTACATACGACTTCCACCTATTTGATGTCGGTGCTTCTCAGGCTACTGCTAGTCGATTCACTCACATTGATGCTTCATGTAACGCGAGGCTTGACCGAGTTTACGTTTCAAGCCAACTTTTTTCGCATGTGGCTACTTATGAAGTAAAACCCATGTCCTTTTCTGATCCTTGCCTTGTAAAGGTTCGTATTGGGGCAGACGTACGAAATAAGTCACGTCCAAAATGGGAATTATGGAAATTGAACACAAGGCTTCTTGGCAGTGATGATTTTCAAAAACGTGTTCGTGAATGTTTTAACAATATGTCAACGAACGAAAAATTCGGCATTTTCGCCCAATGGGACTCATTTAAACAAGAGGTCAAAAATGAAGCGATCGAATTTGCTTGTATTGCGTCTTTTCACGCAAAGAAAGACGAAACTGCCCTTTTGCGAAACCTAAATAGCCTTCACGAATTGGAATGTGAAAAATCTGGTGAGTTTCAGGAAGAAATCATTCTTATCAAAAGTCAGCTGCAGCGCTACGAGCAAAATCGCTATAATGGTGCACTGATACTTTCTAGGTGTAGGCGTTTCTTGTCATCTGAGACACCCTCGCGGCGCGCCATTGATGATGAAAGACGCCATGGGCTTTCCAAAAAAATCAAACTTTTGGACTGCAACGGAACCCTCTCAACCAACGATGTTGATATAATGCGCACATTCGAAACCCACTACAAAAACCTATTCCAGAAAACGCCATCTTCCAACAGTCAAATGACAGACACTTTAGTTTCTATGCTGCCTAAAGTAAGTGAGATTCAACGCGAACTACTTAGTGGACCAGTAACGCTGGAGGACATTCGGAGTGCGATAGATGAGTTGCCTAACTCTAAAACGCCAGGACCGGATGCACTCCCAGCTGAGTTTTACAAGGAGCATAAGGAACTACTGTGCCCTTTCTTACACAAAGTATTTCTTGAAGCTTACGATAGTGAACGCTTACCACCATCTTTTTATAGCAGCCATACTGTATCAATCCCCAAAAGTAAGGATGCAGATAAACTTTTACACGTAGAAGGATATCGCCCTATTACTCTCTGCAATGTGGACTATAAGATATTCGCTAAGATTCTGACAAAACGGCTTCAGTTCGTCGCTTCCAGTGTTGTTGGCGACCATCAGACATGTGGAATTAAGGGGCGAAGCATACAGACCAATATACACGTCGCACGTTCGGTCATAGAGAGCTGTACTCGGCATAACAACCAGGTCGCCATAGTCCAAGTAGACTTAGCGAAAGCCTTCGACCGCGTATCTCATGACTTCCTTTTCGCCATTCTTAGACACATAAACCCGGGACCAACTTTGTTGAAAGGAATCGAACTATGCTACCGAAGCTGTGCTACCCGTCTCATTGTTAATGGTTCACTCTCGACTCCTATAAATTTAGAATCGTCTGTTAAACAAGGGTGTCCTTTATCCCCTCTTTTGTTTGCTCTTTACTTGGAACCTCTTTGCTTGAGTGTACTTTCCAACCCTACAGTGGACGGTTATCATTTTTATTCCGCGGAAGTAAAAGTGTTAGCCTACGCTGACGATATAGCTTTTTTCTGTGCTGATAAGAAAAGTGTTGATAATGTCTTTACCTTAACCCAGACATTTTGTGAAGCATCGGGAGCGTTGGTAAATAGCTCAAAATGCGTTGGCTTCTGGTGCGGCCAGTGGGCCACAACACCTTCGAAGTATGGTGGTATTTCGTGGAGCTGTGTAGCTCCTCAGTATTTAGGAGTACCGTTGAACTGCATTCGAAACAGTGCCCATTACTGGTCTGAGCGTGCGGCAAAGATCAAACGTCAAGCCAATATAATGAAATCAAATCGGTGGTCAATCTTTGGACGCGCAAAAGCATGTAACATTTTCCTTGTAGCGAAACTCTGGTACGTGCTCCAGGTGATTTGCTGTGCGAGAGGCCAAATCAAAAAATTCCATAGAGTTTTCGCGACTTTTGTCTGGGATTCCACTTGGGAACCCATGCAACGAGACAACCTTTTTCGCTCCATTGATACAGGAGGTCTTGGGCTGATTCACCTATTCCTAAAACAGGTGGTTGTTCGTTTTATGTTCTTCCGAACTGTATCCCATCATTTCCTGCGCACTTACGTGCAGACAGAACTTTCAGAAGCTTTACCATACTTGGTAGTCTCATCCGTGCCTGTAGGCACATTGCGTCCTTTCGGTTTCCTTGGAGAGGTAGTTAGCGCGATTGAATTTTTGAAAGCCCGGTTTTCTCTGGAGTATTTATTTAAAGTTCCCCGAAAAACTATTTATGCTGATCTGATAGACATTGTTTTTCCTGTACCTTTGTATCGAAGCGTATTTGGTAACGGTTCGGAACAAGATGTTTTTAAACGTGTGAAGAAAATGCGAGTGCCACCTTCTGCAAAAACCTTTTTTTTTTAACTTCACACTTCCACGCTACCTGTTAAGCCTTGGCTTCAAGAAAAAGGCATTTTCGTTCCGTGGTCAGTGAACTGCCGCCTTTGTAACCAACCGGAAACTATAGAACATTGTTTTATTTTCTGCACTGATGCTTACCTCTTCTGGGATGTGTTACAAAGAACTGTGAAAAAAGATTTAAATATAAGTGCCTACACAATCCGTTTTCTACCTTTAAACCCAAATGACAGCTTCCCTTATGATCTGTTTACACTGATGGGTTTGCATAGTCTCTGGAAAACGAGAATGATTGACAGAAATGCTGATGCTCCCCGGACAACGAAGTCGAATTTTATAGAAACTGTATCACATGTACGAAATGTATTTGACCATCTCGGTGAACGCCCAGACTGGTATGCTCTCTTAAATCGATGCATTAATCTTCCGGATTTTTAGACGTATTATTCAATACAGAATACATTGTTGAGTTGTGAAACCGCACTCGAACCTATGAGGGGAACTAAACTCCCACAATGGTGTGACTTTAGATGAACGAAATGTATGTCGACGCCTGTACATGACACCTAACGCCAACCTTGGTGTACCGTGATTTCAAGTGCATTGTGTTTTCTAACTAAATCCCATGTAATAAATAAAAAAAAAAAAAAAGTGGAGTGGTGGAGTGGTTAGCACACCCGACCGGACATTGGGAGGCCCAGAGTTCAAATCCTGGCTCCGCCATTTTTTGGCTTTCGGCGGGTTCCTGAAAACTTTGATTCTTTGATTCATTGGATTAAGAACGGTTCATTCATCTGCACATATTCGTTTATATCCCCCTCGGAGACCACGTACGATGACGTGAAGTGCCCGTGTTGTATATTCAATAACGTGGCTCTTGATTCTCGCAGATGATGATGATGATACCGTGTCTCTAAAAGCTCATAAACAAAGAATACTACATGTACACGGGGCGAGACAAACAGTGGGAGGATTTCTGGAGCACAAACGAGCACGTACCACGTGACACTAAGCGTCGTACCGCGTTCCACGCGGCGGCGTGTGTTTCCAGAACACCTCCGATTGGACACATTTCGTTTCTTGTGCATTAATAAGACAGGTAGGAAACGCCAGAAAGCTAAGGTGGAGTTGGGAGAAAGAAGAAGACGCCGCTGAGAACGGTCGTGTTTTCGATGTTCTCC
Source organism: Ixodes scapularis (assembly GCF_016920785.2). NCBI lineage: Eukaryota > Metazoa > Arthropoda > Arachnida > Ixodida > Ixodidae > Ixodes > Ixodes scapularis. The sequence continues at coordinate 72,924,487 of NW_024609868.1, forward strand.
AAGGAAAACATACCGGCCACCGGCCGGGGAACCGCTGAGGCTTCGGCCAGTACTACTGAAATGTTGACCAATGAATACCGGACCGTGCTACCTCGTCTACCCACAGGTAACTTGAGCCTGAACTCCGTCTTTCTTCATGGCGATCTCGCCGCACGACCCTACCGAGCCCCAGACTTCCGTGACGCCTTACGAGATGTTGTCGACGCCCAAGATATCATCGGAATAGGCCAATTTCAGATGAGCCATGTCTGGATGGTAACGTGCGCAAACGCCTTAAGTAAAACTAAGCTTGTAAACAAAATGGAGCTTACCGTGAAGGGACGCAGATGCCTCATCATCAGAGATGTGAAGCTGAAACTTCTCTGGTTACCTGTACACATGGAAAACCAGAGAATCGAAGAGGCACTGGCGCCTTTTGGCACGGTCCGTTCCATTGTACGAGAAAAATGGAAGTGCTCTGGAATGGAGCAAATGGAAACGCTCAACAAAGAGGTGACCCTGACACTTAGAGAAGGAATGAATGCAACGAATATTCCACATCAGCTCACGGTCTTCGGCTGTCGAAGCCTGGTGCTCGTCCCTGGTCGGCCACCGCTGTGTCTTCGGTGTAACAGAATTGGTCACATCCGTCGTGAGTGCAGAGTCCCGAGATGCAACGAGTGCCGACGCTACGGACACCACGCGAGTGAGTGCGTCACCACTTACGCAGACAAGCTGAGGCAGTCGAGAAGCCTAGCAGACGATGTTGTCCACGATCATCTTATGGACATCAGCGAAGTCGTTGATGCCACAGGGGACATCGCCTCTTCCCTTATCAAGACACAAAGGACCGAGTCGGAAACGTCTACACAGCGACCAGAGGAACTTCGTTCTGACCCCGAGCTGCCAGCACCTTGCCAGGACTGTCAACACCAACCGAGTGTGTCACGGAAACGAAGAGAGATTGGTCGGATAGCGAGTTTCCATTCCTTAACGCACCACCTGAGTTACCGTGCCAGCAAGCAATTGCCCGACGCGAACGCGCCACGACGTCCACTGGCACATCGGTGAAACGACCTGCTCCTACGACGACAAGTAATGCGCAGCCCTCCGCCTCAGGTATTATTGCCGAGAGCAAGAACGACGAGGGAAGTGAGGTGAAACGCAAGCCATCTGCGGTGCGAGAGTTCCTCTGCAACAAGACGTCGCAATCTGAAGCTCTGGACGTGAGGAACGATGACGATGTGCTCCCACCCTAACTAAAAACCTTCCTGACATCCCCCTTCAGCTTCGCTACCATTAACGTGAGGGGACTGTGTTCACGTGCACGGCAATCTCAATTGTACAAGCTCCTGTTAAAGGAACATCTTGACTTTGTTGCTGTTCAAGAGACAAAGATATCGTCTGACGAGGATACTGCTCGTGCACTGGACCCCTTCCTCTCACATTACGAGGTATGCGTCAGTCATGCTGATGGCTTGTCGGGAGGGTGTTTTTTGTTTTTGAACAAGAACTTAGGGTATTCATCACTTTCTCACACTGTCGACGATAAGGGAAGGTTCATATGTTGCGATTTTCTTTTATATGGTACCTACTGGCGATTAATTTGCATATATGCCTATAATGACGTTAGACAGCGTCGTTCTTTTTTTGAAAGCCTGATCCCATTTCTCAGCACCGACAAACATATTGTTTTATTTGGAGATTTCAACTGTGTGTGTAGCATAAAAGACAGGTCAGTGCCTTCTGCAAGGCCCGATAGAAGTTCCGACACACTAAACACTCTTGCATTCGACTATCACCTTTTTGACGTCGGAGCTTCCCAAAATACTACTCTCCGATTCACTCACCTTCATGCTACAAGTAATGCGAGACTCGATCGTATTTACGTCTCAAGCTCGCTTATTTCACACGTGACTGCTTATGACGTAAAACCAGTTTCTTTTTCGGACCACTGCCTTGTAAAGATCCGTTTTGGAACAGACGCACCGCGAAAGGCACAACCAAATTGGGCTTTATGGAAACTAAATACAAGACTGCTAGACAACCAAGACTTTCAGAAACGTGTCCGCGAATGTTTTAATCACGTGTCAACGAATCAGAAATTTGGCATATTTGCTCAGTGGGACTCCTTCAAACAGGAAGTTAAGAATGAAGCAATCGAATGCGCGTGCATTGCATCCTTTCATGCAAAGAAGGAAGAAGCTACACTTTTGAAAAATCTATGCATGCTTCACGAGTTGGAGTGCGAAACACCTGGTATGTTCCAAGAAGACATTCTTCGTGTAAAATGTCAGCTACAGCAATACGAGCACATTCGTTTACACGGTGCACTAGTACGGTCCCGGTGTAGGCCTTTCTTGTCCTCAGAGACACCCACGCGTCGTGCACTCGATGATGAGAAGCGTAACGGCCTTTCAAAAAAAATTAGAGTTTTAGAATGTAATGGGACACTCTCAGACAACGAAGAAGTCATCATGAAGGCATTTGAGTTGCATTACAAAAGTCTCTTTGGAAAAACGCAACATTTAGACATCCAGTTGGCAAAAAAGTTAGTTTCTTTAATGCCCGAGGTAAAGCAGCTTCAGCGAGATCTCCTCAGTGGACCACTAACATTGGAAGAAGTTCGATGCGCGGTAGACGAGTTGCCAAATTCTAAAACACCAGGACCTGATGGGCTCCCTGCAGAGTTTTACAAGACATACAAGGACTTGCTATGTCCTTTCCTACTTGAGGTGTTTTTGGAGGCGTACGAGATGGGAACTTTACCGCCGTCATTTTATGAGAGCCATACTGTGTTGATCCCTAAAAGTCAAGACCCAGACGAATTACAGCGCATTGAAGGCTATCGACCAATTAGTTTATGCAACGTAGATTACAAAATTTTTGCTAAAATTTTGACAAAACGATTACAGTGTGTCACGTCATCTGTTGTTAGAGACCACCAAACCTGTGGGATTAGGGGGAGACGTATACAAACTAACATCCACGTTGCGCGTTCAGTGATAGAAAGCTGCGTTCTTCATGCCGGTCAAGTCGCCATGGTTCAAGTAGACTTGGCTAAGGCATTTGATCGCGTGTCCCATGCTTTCCTGTTTGCTATTTTACGTCATGTAAACCCAGGACCAACACTTTTAAAGGGTGTTAAGTTATGTTACCGTAACTGTGCCACCAGGCTCATAGTTAACGGTTCACTTTCGAATCGAATTAGTCTGGAATCGTCCGTCAAACAAGGATGTCCGCTATCACCGCTTTTATTTTCGCTTTATTTAGAACCCCTCTGTTTAAGTGTACTTAACAGCCCTATCGTGGAGGGTTTCCGTCTCTACTCTTCTGAAGTTAAAGTATCGGCATATGCAGACGATATAGCTTTCTTTTGTGCCGATAAACGCAGCGTCTACAATGTCCTTACAATAACACAAAACTTCTGTGACGCAACCGGCGCACTCGTTAATAAGGAGAAAAGCGTAGGTTTCTGGTGCGGGCAATGGGCCACAACACCATCAGAGTATGCTGAAATATCGTGGAGCTCCATTGCCCCTCAGTACTTAGGAGTTCCTCTTAACAGTATCCGTAACAATGGTCATTACTGGACTGAACGGGTGTCGAAAATCAAATGTCAAGCTGACAAGATGAAATCCAACCAGTGGTCAGTTTTCGGGCGAGCTAAGGCCTGTAATATGTTTCTCGCCGCCAAACTTTGGTATATACTTCAAGTGATTTGCTGTACCAGAAGCCATATTCAAAAATTCCACAGAGTGTTTGCTACTTTTATATGGAGTTCCAATTGGGAACCTACAAGACGTGATAACCTCTTTCGCCCCATCGATGTCGGCGGCCTCGGACTCATACACATCTTTCTAAAGCAAGTAATATCTCGATTTTTATTCTTCAAAACTGCATCTCATCATTTGCTTCGCACTTACTTACAGACGGAACTCGCGAGTGCATTACCTTATTTGGTGGTTACAACGATACCCGCAAGCACATCACGTCCTGTGGGGTACCTCAAAGAAGTAGTGAGCGCGATTGAGTTTCTAACAGCTCGTTTTTCTTTGGAGCATTTATTTACGGTTTCATGGAAAGTCTTATATGCTGATCTGATTGACATAACGTTCCCTGAACCTTTGTATCGAAGCATATATAGTGAAGGCCCTGGAAAAGATGTCCTCAGACGTGTCCGAAAACTACATGTCTCGCCTACAGCAAAGTCATTCTTCTTTAAGCTCCATACTTCTACGTTACCTGTAAAACCCTGGCTTCGCGAACGTGGAATTTTTGTGCCGTGGTCAATCAATTGTCGCCTTTGTAACCAACCGGAAACTATAGAGCATTGTTTTATTTTCTGCACTGATGCTTACCTTTTCTGGGATGTCCTACAAAGGACATTGAAAAAAGACTTGAATATCAATGCTTACACAATACGCTTTTTGCCCTTAAAATTGAATGATAGTTTTTCTTACGATCTGTTTACATTAATGGGGTTGCATAGCCTCTGGAAAACAAGAATGATTGATAGGAATGCGGACCCTCCTCGATCTACCAAATCAAATTTTATTGAAACCGTAACGCATGTACGAAATGTGTTTAACTACCTTGACGAGCGGCCAGATTGGTGTGTTCTTTTTGATCGATGCATTAATCTACCTGACTTTTAGCACGTGCATTTTGTATTTATTTAATATTCCTTTCTGTTCCTTCTGTCTGTTCACGACAATGAGCCTATGAGAGTATAAGATAGAGAATCATATGTAATGGAAGTTGGGATGTGATAACCTTACCATGTTTTTGTCTTGCAGTTGGGTGATTCCACGTCAGTTCATGCAATGATGGTCCGGGTCATAATTTAGATGTTTTTGTTAAAAACTTATATGAAAGCCATGTTCTTGGGAGGAACATTCAGCTGGATATGGACGCCGTAACAATTTTTTTCGCTGAGATATAAAATAGAGAAGCTTGAGGCGTGGAAATTGAGAAGATTTCACAAGGCTACTTTGCACAGTCGTCATTTCCTTATCGAACCTTTCATGGCACCATAACTTTTTTAATATGTTTTACAAAGGTTATACAACACATACATAAAAAATTAAAAATATCCATAAAATATTTCAATGCGAACAAAAATATCAAACTGTGCACAAAAACGCGTTTTAGAGACATATCACAATTTTTTTGCAAATAAACCATCTTTCATAATACTTCACAAAACATATCAAAATGCGCGTATTTAAATATTCTTTACGAATATATAAAGATAATATGCCCACCCTTAAACATATTTTTGTTATCAACTCGGAAATTCGGCTGATTTCTCAAAACTTCCCCAGGAATCCGGGACACGCCGCTGCTTACAACTTGCGCCATCTCTTGGCAGTCACATCAGCGCCCCAGCTTAACTCAATGGGCAAAAAAATTTATATTTTTGTAACTCAGTAAAGAACCCGCCGATTTTTTTTGCACTCGGAGGATTGTAATATTGACCTAATAGCCTGCCTATTTTAAGCAATTCAATGCCACACGACCATTATATTTTCTTCCTGAATCAATGAACCGGTTCCCATAGACCCCCATTAAAAAAGAGACCATGACATTCACTTCCCAGGAAGAAAATCTTAGCGCCACACACACTTGAGGTGAAATAACATTATTTTATTAATCTTAGCTTTAATCGATTCCAGGAGAGCATTTTGAAATTCACGTTCAATTTTGAGTTATCGAGGTCTAAACTTCCGTGATAATCGAGAGCTTGCAATAGCGTGAAAACATGGATCGGCCAGCACGAAGTTCCCGTTCAAAACTTTTCGCGAATATTTACTATTTCAATAGATTAAATATGTATTAATGCGAAGGCATTCCCTTGGAGTGAACCCGGCGAAAGACTTCACCTAAATTCCCATTGGGTGCGACGCGCCACGTGGCTCCATAGCAACGGGGTCATCTTTGCCGAGGAGCCAGCCGAACTGCTGGCGGCGCAGTGGTATGGGGGAGGGGGTGGGGCGGGTATGCGCTGGGCCGACGTCAGGCCTAACGTTAGGTACAACGTCACGCTTTGAGGTCTAACGTCGTCAACCGGTACACGCAGATGTTTGACGTGAGGGTGGGACGCGGGTATGCGCCGGCATGACGTTAGGTCTAACATTATGCTTTGAGGTCTAACGTCGTCTACCGGTACTTTGAGGTCGTCCTGGACGTCGTCCTCAAGGCATCGTCCTTGAAGTTGCCCTTGAGGTCGTCCTTGAGGTCGTCCTAGACGTCGTCCTCTAGGCGTCGTTCTCGACGTCGTCCTAGACGTCGTCATCTAGGCGTCGTTCTCGACGTCATCCTAGACGTCGTCCTTGAGGTCGTCCTCCGCATCCTTCTAGATGACGTCTTTGAGGTCGTCCTAGACGTCGTCCTCTAGGCGTCGTTCTTGACGTCATCCTAGACGTCGTCATCTAGGCGTCGTTCTCGACGTCATCCTAGACGTCGTCATCTAGGCATCGTTCTCGACATCATCCTAGACGTCGTCGTTGAGGTCGTCCTCCGCGTCCTCCTAGATGACGTCCTTGAGGTCGTCCTAGACGTCGTCCTAGATGTTACTCTCGACGTCGTCCTAGAGGTAGTCCCATACGTCGTCCTCAACTTTAATACGTGTAGAAGCATTGCTTACATACCGAGCTGTGCATTTTCATGCACAGCTCGGTATGTATAGCATCACATTCCAGGAGACAATTTTGATAATTATTAGAATTATTTTTCTGTGACCTTTTTAATCGCGTCCCTTGTACAATAAGTCGGCTCTCTTCGCTGCGGCGACTAAGTCCGAACGAGCTTTTTTTTGGGCAGTTGCCCCTCGCTCAGGAAGCCACACAAATTGTCTGACAAGATTAATTCTTCGCCTATCACGTACCTCTGTATGCCTATCTGTATATTCCGGGAGAGCCTTTTGATATTACCTATAATTATTTTTCTATAAATTTTTCAACCTGGTTTCTCGCAACAAACGTCGGCACTGTTCGCTGTGGCGGCTAAGTCCGAACGAGTTTTTTGGGCAGTTGCGCCTCACTGAGGAAGCCACACAAATCGTCTGACAAGATTAATTCTTGGCCTATCACGTACCTCTGTATGCCTATTTATATATTCCGGGAGAGCATTTTGATATTACCTATATTTATTTTTCTATAAAGTTTTCAATCTGGTCTCCCGCAACAAATGTCGGCACTCGAACGAGTTTTTTGGGCAGTTGCGCCTCACTGAGGAAGCCACACAAATCGTCTGACAAGATTAATTCTTCACCTATCACGTACCTCTGTATGCCTATTTATATATTCCGGGAGAGCATTTTGATATTACCTATATTTATTTTTCTATAAAGTTTTCAATCTGGTCTCCCGCAACAAATGTCGGCACTCGAACGAGTTTTTTGGGCAGTTGCGCCTCGCTGAGGAAGCCACAGAAATCGTCTGACAAGATTAATTCTTCGCCTATCACGTACCTCTGTATGCCTATTTATATATTCCGGGAGAGCATTTTGATATTACCTATATTTATTTTTCTATAAAGTTTTCAATCTGGTCTCCCGCAACAAATGTCGGCACTCGAACGAGTTTTTTGGGCAGTTGCGCCTCACTGAGGAAGCCACACAAATCGTCTGACAAGATTAATTCTTCGCCTATCACGTACCTCTGTATGCCTATTTATATATTCCGGGAGAGCATTTTGATATTACCTATATTTATTTTTCTATAAAGTTTTCAATCTGGTCTCTCGCAACAAACGTCGGCACTCGAACGAGTTTTTTGGGCAGTTGCGCCTCACTGAGGAAGCCACACAAATCGTCTGACAAGATTAATTTTTCCCCTATTACGTACCTCTGTATGCCTATTTATATATTCCGGGAGAGCATTTTGATATTACCTATATTTATTTTTCTATAAAGTTTTCAATCTGGTCTCCCGCAACAAATGTCGGCACTCGAACGAGTTTTTTGGGCAGTTGCGCCTCACTGAGGAAGCCACACAAATCGTCTGACAAGATTAATTTTTCCCCTATCACGTACCTCTGTATGCCTATTTGTATATTCCGGGAGAGCATTTTGATATTACCTATATTTATCTTTCTATAAAATTTTCAATCTGGTCTCTCGCAACAAACGTCGGCACTGTTCGCTGTGGCGGCTAAGTCCGAACGAGTTTTTTGGGCAGTTGCGCCTCTCTCAGAAAGCCACACAAATCGTCTGACAAGATTAATTTTTCGCCTATCACGTACCTCTGTATGCCTATTTATATATTCCGGGAGAGCATTTTGATATTACCTATATTTATTTTTCTATAAAGTTTTCAATCTGGTCTCCCGCAACAAATGTCGGCACTCGAACGAGTTTTTTGGGCAGTTGCGCCTCACTGAGGAAGCCACACAAATCGTCTGACAAGATTAATTCTTCGCCTATCACGTACCTCTGTATGCCTATTTATATATTCCGGGAGAGCATTTTGATATTACCTATATTTATTTTTCTATAAAGTTTTCAATCTGGTCTCTCGCAACAAACGTCGGCACTCGAACGAGTTTTTTGGGCAGTTGCGCCTCACTGAGGAAGCCACACAAATCGTCTGACAAGATTAATTTTTCCCCTATTACGTACCTCTGTATGCCTATTTATATATTCCGGGAGAGCATTTTGATATTACCTATATTTATTTTTCTATAAAGTTTTCAATCTGGTCTCCCGCAACAAATGTCGGCACTCGAACGAGTTTTTTGGGCAGTTGCGCCTCACTGAGGAAGCCACACAAATCGTCTGACAAGATTAATTCTTCGCCTATCACGTACCTCTGTATGCCTATTTATATATTCCGGGAGAGCATTTTGATATTACCTATATTTATTTTTCTATAAAGTTTTCAATCTGGTCTCTCGCAACAAACGTCGGCACTCGAACGAGTTTTTTGGGCAGTTGCGCCTCACTGAGGAAGCCACACAAATCGTCTGACAAGATTAATTTTTCCCCTATTACGTACCTCTGTATGCCTATTTGTATATTCCGGGAGAGCATTTTGATATTACCTATATTTATCTTTCTATAAAATTTTCAATCTGGTCTCTCGCAACAAACGTCGGCACTGTTCGCTGTGGCGGCTAAGTCCGAACGAGTTTTTTGGGCAGTTGCGCCTCTCTCAGGAAGCCACACAAATCGTCTGACAAGATTAATTTTTCCCCTATCACGTACCTCTGTATGCCTATTTGTATATTCCGGGAGAGCATTTTGATATTACCTATATTTATTTTTCTATAAAGTTTTCAATCTGGTCTCCCGCAACAAATGTCGGCACTCGAACGAGTTTTTTGGGCAGTTGCGCCTCACTGAGGAAGCCACACAAATCGTCTGACAAGATTAATTCTTCGCCTATCACGTACCTCTGTATGCCTATTTATATATTCCGGGAGAGCATTTTGATATTACCTATATTTATTTTTCTATAAAGTTTTCAATCTGGTCTCCCGCAACAAATGTCGGCACTCGAACGAGTTTTTTGGGCAGTTGCGCCTCACTGAGGAAGCCACACAAATCGTCTGACAAGATTAATTCTTCGCCTATCACGTACCTCTGTATGCCTATTTATATATTCCGGGAGCGTTCGAGCCTGTTTAATGTCGAGAAAGCAGAGTGCTGAAGCAAAAGGAAAATAATAAGTAAAATATAAACTTCAAAATACAATCTAGTAGTGCACACAAGACAGACCACCATATCAAGGTGGATGGAAAACAGGAGACCCTGTAGAATTTTTTAATCATAGATCATCGCCCGCTGTCGCCAATTGCGTTTCTTTTAACTACATACTTCAAAAGAGTCCTGTTTAACAAATATGTGGCCTCGCAGCTTTCCAAAAGATTAAACCAGGCAACTACATTCGTCGTGAGCGTTTCCGCATGAGCTAAATCTGCCGTTTGAGAGGTGGTGATACTGGCTCACGCTGTACCTGAGAAATTCAGCCTGTGCAACTCAAACACGTGCCGGTACGATGCTCATCCTCATTGGTGGGGACGAACCCAGGATCACCGGGTTTTTGTAGCCTGATCTTTCTGCTCTCCACATGCCCCGAGCTAGCATGCGCTAGCACACTCGGTTAGGGACTCTCAGAAAACCAGGACTCAAACAGGAAATGTTGCGGGTCCCTCGCCTTCGCTGAAGGTATAAAATATATGGGCGAACTAGCATATAATTATTTATTTATTTGCACCATATAGTATCTCTCTTTCTCTCCCTTGCACAATATTACCAACTGCAGAGCTTACAGATGTTTCTGTGACTATCAGACAACTTAGTCAAATTTCGACACGGGCTTAAAATTATGTGGGTTACCACAATTTCAAGGCTACTTGCAGAGTTTTTGCTGAACCTGGAAACACGACTTGCAAAAACTTGCATATTATACAGTTTGTTACAATATATGGTCAGCAGGGGAAGCTCTAACTCCGGCTCTAGCTCTCTAAGTTTGGTAACGCTTCAACTTACGAAGAATGACAAGCGCGAGGTGGAGACGGAGCTTCTCCTTCTGACCTTCTCGGTGTGGTCCAACCATTCGTTGGTACCGTCTCTATCTGTACCACTTAACGACGGCTATTCATCGCGCTCGGCGTGAGTTGATATCACAAGGGCGCCAGGGTGTTTCGCGCCCCAGTAGACTTCTGGTAATGCGCTTATTTGTCTATCTCTAATGCAAAGCGTGCTTTGTGTTCCGAGTTATACCTTTCTATGAACGTGCGTACAAGGGTCGTTTGATGAGTTTGGTAAAAAAGCTGGTTAAACGCTTTGTTAGAACAAAAGGTTGATGTCGTTTCTCAACATAGTCCCCATTGAGGACTATCCACTTGACCCAGCGAGTTTCTAAATTTTCTTTCTCTCAGAAAAAGAGGTTTTCTTAAAGGCTAGAAAATATGAACTGACGGGAGTAATGACATTCTCATTCGAGGAGAACTTTTTTCGACAGAGTCAGATTTCTCAAGTTCGGGAACACGAATAAAACACACGACGCCATATCAGAAGAATGGGGTGGATGAAGAATCAACTCGAAGCCCAAGTCTTCCAATTTTGCCATTGTCACAGTCAATTCGTAGGAGAGCGCGTTGTCTTGGTGAATGAAGGGTCTGGTACCAACACCTCCTAGATCACAAGGCCGTAGTGCTGATAATTTTTCGTCACAGAAGAAGGCCGATCGCTGGCGGTGATTGGATACGAGCGCTGCGTCCGTCTCTCTGATTAGACACGAGACGCTGACGCAGCCCTCGCGTCCAATCACGGCCCACGATCGGCCTTTTTATGTGGAGAAAAATTATCAGCACTACGGCCTTCTTATCTAGGAGGTGGTGCTGGTACCCATCGCGCACACAGCTTTTTGTAAAGGGTTTTGTGCACACGTTATTTTGAGATGCCTATGGTCTCAGCAGTCTTGTGCACATTCACTCGACTGTCCTCCAATTATTATATTATGAATTTATTCAACAATATCCGTCGTGGTGACCTCAACTCGGCGTCCGGAGCGCTCTTCATCTTCAGGGAACGTTCTGCCACGTTTACTCCAATGAACCCAGAACTAAACAGCCTTCAACGCTGAATAAGGGTCCCCATGAACTTCATGCAACTCGGTTTTGATACGTGGACGTTAACATTTTTAAAACAAACGTGCTTGATCATTGCACAGGGTTGGTTTTTGTTGTTTTTTTTCCATTGTGGCAAGCGCTACAGTGTTCGCTTCAACCGTCTGTAAAACATGAACAGCGCTTCGCTCCCGTCTGGAAGCTAGCCTGGGTTAGTTTGAAGAATGACACTTGCCAGCCATGGTGTCATCTATTGAATAGTTCATCGTATAAATTTACCAAACTTATCAAACGACCCTTGTACTTGCGAGCTGTACAGGAAGCAAAATGACATGGAACAAAACGGAAAAAAGTTCGAATCCGGAAGCGCGCAGGGGTTCGCCAATAGTGGACTCCATAGTCTGTGACAGCTCAAGAGTGCAGTGGAAGCTCCGCTTACAGCACGAGCTTTGTGGCCTTGATAGCACAAGTGTGCACGCGCAGCCAAAGCGCGGCGGAAGGCAAGGAGCGCGCGCTGAAGGCGGAGCTTCCACTGCACTCTTGAGCTGTCACCCACCATAGTGAGCTTGTTTACAAACAGACAAATAAATAGCTGACGTGCATATTCCACCGTATCACGGCCAAAGCTATAATTGTGTCTTTTTAGCAACCACGCGCAATAAAAGCCGGGGGTAATCGCTTTGGATGACGCCTCGGCAGCTGCGCGAGCACTCGTACTGCGAGGATGCCAATCTACGCAGTCAGGGCTGCCGTCTCACGCTAGCGCAGCCTCCGTGGTTAGTCCATGTTAACGTGAGACTGCGAAGTACTACTGAAAAGGTTGTGCAAGCGCGAGCGGCTAGCCTTGACAAACTCGACTGAAGTATTCTCTGCCCGAGCGCTCGCGCAGCCACCGAGGAGTGATTCAAAAGAAACGGCTCGCGCCTTTAGCATGCATGGCTAACAATAGTCCATGCTGAGGTGAGACAAAGTTTAGCCTAAGCCAAGGTGCCCTAAGCCAGAAGACCCTCTCTAACAGGCCCCAGTGATAAGAGAAAGCCGAGCCTGAAACAGAGCACTTTTAGCATCGTTTTACCTTATGTCCGATGCACTACCGCCGGTGCGATACAGTGTACTAGAATATTCTAGTACACTGTAGGTGCGAGGTAGGAAAACGCAGAGGATTCGGCTCGCGCTTCAATACTTCGTCTAACCTTAGCATGGGCTATTGTTGGTGGCGTGCTTCGACGACACCTCGGCGGCTGCACGAGGACTCGTGTGGCGCGAACGCCAATCAAGGCTACCGTCTCGCGCTAGAGCAGCCTTTGGGGCCAGTCCATGCTAAGGTGCGACGAAGTATAGCTTTAACTTTGCTCGGTTTAAATTTGGCTTTTAGCGATGGAGCAATAGTCTTGAGCGTTAGCTTATCACTTTAGAATGCACATTGACTGCGGGAGAAGCAATTCCACATTGCACGTCTGCGCTAGGCGCGCCCAGCTGTGACCTTGAGAGGTTCCGAGGTTCGGAGCTGTCTTGAGCGTGTTATCAGTGCTATGCCCTTACTGCATTACGATGTCTCCTCTCCGGATTCGAAGATAAGATTGGCAGTGCGGGCGGAAACAGAGGGCACATTGGAAATTGGAAAAGTGATTTCGCTCGGGGCTTAGGCGCCACATGTCGTCGCGGAATGGAACTAAACCGAATGTCTCGGATTCTTGGCCATGGCAAGATTGGGCGTCGATATTTAAAAAACTCCATCCTTTATTTTCTTTAAACTCCCCTTGGCACTTTGCAGTGACTTGAACTAACCTGTGATGGCAAAAGATTGAGTAACATATGACCTCCAAGCGGGAAAAGCTACGACAAACCTTCACTCGGAGCGAGCCGACGTCTTCGTCATAGCGGCTTTGCCGCACAGCACCAAACGTTTGGGCGTTAGTTATGGCATGTATTTTATATTATTAAAATTCTTTTTTTATACGCGGTGAGTATTAGTGACGTGAAAAGGAACTTTGAGCTGGAATACCATTAATTAGCTTACAATTCACAGGAATAAAACGGCCCCACTCTGCGAATTCGCTACCTATGCATCATACATAAGCTTAAAACTCTCACTTGCGCGAATGGCCATGTATACATCTGGCCTCTCGGCATATGATGACTTTCACAGATGAGTTTCCTGGATTCCTTTGACACGTTTTACGGTGGTCCACTTTGCTTGCTTCACCGCACGAAACTCTCGAACTCGAAGACAGTTGTGAGCACTGCGAAGAGTGGTTTGACGCGTTTTGCGAAGTGCTGAAGGCATGTAGTTCCCACCAGGAACGCAAGCGATTGTACGTGCTTCTGCCACCAATCATCCTGAAGAAAACAATATTGCGTCTGGTGTCGGGTGCGACTGCCTACATGATTGATCAAACATGAAAACTGAAGCGCAAAGGTGGTGTTTGGGCAACCCCTGATCCCTACATGGGGAAAAAGGCGAATGCCGAAGACGTGGGGTTTGCAATTGAGTACTACACACGCGACGACCTCGCATGCTCTGTTCAAAGCCCCGACAAAAAGGACGTCGTCAAAGCCATGATCAACGACATGTTCAAAGTCGTAAAAAGGTTTATGATTCGCTCTATTAAGGAAGCTTACCAGCTGTTTAGGAAGGACCATCCCCAACCCGAACTAGGCGTCTCCAAATTTTATTCCCTACGACCAAAATGGGTAAAAAAAAAAGTCCCGAGCACGAGGTGTGCGCATGCATATATTGCGTCAATTTTCAGTTGCTTTTAACGGCAATAACAAATGCCCCAAAGAAGACATTTACTGAAGACGACCTCAAGCGCATCTACCTCTTCTGCGCTCCACAGAACGATTGCTTTCTGCGCCGTTGCGAAAAGTGCCCAAAAACGCAGAGCATCTCGCTGCAGTTGCTTCATCTCGACGAAGACGAAGAGATTTGTTTCGCGTTATGGGACGCTGGCGAACTCGTCAAAAAGGTTATGGACACTTCTGCCTTCCTGCGGCAATAGGAGAGCGAAAAGTAAATGAGACATTCTTACATCCTTGACCTTGAACGAAGCCTGATACATGACACAAGAACCGCCTTACCACCCAAGGCAGTGATGTTCCACTTCGATTTTGCGGAAAAATGGACAGTACTCTTTCCAACCGAAGTGCAGAGTTTTCATTGAAACAAAACTCAAGTGTCCCTCTCCACAAGTGTGGTTACGTCCACGCAAGGCACGCAAAGCTTTGCCGTTGTCACCGATGGTACGCGACACATGACACAGCTCACGCTCTTCTAGCCACATAGGCCATAAAAGAGTAGGTTAATGTTCATTTCCCAGTCTTTTTTGAAATAATTTTTGTATCAGACGGAGCGGCGGCGCATTTCAAGAATCGCTTCCAATTCCACGAATTGTCTCGGAAGCCGCGCTCTTCGGCAAGATGGATCTTTTCAGCCACTGGACACGGAGAAAGCGCTTGTGATAAAGTAGGTGGAAGAACCAGCGCTCACCAAGTTGAGATCTTCGCTTAACTCAACGATTGCCACCGCTAAAGACTTTGTGGAAGTGCTACGTAAAAAAGTAACAAATGTCTGCATGTTCCTCCTGTCTGTGGAACGGGTTCGAGAGTTCCGTGCGGTAAAGCAAGCAGAGTGGACCACCATAAAACCTGTGAGAGGAATCCAGGCTTCTCACCTGTGGAAGTCATCATATGCCGAGAGGCCGGATGTATACATGGCCACTCGCATAACTGAGAGTTTTAAGCTTATCTATGCATAGTTAGCGAATTCGCACAGCGGGGCCGTTTTGTTCCTGCGAATTGTAAGCTAATTAATGGTATTCCAGCTCAAAGTCCATTTTCGCGTCACTAATACTCAGCCCTTATGAAAAAAAGAATTTTAATAATATAAAATACATGCCATAACTAACGCTCAAAACGTTTGGTGCTGTGCGGCAAAGCCGCTATGACGAAGACGTCGGCTCGCTCCGAGTGAAGGTTTGTCGTAGCTTTTCCCGCTTGGAGGTCATATGTTACTCAATCTTTTGCCATCACAGGTTAGTTCAAGTCACTGCAAAGTGCCAAGGGGAGTTTAAAGAAAATAAAAGATGGAGTTTTTTAAATATCGACGCGCAATCTTGCCACATTTTGAGAAATCAGCCGAATTTCCGCGTTGATAACAAAAATATGTTTAAGGGTGGGCATATTATCTTTATATATTCGTAAAGAATATTTAAATACGCGCATTTTGATATGTTTTGTGAAGTATTATGAAAGATGGTTTATTTGCAAAAAAATTGTGAATATGTCTCTAAAACGCGTTTTTGTGCCATGTTTGATATTTTTGTTTGCATTGAAATATTTTATGGATATTTTTAATTCTTTATGTATGTGTTGTATAACCTTTGTAAAACCTATTAAAAAATTTATGGTGCCGTGAAAGCTTTGATAAGGAAATGACGACTGTGCAAAGTAGCATTGTGAAATATTCTCAATTTCCACGCCTCAAGCTTCTCTATTTTATATCTCAGCGAAAAAAATTGTTACGGCGTTCATATCTAGCTGAATGTTCCTCCCAAAAACATGGCTTTCATATATATTTTTAACAAAAATATCTAAAATATGACCCGGACCATCATTGCATGAATTGACGTGGAATCACCCAGTTGTCTAATATTTCCATGTAATAAATAAAAAAAAAAAATAAGGTGGAGTTGTGTAGTGGTTAGCACACCCGACCGGACATTGGGAGGCCCAGGGTTCAAATCCTGGCTCCGCCATTTTTTGGCTTTCGGCGGGTTAAGTACCCGCCGAAAGCCAATTGGATTAAGTACGGTTCATTCATCTGCACATATTCGTTTATATCCCCCTCGGAGACCACGTACGATGACGTGAAGTGCCCGTGTTGTATATATATATATATATATATATATATATATATATATATATATATGGTGTTTTTTATTCTTACACATTTGTTTAAAAAAACCGTGAAAGCTAAACTAATGCGGTTTGTGCAGGTGGGTTATACGGCCAGGCGGATATTATGTGGATGGCTGATCTCTGCGATAAGTCAGCTAATTAATTAAAATTTGTTAATTAACTTTTTAATTAGTGAAAGTTGGCATATAGTTCTAATTAGTAACTTGCTGAGCATCATCGAAAACCCCTTAAATCAACTATTTTTAGCAGGGTATAACGCCGGGGCAGCATTTTACGGCGTTTTCGAGCGGGGACCGCTCTTCATCAGGTCTTCATCACGCTTCATCAGGACCTGATGAAGAGCGGTCCTCGCTCAAAACGTCGTAATAAACTTCGAATCAGCGTAACTCCGACAGCACGCATCTTTGACTTACTAACTTTTCCCGGTTCATTGTTTTTATATTTACCTTACTTCACACACACACACACACACACACACACACACACGCGCACACGCACACGCACACGCACACACACACACACACACACACACACACATATTAGCTTATATGTTTTTTTGTTTTGAGGCAGAAACAAATAAATAAAAATGTTTTTGGCCCGAGAATTAAGGCACACCTTTCTTTTATATGAAGCACCATGCAATAGTTCATTTTGCTTTTGTATAGAGCGCTAGTAACTATTCAAATGCTGTGCACAATTTTCTAATTTAAAAGAATAGAAAAAATCCCCAATGCATTTGTTTTAGGAGCGTTTAGAATATTGTTTTGTTTTGTTTTTAATTTGCAGATACAAAAACAAATATTTTAATTTCATATAGATACTAGCACTCTACGAAAATTGCAATTTAATTGGAAGATTCTAAGTACAAAAAGAGACTGAGTTCATAAACTGTGAAAACGACCCGAAGTTGCAAATTGAAAAAAAAAAATCATTTGAAAGTTTAAAAAAAAGTGAAAGCCGTTTACAACTCCCTGTAACGCCGAATTAGAGCGCAGCTCTTGAGGAGGAGGGGAGGGTACTGAGGGGAAGGTATGCCCCTCCTCCATCCTCCTCACCTCCTCATCCTATCGGCTATTCCTCTCTCCGAGCGGCGTCGCCGTCGCCTCACGAGGGTCACGTGACCTCACGAGGTAACGTGACCCCTGTGAGGTCACGTGACGATGACGATGACGTCATCGCCATCGTCATCGTTACTGATGACGTTATCAGTGACGTCACTGATGACATCATCGGCATCGGCATTGTCACTGATGACATCATCAGTGACGTCACTGATTGCGTCATCGGCATCGTCAGTGATGACGTCATCGTCATTGTTACTGATGACGTCATCAGTGACGTCACGCGTCCCATAATGCACCGCGCAGTTACGCCGACGGCGACGCCGCTCAAGCCGGAAACGGGCGCCTAAGAGCTGCGCTCTAAAATATGTATGCTCTTTTAATATTGGCTGCAATTACACGAAAATGTCTATAACATAGGAGGGGTGTCTAGGAATCATCCACAGTCATTAAAACAATAACAAAGAGCATGTTGGGATCTTTATTTACATTCTGTGCCACTGGCGCTCACTAGCGTCAGCAACACGCCGGCGACACTCCCCTTCCCGCTCTCGTGGCCCGCCGCGACAGCCCCCTGAGCGTTGGAGCAATCCACCGTTGCCCGAATGCCGTGGGTAGCTGCGGCGGTCACAGCCACGTGACTTCCGGTAACTTTCTTTTTTCGGTATCGGGCACAGTTTTACTGGGGGGCTACTGTATAAGTATACTGCAAACACCACCGGTCCGCATCTCCGGCGTGGTCTAGGGAGAAAGAAGAAGAGGCCGTCTGGAACGGCTGCGAAATAATGAGTTCTGGTGGAAACACCGCATCGGCCTCTGGCCGAGGTATTATTGAATCGTCTAATGTCACCTCAAGTGAGTACAGGATCACCGTCCCTCGTCTGCCAACCGGAAACATCGTCCTCAATTCTGTATTTCTCCACGCCGACATGTCCTCCAGGCCTTATACGGCACCGGACTTTCGAGATGCTCTCAAGGAAGTAATAGACCTGAAAGACATAAAAGCCACCGGACAATTCCAAATGGGCCATGTATGGATGGTCACCTGCGTTAGCGCTCTCGCCAAAGAAAAGCTTTGCCTTCGTGGTGAGCTGCTCGTCAAAGGCAAGAAGTGCCTGGTGATCGACCCAAGCACTCGGGATCTCAAGATGAAGCTCCTGTGGCTTCCGGACCATCTCGAGGATAGACGCATTGTCGAAGCCCTGACACCATACGGCATAGTGCGTAGCATTCATCGAGAGAAGTGGCGCTGTCCGGAAATGGAGCACATGGACATCCTAAACAGGGAAGTAGACATCACCCTACATGAAGGAACGGCGACGGAGAAGATTCCTCACCTGCTACAGGTGTACGGAATACAAACGCTCGTCATCATCCAGGGAAGGCCTCCTTTGTGCCTCAGGTGCAACCGGGTCGGACAAATTCGACGGCAGTGCAGGACACCGCGCTGCTTCAAATGTGGCACTTACGGACACATCGCTGACGCTTGCGTCACGACTTACGCGACCAAGCTTCGTGGGAAAGTGTCCCGTGACGTGGAAGAACACTCTGAGCTCCTGATGGACATCTCCGAGGTCGTTGACGCTTCAGGCCACACTTCCTCTGCTGAAACCTTCACGACACACATCAAGGATAACTCGCCTGCAACAGAGACAGCCTCTGGTGTCAAAGAAAACGACTCTGGAATCCTCCCAGAGCTAACGTTTGCGCCCTGCGACCACGGTGATGATGATGAAGCTTCATCGACGGCAACGATTGTCGAGGAGGGCGCACCATCAGACGCAGAAGACATCGCTGCTCCCGCCGAGGTCATTCCAAAGGCCAGCGAGAAAGAGACTGTATCACCGAGGCCAGAGGTTGCCACAGAACTTGGCGACCAGAATGACCCTGTGCCAGTAGATGACGAGCCGTTTGTACGGGTTAGAAAGGACCGAAAACAGGTAGGCTTTAGGCCTAAACCATATTCCAAACAAAATAGTCATAAACCGCTCGACATCAACCAGAGCGGTGACTTTAACTCACCTTAAAGCAGGCTCATGGGAGACCCCGCCCTTGCTTTACATTTTATCACCCTAAATGTAAGAGGCCTGAGGTCTAAAAGGAAGCAGCGCCAACTCTTAAGGCTCTTAAATTACGAGCATGTTGATATAGCCGCTGTACAGGAAACAAAATTATCATCAGATGAGGACATTGCAGAAGCCTTAGAACCCTTTCGAGATGACTTTGAAATCTGTGTGAGTCAGGTAGTGGGCCTCTCTGCTGGTTGTTTTTTGTTTCTGCGTAAGTCGCTTGGCTATCCGTCGGTTTCCTTATCCATTGACCAGGAAGGGCGTATCATTTCATGCGACCTTTCTTTGAGGCAGAGTGAATGGAGGATTATTTGTGTATATGGGCATAATACTGTAAATGCAAGGCTCCTTTTCTTCAAATTTCTAGCCAATTTCTTGGACACCGACAAAGTGGTGGTGCTAATTGGAGATTTTAACTGTGTCTGTAATGCAGAAGACCGAGCACTACTTCAGACGCGTTATGACAGAAGCGCCTCGATTCTCAAAGACCTGCTTCAGGAGCACAACCTTGTTGATGTGGCATGTCGGAAAGATATTTCAATACGTTTTACCCACTTCCAAGGTGTTTCACACGCTCGTCTGGATAGGATATACGTGTCGGGCGAAGCATTCACTTCAATGGCGAGGTATAACGTCAAACCAATTTTCTTTTCCGACCACTGTATGGTTTCTGTTCGCTTTGGCGCCAAGGCTCCCCGCGTATTTCGACCTAAATGGGAACTATGGAAATTTAATGTGAGTATCCTAAAAGATGAAAAGTTTTCCAAGGAAGTTTTAACGATTCTACAAAAATGCCTTGATAATCAAAATATGCATATTTTCGCCATATGGGATAGTTTCAAACAAGAGGTTAAAAATTCGGCAATTGAGCGTTCGACAACAGTATCTTATGAAAACAAACAGAAACGTCGCGAACTTTATAAAACTCTTTTAATGTTTCATGAATTAGAATGCATAAATCCTGGTTTGTACAGTGATGATATTAATGTCACCAGAGCCCAGCTTCAGGCATTCGAGACCGAAAAATATCGTGGAGCCGTCGTTCGTTCGCGCACAAAAAAGTTTTTGCTTGGTGAACAACCCACGAAGCGATCTCTGGATGACGAAAGAAGATATGCGTTGTCTAAAGAAATTTTAGAAATTGACCATAACGGCGTGACCCTCAAGGAACCGACACTGATTGTTAAAGCATTTTATAATCACTACTCGAATATCTTTGGTAAGGTTATTTCTACAGGCAGTCACACTGATGTTCAAAACTTATTATCAAATATGCCTTTTCTTAACGACGACTCCAAAAAGATAGTAGAAGGCCCAATAACATTAGACGAAGTTAAAGCCGCAATCGACTCACTTAAGACCGGTAAAACACCTGGACCCGATGGTCTCAGTGGTGAATTTTATAAAAAAATTTAAAGAACAATTAAGCCCAGTGTTACTTAAAATTTTCCACGACTCTTACAATTGTAAGATGCTCCCACCTTCCTTTTATGACTGTCACACCGTTCTAATACCTAAAACAAAAGACAACGAACTGCTAAAAAAAGTAGAGAATTACAGGCCGATTTCACTGTGCAACGTAGATTATAAGATCTTCGCTAAAATAATTAATGAAAGACTTCAGATGGTAATCGAAGACCTTGTAGGTGAGCATCAAACCTGCGGTATACGCGGTAGATCCATTCAAACAAATATCCACGTTGCCCGCTCGGTCCTTGAACATGCATCAGATAGTAATGGTCAGGTTGCGCTAGTTCAAATCGATTTGGCCAAGGCTTCTGATCGCGTGAGTCACAAATTTTTGCTTACAATCCTCCGTCACATTAATGTGGGCACCGCAGTTTGTGAAGGCGTTAACCTCTGTTATGAAAACAGCTCAACGAGATTAATAGTTAACAACATGCTATCTGATAAAATACCAATTAAATCGTCTGTTAGACAGGGCTGTCCCCTATCTCCTCTTCTTTTTGCCCTGTACCTAGGGCCTTTTGCCTGAGCATACTTGAAAGCCAGAACATCCGGGGAATTTTGATTAAGAAGGCTGAAGTGAAGGTTCTCGCCTATGCTGACGATGTGGCGGTTTTCTGTACCGATAAAAAAGTGTAAAGGAAGCCATGACCGTTACCGAAAAGTTTTGCAATATTACAGGTGCGTCCATGAACAATGCGAAGTGTAACGGGTATTGGTATGGATCGTGGGCTACTATGCCTTCATCTTTTGCCGGTATAGCCTGGGACCGAGGCTCGCTTCAGTATCTAGGAGTTCCATTATCACATATCAGAAGCAGTAAATCATATTGGACATCGATGGCAAACACATTGAAAAGAAAAGCTGACGCTTGGAAAGAACGCAACATGTCCATGTTTATTAGAGCTAGTGTGTGCAACGTGTTTCTTGTGTCCAGGCTCATGTACGTGTTGCAGATGATGCATTGTGCTCGTACGAACCTTCAAAATTTTCATCGTATATTCGCCACCTTTATTTGGCGTTCATCATGGGAACCTTTCAAGAGAGACAACCTTTTCCTTCCTCTTGAAGCAGGCGGCTTGAATCTGTGCCATTTATTTGTCCGGCAGTTAGTGTCACGTTTCTTTTTTTTTTTAAATGCTGAGCATCCTTTCCTGAGAACCTTTCTCCAGCTACGGCTGGCTAACAGTCTTAATTATTTAATTGTTTCTAATGACGATACATTTGACAGGAAACCTTGGGGCTTCTTAAAGGAGGTTGTAGACACGTTGGGTTTTCTTAAGGCACGTTTCTCGTTAGAGTACTTATTCAATGTCACACGCAAGCAGCTATCAAGAGCGATAATCGATAGCATATTCCCTGTCCCACTTTATCGAAGCCGTTTCTTTATTGATCCTCAAAATGATGTCCTTAATAGGGTGACAAAGATGTCTGTACCGCCATCAACCAAGTCATTTTTCTTCAAACTACATACTTCAACGCTGCCGGTAAAGACTTGGCTCCAAAGCAGGGAAATATATGTTCCATGGTCTGTAAACAGCAGGTTATGTAATAAGCCCGAAACTATAGAACACTGTTTTATTTATTGCAATGACGCCTTTTTCTTCTGGGACGTGCTACAACGAACTTTAAAAAAAGACCTCGACATTACGGACCAAAATATCCGCTTTCTTCCATTTTCCAAGGATGAAGTAGTTCCATATGACTTGTTTGTACTATTAGGCCTCCACAGTCTATGGAAATGTAGAATGATTGATCGAAATGCTGAACCGCCTCGTACAACAAAATCTATTTTTGTGGAGCAAGTGGCTCAACTACGCAGTGCATATGCAGCGCAAAACGTTCAACCTGACTGGTTTCCACTTCTAGATGCATGCATAGGATTGCCAGATTTTTGAAAATTTGTTTGTTTGGGGCTTTATTAAGCTTAATAATTATTTATGTCAATCCTCTAGATCTTTACGGGTTGATATAGTTTGAGTTTTGTGTGTCTTTCTATTATCTGTTGGTTGTAGCGTGTACCAATATCAAACCAAGTTGCCAAATGTAAAAGATGCCAAGTTTGATTGCGAGATGAATGTGCCTTGTATATATTATTTAGTTGTGTAAATGTACGCAGTCTTGCCGAACGAATGTGTCTTTTGTTATATAACTTCCATGTAATAAAGATGTAAATAAAAAAAATTCTGCTATGGTCGAGAGGTTAAAGCGCCAGTACTTGTCGTCGCGGCGCGAATGTTCCGGGTTCAAATCCCGCTAGGGACTTCTTTTTTACTTTTTTTTTGTATTTTGCGCGTGTCTTACTTTTTAACTGTGATCTTTTTTTAGGAAATCATCCACTTGCAATACTGCGCCTTACACGGTTTTTACTGTTAGTCCCACCTTTTCAATCGAACTACCGGGAAGAAAAAAAAAGATCAACGCAAGTTAACGCGCTAATACAATCATTTCATAATTTTCATTAAAAGGAAACCAAGGTAACAGCATCAGTATGGCTTTCACACAAACGGAGCCGAAACAAGCATCCTTTCCTCAGCAACTGCAATTTTATCTGTTTTTAAATAATGCGCTTGCTTCGATTACTTTCAATAACAAGAGACGCCTATTTAGGACTGATAAAAACTGCAGTTATGACAATTAAAAAGAAACAAACAAAAAAAAAAGCAAAAAGAAAAAAAAAGACTAGCAACTGTGGATACATCGATTGAGCGAAATCCTACAGGCAAGGCAGCAAGTCAAACGTCTGAGAAAGTAGTAAAACCGAAATAAAAGAGATCATAGTTTTACTTGCATGGAATGTGATAAAAAGTATATTTATACTCTTTACATTTTGTTGTGGCAATCGTTTTGTAATATTAACACATTACTTGTTGAATTTTAGTTAGATTAGCAGACGATCACGACCGAATGCAAAAATGAATCAGGTGTCGACATCGCAAACCCTCTCTCTAGTGCAAACACCTAAAATGACTTTGAAAGAACAAATGGAATTCATAATAATTAAATCCATTTATGATCCAAAGTCATTTTAGGTCCCTCTCTCTAATGCAAACACCTAAAATGACTTACGATCAACATATGGAATTAATTACAATTAATTTCATTTCTTGATCCAAACTCATTTTAGGGGTTTGCATCAGAGAGAGGGTCTGCGATGTCGACGCCTAATTCATTTTCGCATTCGGTCGTGATCGTCTGCTATGCTAACTAAAATTCAACAAGTAATGTGTTAATATTACAAAACGATTGCCACAACAAAATTTAAAGAGTTTAAATATACTTTTTATCACATTACATGCAAGTAGAAGTATGATCTCTTTTGTTTCGGGTTTACTACTTTCTCAGACGTTTGACTTGCTGCCTTAACTGTTGGATTTCGCTCAATCAATGTATCCACCGCTGCTAGTCTTTTTTTTTTTTTTTTGCTTGCTTTTTTTAGTTTTTTTTTTTTTTTTTTAATTGTCACAACTGCAGTTTTTATTAGTCCTAAATAGGCGTCTCTTGTCATAGAAAGTAATCGAAGCAAGCGCATTATTTAAAAACAGATGAAATTGCAGTTGCTGAGGAAAGGATGCTTGTTTCGGCTCCGTTTGTGTGAAATCCGTACCGATGCTGTTACATTGGTTTCCTTTTAATGAAAATTATGAAATGATTGTATTAGCCCGTTAACTTGCGTTGATCTTTCTTTTTCTTCCCGGTGTTTCGATTGAACAGGTGGGACTAACAGTTAAAACCGTGTAAGGAGCAGTATTGCAAGTGGATGATTTCCTAAAAAAGATCACAGTTAAAAAGTAAGACACGTGCAAAATACAAAAAGAAAGTAAAAAAGAAGCACCTAGCGCGATTTGAACCCGGAACTTCCACGCCGCGACGACAAGTACCGGCGCTTTAACCTCTCGACCATAGCAGAAAGCGCTTTTTTTTTTTTTTTGAAACTGTTTATTTACATAATTATATACACAAAAACAGTATAATACACTATGTACAAATCATCAAAGCGAAAAAAATCACGTAAAATATGCCTCAACATTCTTCTCTCTCCGGACGTTTGTAGTAAACATCTTTAGAGAGCAAATATTGCAGCTCAGTACGAATTGTGCAAGATTTTAGCAGAAACTACATCTATCTTTCTCGGCGCAGTTCTGTCGTTAAGTCCATGACTACGTATACAACTCTTTGTATTTCCATAAAAAAATTATATGATGTTTGGTGAACGACTGATACTTGCTACGATTTCTTTCCATTCCTCGTCCTCGGAGCGTGCCAACAAGCTCTGACCAACAAATATAGAGATGCTCTTGAAGTTTACCCAGGAAGGTTTGGCGACACCTCCATCCGTGTCCACTTTCCCTGTTTTCCATAGGCTATATAAACCAAGTACCACAAGTGTGTCAAGGGCCGTATCTAGGCGGTCTCCGAAATGCAGGTAACGAAAGTTACTCTCCTCAACTTCAAATTTCTTTTTGACTGTTCTTTTGAAAACGTCCCAAAAAAATACAGCAGCAACACATAGTACGAATGCATGAGTGAATGATTCGGTGGTGTTACACAATCTGCAGTTAGTGCTCCAAAATACATCGAATCCCCGGGATTCACGCCACTCTTTCACCGGTATCGTTCGGGAGTGAAAGCGGAAAAAGAACGACTTGCACTTTGGTGGTATAGGCATACGTTTCACTCTTTTTAAAACATCCGTGATACAATTTAAAGGAGCATTGAAAGGACTCAAGCGATATAGTGGTTCAGGGAATAGAGAACTAAGTAGACATTTCTGCAATTTCTTTTTGGAGCACGACTCCAAGAAAGCGCTTGTGAAACGTGCTCCCGAAAATTCAATGGTGTCTGCAACCTCTTTATAAAAGCCGCGTAAACGGATTGCGTCATTCGATGGAATTCCAGATACCTGTGCCTGTGTATACTTTGGTAAAAAATATTCTTTGCACGCTTCTAGGAACGGGTGTTGGGGAGTTTTAAAAAATTTCCATCTCGCGATTAGCTGTCGCACAAAGATGTGACCGAGGCCTAGACCACCATCTTCCGTTCGTCGAAAAAGGTTAGATCTGCGCATAGGCTCGTACGAAGAATTCCAAATAAATGTCGCAAAAACTCTATTGAACTCATTAACTGTAATTCTAGAACAATGCATAACCTGTAGAAGGTATGTTAGCCTTGACAAAAGGAAGATATTGCATACGGCAACCCTCCCAAATGTAGAAAGGTATCGTTGGCTCCACATACGTACAGCTGACTTCACCTTTGTGCCTACAGAATCCCACATAGACTTTGGATTGTCCATCGCACTGAGTGGCACCCCTAAAAGCTGCGGTTTGTTTCTAGACCATTCAATGTCCACGTACTTGGCTGGTGTTGATCCCCACTCCCCGCACCACGATCCACTACTTTTAGCCTTATTCACAGAAGCACCAGACACATGGCAGTAGTCTTCGACATGTGACATCGCTGTCACTATGCTTGGTTTGTTGGAGCAAATGAGGGCCAGGTCGTCTGCGTACGCCAGGAGTTTCACTTCGCTGGCATGAAGTTGAAAACCTTGTATCTTTGTGTCGTTGATGATGACCCTGCAGAGTGGCTCTAAGTAGATATTAAAAAGTAGCGGTGACATTGGGCAGCCTTGGCGTACTGAGCGTAAAACGGGGATAGATTTTGAAAGAGACCCATTTATAATTAACTTAGTCGATATGCTATTGTAGCAAAGTGTAATGCCCTTTTCAAGAGTTTCGCCAACCCGTATGTGCTTCAACAGGGCAAAAAGAAATGAGTGGTCTACTCTATCGAAAGCTTTTTCGAGATCAAGCTGTAAAATGGCAGCTGCTTCTTGTGTGCGTTGGCATATCTCTAGCATTGATCGAACAATGTGGAGGTTTGTCTGTATATTTCTTCCTCTTATTGAACGTGTTTGGTGATCTCCTATGACTTGGGTTATGACAGTTTGGAGTCTCCCTGCGATTAATCGAGCCAGGATTTTGTAGTCAGTATTGAGAAGGCTGATAGGTCTATAGCCTTCAAATTTTTTAAGCTTGTTAGGGTCTTTCGATTTAGGAATTAGTATTGTATGAGCCTTACGAAACGACAGCGGTAAGTTACCCATGGTGTAAGATTCTTCAAAAACGTTGCAAAGTATGGGGGCTAATTTTTCTTTCCACTTCTTGTAGAAGCTAGCAGGCAATCCATCTGGACCAGGAGCTTTGTGACTTTTCATTTCAGAGATGTTTTGCATAATTTCTTGTACATCCAGGGGTGAATTAAGTTTTTCCGTTGTGTCGTTTTCTAAGCAGGGTAATGTTGATATTATCCCTCGCAGACGTGGATGAGGTGCCTTAGTGCCTGTTGCAAAAAGATTGGTGTAATGCAAGACAAAAGCCTGGTGAATATCACTTTCATTCTTCAGTTCCTGGCCGTTCAGTATTAGCAATGACACCGACTTTTTCTTCACATACTCTCGTTCGGCATGTAGGTACCTCTTCGTAGGCTGTTCTCCTTCAATTAGTTGTAGAGTGCGTGTCCTCACAGCCGCACCTTCATAGCGCTTCTTGTCGTGTTCTTCTATTTGCTTCTTTATATTTTTTATTTCATTCTTGTACATCCCTGGCTCTTGACATTCGAGATTATATAAGTACAAGAGATCGTTATTTAGTCGTCTTTCTTCAGTTTTTTCGCGGTACCTTTTTATCGAAGATATCTCGCTAGCTACTTCTCGAATTTTAATCTTAAACAATTCCCACTTTTGGCACCACCCAGTTTTGATGAGTCCAAAGTCCGTTATAAGGCTTTCTGCGGCTGTTTGAAAAGCATCGTTTTCTAACAGGCTTTCGTTCGTCTTCCAGCATTCCCATGATTGCGGCTTTTCCTTTATTCGTTTTCGGTTCGATCCTACACTAACCATGACCATACAATGATCTGTGAAATATGCAGGAATTACTTTATAATCACTAAATGAACTACTAGCCGAACCAGACACATAGATACGGTCCAAACGCGCATGCGACGATCCCTGGAAGTACGTATACTGAAGAACATTTTTTGTTGTGAAAGTGTCCAACAGGTCGCAATCCCGAACGAGAGCTTGAAGAATGTCAACACTTGGATCAACGATTTTCTTGATAGGAATTCTATCTTTGGCAGACAATACGCAGTTAAAATCTCCAAGGAGAATAACATCGAATCTTGTGTCGGCGTGAATCCTCACTTGATTGAATAAGTTCTCCCTTTGCGCGGAGTCATTGTACGCGTAAACAACAACTATGCGCCAGGGGTGACCATGTATGAGGACATTTGCAACTAAAAGCCTACCTGCATCTGCACCTTCCACTAAACTGCACACACGGTATTCTGAACTTTTTTTAAACAAAATGGCGCATCCAGCAGAGTAATCGGTTGCTGGGCAATGGTATATATCGTATAAGCTTGACCATACGCTGTTAGCCGAGAACAAAACGTTATCCTGGGAAACCTTAGTCTCTTGCAATGCGACTATGTCACAATTGTGTGGTTCTAGAAAACGATATAGTTGATATTGCTTTTTGCGTGAATTAATACCGCGCACGTTAAGGGAGCATATGGTAAAAGAACTTATCTGGGTGGTGCCAAAGCTGACTGTAACCATTTAAACATTTGATTCAGATCGGGGAAGGTTTGGTTTCTTCCGCTCCTTGAACTTCGCCTTTCCACGTTGTTCTTGGGGATGGACGTCTTCCCTGCTCTGGGGGACATCTTTGGAGCAGCAGGGATCTGCTGTTAAGGTGGTGTCGATGGCGTCGACTTTCGCCTTTTTGCACGACCTTTCGTCTTCTGTCTCTGTCGCAGCAGGCGGAGTAATCTGTGTGGGAAGCTTTCTTGTCTCCTTTGATTTAGTGAGTGGAGCTTCAGGTGTGGGATCATTTGGTGGTTCTTGGATTAGGGCATCGATGGTGCAAGGTTTAGGTGCCTCCTCTTGCTCCCCCGAGGAGACCTCGCATGAGTTGTCGTGGTTTTCTTCAGATTCCTGAGAATCGTCCAGAGGTTCCAGGTCCTTAGTGAACAGTTCATCGACGTCCATGAGGTGTTCACTTACATCAGCCGATGGCGAAGCATTACCCTGGAGCTTGGAGGCATAGGTTACAACGCACTCCTCGGTGGAATGGCCATACCGCCAGCACTGTTTACAGCGTGGTGTAGAGCACTGTCGACGGATGTGGCCAATCGCTTTGCAGCGCAGGCAGAGCGGAGGTCGTCCGGGAATGACCACTAGAGTATTCACTCCGTAGATGGTGAGCATGTGTGGGACCTTATCAACCGAGAGGTGATCCTTGAGTACTAGATTTACACATCGGGTCAAGGTGTCTGTCTCCTGGAGATCTGAAAATCTCCACCTCTCCCTAGTTATCTCTTTCACCGTTCCAAACGGTTCAAGCACCTTCTTGACCTCGCTGTCCGGTAGCTGAGGCGGTAGCCAAAGCAGTTTCATTTTGATTTCATCCTTTGTAGGATCAATCACGAGGCACTTTTTCTTTTTGATTTCGAGTTCTTCTTGTGCTTTTACCTTGTATTTTGCAGCGCCATTGGCGAAGACGGCCATTTGGAAAGGGCCTAAGGCGTCGAGATCTTTACGGTCAATTATTGAAAAAAGAACTTCTTTGAAATCTGTTGCCTTGTACGGTCGTCCGGACATATCCGCATGCAAGAAAAGGGAGTTTGTGACGAGCATACCTGTAGGTAGACGTGGTAGAATGATTCGATATTCCTTGGTCTGCTTGGAGCATTCCGTTGCCTCTTCATTAACCCGGTCTTCAAGGACCGTCATGCTGCTCTCCTTGGAGCTCATCTTACTTGTTGAAGGATCGCTGCCCTCTTCGTAGCGGGACCCAGGGCCACAAGGGCCCCAGTGAATCACTTTGGTTCAAGAGGACGAAAATTAAGCGTCCACTTACGATCACTCTCATAGCAGAAAGCGCGAGGCGCCGGCGCCGGCGGAGGTATATAAATTTATTGCTACTGTCATATTAACGGCATTAGCGCACACGTATGAGGAAGAGAGAAGGGACAGAAAAGAGCGCTTCTCTCTTCCTCAGACGTGTGCGCTAATGCCGTTAATATGTCTAACTACCAACTAGCCCAGTTATCAACCCTTTTATTGCTACTGCTTTTACCTCGTGTGGTTTTTTATTTATTTTGGCTCTACCCTCCCTGGCCCTAACTTTACCTGCCGGTCCTACAGTATAAAGGGCCGGTCAAATGGACTCCAGTTACAAGTCCCTGCAATCAGTTTTTACGAGCGACATTAGGCTTTTGTGCTTGAAGCGATGCGGATCTCTTCGCCATTAGGCAGGGAGGCTAGGTACTTCCTTGTCCCCATGGAGCTGGTCACGTGACGAAAAACTCCCTCTTGGCCGCGGCCGCAGCCGCAGCCGCAAAATGAGCAAACCGGCCCAGGGGTGCTATGTTGCGCTTTTTGGACTCCCAGGAGACTAGGGAGGAGGAAGTGACGTCAACAACGCAGCAAATGCAGATTGGATGTTGATTTTGTCATCTTCTGTCAACATCCAACCTGCGTTTGCTGTATCGTTGACGTCACTTCCTTCTCCTTCGTTTCCTGGGAGTCTAATACGTGCAACATAGCCCCCAGGATTGCAGGATCCCCGGGTTCTGCAGCGCGAGCTTTCGCTCCACGTGCTTCGAGCTGGTGTGCGCTAGCTCTACGCTAGCCCACTCGGCCACCGATCCCCCCCCCCCCCCTTAAGCCCCAATCAAAGCTGTGAAATCGCACTTTTTTTTTTTTTAACTGCCACAGAACGTAGTCCTAGGGGATTGGCATCATTATTGCAAATCTGTGCCGTGGCGACGCTGACAGACTCCTTTAAATCAAAAGGAATAGACTCTCTATATTCAACACACCGACTCCATAGTTTGAAATATCGTTTCATTTCTCTAACGTTTGACTAGGAGCGAAACCGTACTGAAAAAAAACGAGAAGAGGTGCAAAGCGCGAGGACCATTCGCGAGACCAGCGCTCATTAGAACGGAATCAATTGACGAAGAAGGGCGTTCTTTCACTATCTCTTTTCTTATTTTCTTAAAGTAACCTAAATTCGGCATTAGTATTTATTCTTATTATTTTTAGATAATTTATCGAACATGGCGGACATATCACCCGGTAAGTCGATCTCAACCTTTTTTTAACTGAATCTGCGTGTTTGTCGGTGCAATGCCTCAAGTCCTGATTGCCGATTCTATCACAATGGCTATAGATGACGCGCTATAGATGACGCGCGTCCTTGTTTATGACTTTATCGCCAGTCAAAGTACGCTCACAACAAAACAAGAACACAGAATACGTTCTTACTCATTCCACACTCCTTGTGGTCCCCTTTGAGCCTACAGCTCCTGACGTTTTGATTTTCGGTATTACACATTTATGTTGTTTTTCCTTTCACGGAAGTAAAAGTATCATGATGCTGCACTTGCCTTGTCTACATCAACACAATATTTTCATCCGACGACATTTCGCTATAGTCTGAACTGCCTGCGTTAGTTCGTCAAGAATGAACATTCTATGAATAACCACCACGAACAAGAGTGACATGCATCCTTAATCGCAGTCGCCTGTCACGCGTTAGACGACTTTTTGGGGACTTTCATTGTCAGAGTATTGCCCTAGAAAAACTCCCCCTCTGCAATTCGCAATCAAACTTCTACACCTGTTTCAATGGCGCTTGAAAGACCATCAAGAAATATATTTTTGTTTTAAAAGAATCGGCGAACCAGCGCACGCCAAGCAGCACCCACACCACCTAAGATATTCAAAGCATAGGAACAGCCTCCTTTACTTGCGTGGAACGTCATCATTGGGTGAAACAGCGCACAAGATTTACACAAAGAAGACAGGCACACAAGAAAACACGTACATTGCACTGTTTTATTTTGTGTGTGTGTTTTTTGTGTACCTGTCTTCTGTGCGTAAGTCTCGAGCACTATTTCACCCAAGCATGAACAACTAACCAACTGGCCCAAACCTCCGTCCTCTCGAACGTCATCACCGAACAATGGCATCAACTCAGTGACTGGGATCTGCAGACGATCCTGAACCCTAAAGCCGAGATCCCACTGCTCATACATAATACAAGAGATAGTTTGAAAACACGAGATACCGCAACAATATCCGGGGTTCGAATGCCGGATGCCAACTTTCCTCCTTGAACTCATTGCCATGCATGCATTCGAAGCACGGTTCTCACGGTGACTCGTGTTTGAATTATGCACGAACGCATAGATTTCATACGAGGCCCATGGACGAACACTGAAACGTCACTCGTGTCTCATTTCTGTTCGCGCTCATTTTCACTGGGATGACCTGGAAATTCCATCGCATGGGCTTCGATCAACCTAGGTGGTATGGGCAGCATGCGCACAGTCAATATCAATCATTGATTTGTCAATTTTAAAAGGAGTGCTTTTAATACGCCTGTCAGACGGGCTGGTTAAAGGACTTCAAAAGTAACTTCTTTAAAAGATTGGCGAACCAGCGCAAGCCAATAGGTAAGAGATCGTTACCCGATTCGTCGATGTTTTAAACATTTTCGTTTCGAAGTCGTTTGACGTGCCTGTTTGACACAGTAAAATTTAATGTCATTTGCATCGATTGACATTATGTCACGTGCCAATCAGGGTGGTGCACACGCAATGCTCGTAGTGAGGATCGCGAGCTGCTTCACTAATCACCGAATGTCGTTTGATGGCAATGTCATTAAATGCTTCCGTGTGGTGGGGTCAAGCACCCGTAAAACCGTTGTATTGGTTCTAGTTGTTTTTCTGCATGAACTCAGTAGTGGCTGCCATTTGTTCCTTTCCAGGGACCCCTGATAGTAAGTACTCGAAGTCCATCATCAATCGGGCATATTCACCTACCCAGCCGAAACGAACGTTTTCTTTCTAGTAATATACGTATCGTTTCAGCGATAGAACAAAAAAAGAAGTCTTCAGCCAAGGTCCTCACTACGCTTTTTCCAAGGGTGAGCACTCGCGAGACGACATTAGGGAGGCCGCACCGCAGCAACGCGTGCGGGCCGCTGGTTCTCTTCTCTCCCACGCAGATTCCGAAGGTAACCACGGTGCTGCTGGAGTTCTTCATCAAGCGAGAGAGCAAGGTGTCCCTCTTCCGAGACCCCCTCTCGCACTTCTGCCAGGAGCAGGTGGTCCTGGCGGCGCAGGACTGCCTCCAGAAACTCAACCGCCAAGTGATCACCTTCCAGGACATCCGGGACATGATCGAGAATCTCATCGGTCTGCACAGTCTCGTAAGCGGGCACTCGACATTGAGGAAATGCAATCACTCAAGTTTGGTCCTTTTGTCTTTCAAAATCAATCCACCTTTTTCTTTTCTTCATAAATTGTCCGTTTGAGGTGTTTGCGCAAAGAACAGGCGTGCATACCTCGGGCACCGGCACAGGCCTTTGGCTTGTGCTTGAATTCATGGAAGGTGAACTGTTTAATTGTTCGCATTGCAAAACCTCTGAAACCATTATTTTAAAGAAAGGTGAATATCGGCCACAGCAGTGTGCTTGCAGGCTACGTGCGCGCTTCCAGCCAACGTTTGCCAGATCTTCCGCACCATCAAAACTGTTTTAATTCAGTTTAAACGGTACATTACGCCCTCAGCTTGCACTTATCACGATATGTGAAAATGACACTGGACGTCGTTTTCGGATAATAGTTCCCTTTGTAAAGCGTTTGATTAAAATATCTGGATACGTCATATGCAAGATTCAGTGCATTTCAAACCTGCGCTTATAAACAAACAAACAAATTTTAATTGCGAGAGTTGTTAATGGCGAGGTTTCGCAGCGGGTCTTCGGGTGTGTTTCCTGCAGTGTTGTAGGCGTTATCTAAAAAAGTAACGAAGTACGTTTCTCGTTAATCGCAAACAAAAGGAACGCTTGACCGATTTATATTACCTCAAAATAAAAGGAACGCGTTCCTGTCACTGTTACCAGTAAAAGGTAACGCGGGTTGCTTTTGTGTTACTTTTATTTAAATTCTGAATTCAGACGTTTTACTGTTTAGACGTTACAGGTGTGCATGAACGCCACATTTCAAGAAATATGATGCCCATGCAAAAACTGAACCTAATTGCCTTTCCTTTTTTACGGTTTCACCTAAACACTTACAAGAAAAGATATCAAAGAAAAAGAGAAAACTCAGAAATTGACATTGCGTGGCGTCTAGAAACGCAAAAAAATATAAGTGTAATTTTATTAAGTTTGGGGAAGATTATGTAATGAGTAACGTAACTACGTTACCCGTTGCTCAAAATAAGTAACAGAAGTGCGTATACTGTTTTCAAAATGTAACGAGTACTTACAAGTTACCAAAAAAAAGTAAGGCGTTACCGGGAACGCCATTACTTGTAACGCGTTACCGCCAACACTGGTTTCCTGTGTGTTGTGTTATGACGTCACAGTGTCGTCCTGTGACGTCATTGTATCACATGTCATAAAACAGTGCACAAACAGCAACCCTGGCGCTTGCAAACCTCAGCCAGCAAACCATCGTCTTGATTAAGCATTCCTCATGAGACATTTGCTGGCCTCATAATAAAAAAAAAAACAGTGAGTTGTTTGTAAATATATACACTGTTAAGCCGGGGTCGCACTGCTTGCTCACGATGAGAAGCTCGCTATGGGCGCTTGTTTTCCTCACTATTAGCGCCGAGATGTTTCGGTGGCGCCCTCTTATGGTTTCCCTCCGTGACGTCACGACTGGGATTTGCCTCGCCGTGACGTCACCAGTTGTTATCCTGGCTACTTACCATCAAGTGCGACGACGAGTTCGGTGGTGTGTTTAAAAAGCACAGTGGAAGCTAGGAGCCATCGCAATCCGAAACTAACACCGTCAAAGTTGACAATCTGACAATGCTCATATACCCATGGTTTGGCCAATCGTGGAAAGCTGACCGCAGCGACGCTTTTGGTAGCGCACATCGCTAATAGGAGGTATTCAATGGCGGCCATAGCAGTGTGCGCGTCTGCTGAGCGCGTGCTGATGGCGAGCTTCCACAGTTCTTTTGTAAAGAGCATTCCGCACCCTCAAGATTGCCGGTCTTAGCAGCTCAATTATATGGGCTCGTTCTGAGCATGCGCTCTAGACAGCACCCACAAATATGGCACCCAGTGAATACTCCTTATTGGTAGTGCACGTGCTACCCAAGCGGTGGTTTTGATGTTCAGAGTGCACAGAAGCTTGGCATTGCACTTGATTGCACCAGCAGATGAAGGTGAAGTGTGCTCACTCTGGGTTGTGAAAAACTTCCACCAGGCGGCGATACCCAACCTTATCGCCACGAATGCGTCATCCAAAAGACGGTCTGCAAAAAAGATTCAAGCGCAAATCACCACGAGATTCGTGCTTCGAATACCGCATGGCAACCAGTTCAAGGAGAAACTTGGCACGCGACATACGAACCCCGGATATCGCGGTGACTGATATCTGGCAGACGATTTTTTGTATGATGTATATGCAGTGTGACCCCTGCTTAAAGCAGGGATCACATCGCTCGTAGGCTATGCAAAAGACAACCTGGAAAAACGAGTCACCGCAATATCCGTTGTTCGAATGCCGCGTGCCAAGTTTTCTCCTTGAACTCAAGGCCATGCGTAATTTGAAGCACGGATCTCGCGGTGACTCGAGTTCGAATATATGTGCAGACTGTCTTTCGTGTGATGCATAAGCAGTGTGACCACGGCTTTAGGGTTTGATAATCCTATGTACGAGTTGTAGCTTAGCACCCATGTTTCACGCTGCTACTCAACGCAAAGCGACAAACACAGATGAAATTGTTGGTTCCGACAGTGCCTGAAAAGAGCTCCAGAGACAGCCAAAGAACTGGGGACTACCGTGCGCAAGCTGACCATCATCGTTGGTGAACTGGCCACCTCCCTGGAGAAAATCTGCGAGGTCAGCGTCACTGATTGGATGGCTATTGGCGACAGCGTGATCAGCAAAACGGAAAAGGTACTTACGCCCACCTTGACAAACTAAATACATAAAGTCCGGTTGGAAATCTCCACACTCAGCTTTTCTAAAACTGACAGTTTTAGAAAAGCTGAGTGTGGTGATTGGTTCTTGTGCATCTTATTGTCGAATGCCGCTATCTCGTTGGTTGCGGAGCAATAATCAGATGCCGAGGACTCACCACTTCCTGCGTGTATTAGACCGCCGGTGACTATACTACCCTTGTGTGCTCAAATTAACTTAGAACGAAAGAAATCTGTTCAATTACGAAACGATCGGAATCAGTCAGCATCTTAAAATTACGAAAATTGTACTTCTAGTGTAATAATGCAGATTAATTATGCTGATTTTGACTTGGTTTGCATTTGCTTCAACCGCAGATGAACTTGGAGAGCATCCCATCGTACACCACCTTCATACCGAAGATGAAAGAATTCAAGCCAATGAAGCTCCTAGGGGCTGGGGGATTCGGGTACAAGTTCTTCGTACTGTAATCGGCAAAAAGATCGAAGAAGCTTTTTTTAGTTATTCGCTAAGGACAACGGTTACGAAAATATATTTTTCTGGTAAAATTCGTATTTAGCTTTTACCTCTCCAATTGATAATGCTTTCGTTTTGGAGCAGTTACGACATGAGCTATTATAGATGTGCCGTACGAAAGGGTGCCTGTACAATCAAAACGGTTGAGCAGTTATAGCATATTTAAGTTCCTTCATTACTGTTCATGAGAATGACTTCGAATTAATACTCAGCTGTACTTAAGAGCCTTGCAAAACTCCTTCATCGATTTTTGTTAGAGAAGCCACCGAAGAACCCAGTAAATATCACGACATTCCTTCCTTGACGAAAATTTTCGTCTGTTGAAGAAAATTAAGGAGTCGCATGGCTGTGGTACTGCAAAAACAAACTAGAAATTTATCTCGTGCGCTTTCATTAGTTTCACAGAAATTCAAAGGTTCGCATAACTACTGTCAAATAAATCTAACTCTATGATATTGTGGCGTGAACTTGCGTGGACTTAGGTGAAAAGTGAAATTATTATTGATTGTTTTTTCTTATAGTAAACAGCACACCAAAGATTTTTGTTCGGTGTATATGGGTTTGAGTAATGTCAGTTCCAGCTTGCTTAGGTGACTATCTAGAGCTTCTGTGTAACTTTTGGTGACATCACACAAAGCATTCCGTTAACAGGGCATGGAGCTTACCAAACGCGCGTCCAAATCAAATGCCTGCGATGTTCACTCTTGAGAGCGCGCTACGTCGACATTCCTCCTCCCTTCTGCAGGGCGGTCTACAAGGCGCAGTTCCTTCCCGCCAACTTTGTGTGCACCGTGAAGCTTGTGGCCATGGATCGCTTCACGCGCCACAAGCAGGCCTGCATCGACAAAGTGGTGGCGTCCGTCGTCCGGAGTCCGTTCCTGGTCAAGTACTACTGTTGCTTCTGCGCCAAGGCAAGTACCCAAAAAGAACCCTTTCAATGCTGGTGCTACATCCGTTTTTGTTGACAGGACTCCTACGTCACTCTGATGGAGTATGTCCCCGGAGTAGACGTCATGCGCGTGATCCTTAAGGCCGCCTACTTGCCTATCGAGCACGTCCAGATAGTAATGGCGCAGCTCATATTAGCCCTGGAGCACCTGCATCTGCGAGGATTCCTGCACAGGGACGTCAAGGTGTCCAAGTAAGCTGAACGTCCTCTTAGAAGTGTGAGTGCGGTGCCTGAAACGTGTTTCCCACAGACGTGGACCCAACCTTTCCAGGTCTGTCTCTTCGGTGTCCAGCTTGTAGCATCACAACGAACGTTGCGATGCTACAGTAACGTCAAGCCACCATGAGTAGCTTTTTGCCCTGCCTCCCTTTCCATGAATTGGAGTAAATAAAATTTTATTGAACAGAATTGAATCTTTAGCTGCCGCTCTTCGCGAACCTGGCCGTTGCACAGCAGTGGAGGTGGATGCAGCAAACGCCTGTACTGCGGTAGCTGTATTCAGCCAGCCAACAGAAACTCGAGCAGCCTCGAATCGCAAAACTCTGAGGACAGCGATGGTTGCCCTCCGCCTGCCCTCTGCACTAACGGTCCTACTACAGACCACCAAGTTCGCGACAGTCGATAGCACAAAACACTGGGTCCCATGAAGAATTTTGTTGCCCGGGCACTCCAACACACGGACGGCAAGATGTTTACAAGTCCTCTGGGCGCCGCCACCTTGCTGCTGGCATGTGTAGCTCGTCTGATGGTCAAGCCTTGATAAGACGTGCCCACTGTTACCATACCAGTGCCCAAACACATCATTTCACATCCACTGTGGCGGGACTAAATTTATGAAGCATGGCTGCTTGCAGACATCTATAGGTTTATCAACAAAAACAAATGAAAGAAGCGTTCCAAGCACCGCGGTGTGAGCACGCGCCAATCCCCTGTAAGAGACCCTTTTCAAAAATATGGTAGCTCTCTTCACAGCTCTGAAAACCCTAACATATGGCTAAACAGACAGCACGGCGAAAGATGCAGTCCTATAACCACATATGTACGAATGGGTGTCCCTCTTGTACGTCAGGACTGTTCAGCTCAACGGTGTCTCAATGCAGATGCCACCGTACAGTATTCCCAGATCCACCAAAAGAGAGCAATTTTGAAAGGGTTTCATAGCTTTATTTCATACACATCTCTTTGCTTAGTCATCGTCCTTCTGCGCGCTTTCAGTGTTCTATATCGCTTAACAACTAACCCGTACACACTGCCACTTTTATTTCCCCCGAAAGAGTCGTCGTCAACTTTGGCTTTTTAATCTTTTTCAGTATGATTATAATGCCAGGAGGTCGCGTGAAGTTGATCGATTTCGACACCAACAAGGTCTGCCTCGGCCACTGTGAGTAGATTTTAGTGCTCTTTTCTGGCAAATGGGAAGTTAGTGAGAAAAAATAAAGCTTAAAATAAACTGCTCTGAAGCTTCCCACGATATTTTTCGCAACTTTCAATGCGAAAGCATTAACTGTCCCATGGAGCGAACCGGCTTTATCAGCTTTTGAAGCCGCGCCAAACGGCGCTTAAACTCCCCTGTCCCAATGTAGCGAAGCCTGTCGTCTGTAGCAGCGATCAGATGAATAAACTTCCATTGGCTGGCGCGTGTCATAGTTTTGAAGAACGAGGCTCCCATTGGCTCTAGCACGACGTAGTTTCAAGGAACGCCACCAGAGAAGACCACTTCACGGTGGCGCAGCGGCCTGGCCGCCGGTAAGAGGGTGCGGCTGGCCGGCGAGTCAGCAGAGCCCGCACGGGCAGACTCCGGAGTGGCTGCACACCCGAGCTCAGCGCGGCGCGGCCACTTCCTTGCTTTATTTTTATTAGCTCCACTGATTTATATCTTTTGTTCGCAACTTTGTTAGAGCTATTTCATACTTTAATTTAGATTCAAATATTTATTTATATTCTATACTGACAATTACAAAGTTCATCAAACTGTTGAATTATGCATCTGGGAATAATAAACGAGAGTTGCAGAATAAAGCTAAGGAAGAAGAGAGCCACATAATATTGCACTGATATGTAATAATAACTTTATAAAAGTTTATTTGCCAGACAACCTTATTTTTGTATCGAAGCTAGAACAGCAATAATTTGTGGATTCAAAAATCACGTAACTGACTCCGAAACGTCCATTAAAACCGATGTAGCATTGAGAGTGTTGATGTTCTAAATGAGAAGTCCTTGAAAGCGAGATTATCGATGCTTTATTTTGGAGAGATTGGGAGAATTTCTACACTTTACACGCAGTTTCCAAGCGACTCGTGAAAGGCTACTTTGCCAGGACAGCCTTTGAATTCCACGACGGAGAATCTGCAGGGACGATTCCCTACATGGCGCCCGAGATTCTAAAGCGCAGGCCTTACGGTAATTCGGGGAGAAAAGCTGTAAACTCTAGAAATTGTCCGAACTGCACGGTTCCTTGCAGGAAGGGCCTGCGACTGGTGGTCTTCGGGAGTAGTCTTCTACAAATTGATGACGGGAAGGGTCCCCTTCAGAGGGCGGACGAAGCAACTACTTCGGGACCGAATTATCGGCGGTAAGCGCACCCGGCAGTGAGCAACATTGAGTGTGACGAATACAAATCTATTAAAACACGACGCCTAATAAAATGAATCCTGAAAATTGCTGTCTCAGAAATGTCCTCGAGTACATAAATATTGTTCTGCAGCATTTCAATTGTATTTACATCTTGTCCAGTGGACAAACCTAACCCATAGCGGCGCTTTTAATTTATTTCTTTCAAAATGCAAACCCCACTGGCACTCAGCAGTTTAAACGTCATGCCAAGGTTAAGGACGTCTATCATAATTTTTATGTAAAGTCAGAACGGATGATGCAACGAGCTGATAAAGCCAATCAAGCAGCACCAAAAGCGCAACGTCACGACGCCCGTCATCTTTCTGTCCATCTGCTGTCATCCAATAAACTAATCAAGCTCAATGAGCGTGCTGCGTTTTTAGTATATGTGTTCGCGATTTATGTCCTTAGCCTTTGAATTCTCTCTGACTTGTGGTGAAACCAGACATGTATAAGTTACCCAGAAAAATTAATTGGGTTAAGTTACTGAGTATTAGCCTTAAAAGTAATTTGAGTAGAGTAGAAAATACTCAACTCGAAAGTAACTGAGGAAATTGCTAATAACGGTAAAAAAAGTAGCGAATTATTTTTGAAGTTACTTTGATATATTTTTGCAAGCCAATCCGGCTTGCGAAAAAAAGCACGCCACCCTTTTCCGGACCTGCTGCACACAAAAAGTTTACTCCGTCCCTCTCAAATGCGGTGCCGAGTACATAGGAAAAACCGGCCGATTTATCAATGACCGCTTGAAAGAGCACGAAAACGAGGCCACTTCAAGAACCGACAACCCCATTCATCTGATCGCGGTTCACGCGAATGAATGCATTGGATGCGCGCCTGACTTCGGCAGGAACCAAGACAAGAGGGGGACACCGCAATCGCCACGGACGTGAAATCATCGAATCTTTTCTCATCCAGAACGCAGAAAACAACGTTTCATCGGCCTCAGTAACCTTATCAAGACGGGAATTAGAATTCCTCAAGCCTGAACTTGAAAAATATCGCAACTACCCGTAAATACACAACATCACGGTAGTTCTGCCCGTGCCTCGTGGTTCCCCCTTTCCTTCTCCTATCACGCCTTCCATCTGCCAGTTTCCCTTCCCCTTTATCACCTTTCCATCTCCCAGGTTTCCTTTCCGTCCCCCATATCACCCTTTCCGTCTCTCTGTTAGCCTTCCCCCTTATCAACCTATCTTGTCGGGGTCTCGCTCAGGGTGCAATGTCTTTACCCAAAATAAACGTCGTTGCTAAATGAAAGCAGGTGGTTGTCCTGTGCTTGTCCTCTGTGTTTTATTCTTTCAATTTTATGTATTCATGCTCAACCCGCTCGGCCTTAACCAGTTACTTTTTTTTCTTTTTTCTTTTTTCATGGTGACAAGAAAGTACACAAGTTTTGATCCCTTAGCGAAATTGTACTAGCCAAACATGAATCGGCCTTGTTGTTTTCACAGAAATACTTGAATAGCATGTTCTGCTTCTGCGTCCTTAATTCTTTTTTACTTTTCTGTTTTTTGGTCAATGATGTACTGCGAATGTATCGTTTCTATTTTGAGGTTTAGCACTGCCTGAGCTTGATTTTTTAGACACTATTGGCTTGTTTACCGTGTTTTGTAAAGTACATAAAAAAGGTACTTGAAGTAAAGTACAAAGTAAATGAGAGGTTATGTACTTCAAGTAAAGTAGAAAGCACACCTGGTGCAATGTACTTGAAGACACGTACTATAAATACTATAAATACAAAATATTTCAAAGGTAAACCTCGAGTACTTTTCACACAATCTTTCATGATACCCTTTCATTCCCTATATAGAGTTTTTTTTTTTGTTTTTTTTTAACGGGTACGCATTGCTTTCGGAGGCAATCGGAGGTGCATCACTTTTTTAGAAAGAAATGATAGCAAATATTGTATAAAGTCAAGTCGCCACAGATTAGTTGTTTTACTCCCGCTGGCGAGCTATTTGACACAATGAACTTATAAGGCACTTATTTCTGTCGGTCTTATAGCCACCGTTACTTCACTCAGCGAAATGACCAGATGACGTCTCGAATGAGCGGGTTTTCACGCGACGATATGCAATTTTTTTGTTTTCAAACTTGGGGAATTTTTATTGAAATCGGGAGCTTTCATTTCCTCAGAAACTATAAGTACATTCAGATAATATACTTCACTAAACAGTAGTACTTAAAGAACCATGTACTTAGAGCACTCCCCAAAACTGCTTGTTTATTATTTTTTATATAAAAACGTTGGGGGAATTACTAAGGTTTCTTGAAAGACCTTCGAATCTTTGAAGATCTGCATATTTCGAGATATGGGAGGAAAGGCAACACGAAAAGGTCACCTATGCGTTGTGCTTTAGCACGCGAGTCTTCGAGTACACCACATTAGCACGCGATTCTTCGAGTACAGCACAAGCTACAGAAGCACCAGGTGAACTTCAGAACGGGTGCTGCATTGTGTTGCCTCCTTTGAGTGAGGACGCAGTGTGTACACCTCTTGTGGAGAGTGAGGGTTCCTACGTTGGGGAGAAGCGGGGACCAGC
Organism: Ixodes scapularis; assembly: GCF_016920785.2. Classification (NCBI taxonomy): domain Eukaryota; kingdom Metazoa; phylum Arthropoda; class Arachnida; order Ixodida; family Ixodidae; genus Ixodes; species Ixodes scapularis. The sequence goes on from NW_024609868.1 coordinate 72,967,214, forward strand.
CCCTTCTTCAAATGGGCAAAGTCTCCCTGAGCTTCGGGAGACGTAGAAACGGCAGTCTTCGGCGCTAACCCCACAGTTACTCGGCCTCTCTTGCGTCCTGTCCGTTTGCTTCCCGCGCCTCGTAGCAGTGTTGTTGCTGTTGCTCGTGAAACTTTTTGGGGGTTTCGAACTCTCCAAACCATTTTCTCCCACTTCCCCTATCCTTCCTACGTTATATGCTCCCCTCTCTTTGCAAACATCAGCTGATTTTCTAACATTTTATCGTTTTTTGTGCAGGAATGTTTCATTATAGGCGTAACAACCACTAAAATTCGAAAACAATTTGTAATTTGAGTAGAAGTTATTCGGAAAAAGTAATTAAAGTAAACTACTAATTACCGAGATCAAGGTGAAATTGGAAGTTACTAAACAACTCAGAAAAGTAGTTAAACTACAGTAACTTGAGTAGATGATTTGAACTACGTACAAATCTGGGTGAAACGAAGTATAGTATAATTTGTATGTCGTTCGGCAGCTCCACTGAAGTGGCCCAAGACCGAGGAACACCCTCACTCGGCGACGCCTGAAGCCAAAGACATGGTGTTCAAGCTCCTCCGGAAGAACCCGATTGAGCGGCTTGGTTCAAGGCACTACCAGGACCTGAAGAGCCACCCGTTTTTCAACGGTTTCAACTGGAAGGCACTCAGCACCAGCAAGTTTTTGTGCGAGATTCCGGCCATTGCGGAAGCCATGGGTGGCATCGTTGCCACCACGTCGGCCTTCAACGAAGAGATTCTGGGACGCGAGCCTCCTAAGAAGGCCGGAAAGACAGCCCCTAAGATACCTTCGAAGGAATTGCTCCAAGGGGCTGAACAGAAATTGGAGGAACAGCTGTGTAAGTCTCCTCTTGCAGCACTATACCTACAGTCGGCGTAAACTGTATTCTTCTACGTTGTCAAGGCTATTTCACTTCCACCGTTCTACAGCCTCGCAGTGCTGCGAGAGCACATGGCTTCGTCTTGTGTCTCATTCGCATGCGTTTGCGCAACTAGCTTTGATAGAGTTGGAGCACTGCGGAAGCAATGTTAGCCTTGACAACGTAGCACAAAATAGTTAGAGTCGAGTATTAGCGCTGAGATGTTTCGGTGATTCCCCGTTAGGGCTTCCCTCCGTGACGTTACGAGTTGTCATTTTGGCTATCTATCGTTGGTACAAACGACAAATTCGATGGTGTGCTTAAATAGCACGGTGCAGGCCTGGAGTAGTCGCATTTTTAAATAAGCACCGTCGATGTGGACAATCTGGCATTGCTCTTATTTCCTTCGATGAAAGCATGATTAATACGCTTTTAAGACGTCATGGTGAGCTCTTCGCTAATCGTGGAAAGCCGACCACAGCTACGCTTTTTTGGTCTTCGCCTTTCGCCAATAGATATAATGTCGTGTCATGCTGAATTTTGTACGTCCGCTATTGACAGCCAACGTAAGTCATACATTGGACACGATTGCTGTGTCAGCGTTATCCCAAGACTCGTGTTCTGACTGATGGAACGAGAATTTCAGCCGAACGCTGAATATGTGCCCAGCGCTCGTTTTAAGTGGGTTCCCTAAAAAACTAGTACTACGGCTTTGTATCTAGGTTTCGCTAACTCTAGGCGTTTTGGCTCCTTCTTTGCGCTGACGTTACTCATTAGATTGCCCACGTCGATTTTTCTTTCGCGCTCTGGCAATCAGTTTTTTTCTGTTTCGATTTGGCAGTGTACATTTTGCGCTCTCGGACAGTGACAGTAGAAAGGCCGGAGCACGTATATTGTTATCGGGAATTACATTAAATCGCTCGGTACTGGTGGCCACATAACCCTGGAGAACTTCTCCACTTTTGCAATTAAGCTAATTACTTGTTTTTACACACGTCACCGCAATAAGGATGACTTCTAGCAAACCGTTTTCACGACTACGATATCATAATCGATAGGACAATCTGACAGTTAGGTGCGTGCTAGAAGTTATATCGCAACTAAACAAACAATATGTTAAAAACTAATTCTAGTCCGTGACTCAGCTAACAGTATCGAATTATGTACTAAAAGTGTAGCTTCCATAGTTAGAAAGCTAAAGGCTCATGTATATTATGAAGCTTTCTGCTATCCCGTGTCGCCTCAGACTGAGCATTCCTCGCAAGAAACATTATGGAAGTTAAATTTTCGTAAACCAGTATTTTGTACAACTATAGCCTCACAAAACCTAGAATGGTGGTGAAAGTAGCGGGACAGCGCTTGTTCTTCTTATGCCCGAGTCTCACTAAAGCGACAAACAGGAGCACCCGACTCCAAGCCTCAAACATGCGCTGCATGCACGCGAGGGTATCTTTGGCAAGCTTGTAGTCACTCGCACTTACTTCACGAGCTCCGAGACATTGCAAGCCTGCCAAAGGTACCGCCGCTCCCACAATACACGTATTTGAGGCCTATCGGTGTCGGTTGTTTCTGTTTGTCGCTGTAGTAGGACTAGTGGGGACCCTGGCGGCTCCCGCCAAAGTTTCCACCAGTTGCCCGGAATCGGGCAACTGGGCTGGGCCCAGCCCAGTTGCCCGACTCCGGGGCACAGGTGGCGAACGTTCCCGTGTGGCGGCGGAATCAAGCCGGCCACGCGCACATCTTGCCCAACAGCCTTGATAAGGCGGATCAGAGGCGGCGCACAGTCAGTCGCTGGCTGGACTCAGGCATCGCCAGAGCTCTCTGGTTTTCTGTTAGTATGCTTCATCGTCTCGTTCATGTCCAACTAAATTAGATTTTTTTTTTTTTTTAATCTTTGGTTTTGTGTTATTCCTTCGGGTCGGGTATGCAGCAAGGCAAACCGACCACAGACTCGGAGATTAAATATCTGTTAACGTTAATTGTTACGTTCGAGTTATTTTATTAAACGACTAATGTTTTTCTCGTTGTTGTTGTTTCGTTGCACATTCAGCTGCTGGAGCCACTACGAACACAAAGAAGCGGAAACTCCAGAAGATCGAAGACATGGTCGACATGGAGCCGGACCTGCAGAAGCCTCTATACACCTACGCCACGTCCAGCTTCAAGAAACTTGTGCTTGCGGTACGTTTTGTGCACCAAATGAGCACTAAGAACCATTTCGTATTAAAATAAAACGATTTCGGTCAGCATCGCACAGGGTGCGATCGTGTATCACTACTGCGTGATGAACGTTAAGGACCCCAGGATAGCGGTTGTATACTACACTGGCTAAATTAATAATGATTTATCCAGTGTAAAAATTTATTATTATTATTATTATTATTATTATTATTATTATTATTATTATTATTATTAAATTTACTATTCCAAACTTGAAAATTTATTTTATTGACTTGTGCATGATATTGAGAAGAAAAACTAGGCCGGTTTTTCCTTATCTTTAAGTGGAAAGCCAAAACAGTAAGTGAGGATTGAGGTGGTGATCCGTAATCTACTCCACTGTGATGTCGTGTCCCAGTCTGTCTGTCGGGAAATTTCAATTAGCGAACGTTAACACAAATACAAATTATGCACTATACTATAGCGCTCCCTCAAGTTTAGCGAACGTCCATATTAATCAACGTCGCAACAGCGCTAAATGTAGGTTCTAGTCTGCTTCTGAGAAGATATAAAGCCGAGGAAGTAAAGTTACAGTTTTCCGCCCTGCTTATCTCTGTGACAGCTGAAAGAAAAGAAAACCGTCGATTTGGGCGACAACTTCTTGAATACCAGCGGAACGGAGTCCTCTGATATCGACTACAGAAAGCTCTCAGCGGGAGAAAGCATGATCGGCGGAGGGGCGACCTCGGGTGAGCTTCTTTTGTTCTAGCACACTGCCACTAACTGGTGTTGCTAAGACGCTAGCTTACCTGACCAACGATAACGTCAGGGTAGTACAGCACATAGTAGATGAGGACATTTAAAACGCTGGCTAGATGAGGCAAGCCGCCGCCCGATTCAGTCAGATGGCTAAGCCCGAATTTATACACCCTATCCAACCATTCGTCGACCAATCCTCACTCCATCAATGGCAACGGAATGCGGCTTGCACGTTTGTCTACTCCTTGCGCAACTCGAGCCTTTGCTCAACCGCCAAATGCGCGCACGCAAAATGCGCGCGCGAAGAACGATCTGCGCAAACCAGGAGCGTGAACATAATTATAGTCACGCCCTGTGTCAGTCAGGCTGTTAGAGTGCTTACAGCGCACTGCACCGCAGCCAGTGACACCCAGACAGCGAGGTCGTCGGAGAAACTGGACGTCATCCTGTTCCGGAGGAGGAGCCTCGGCAAATTCTGGGGCTTCGGCGTCAACCTGGAGAGGGTGAAAGGCGAAGGCGACAAGTTCGCGTACATGGTGGAAGTAAGGGTCCTACTCTTGTTACGCGTGGCAAAATAAAACACAACCGTTCGCGATAGCGAAATGTCCCTTATGTGCGCATTTTATTCCTTAGAGCGTGAAAAGAGGAAGTCCAGCCCAGCGGTCGCAACTCCTCCAGGGCGATGTGGTCGTGGCAATAAACGGCACGCCAATCTACAAGATGGATCTTGCGCAAGTCAAGAAGCTGCTCAATTCGAGCGGCGACCAAGTTATCATAACAGTCCTCTCGTCCAGCGCATTTCGTATATTGAACACACGGTAGGTTCCGCGGCGACCTTCTTCCTGGCTCACCCTCACTGCGAGGATTTTTACAGGTCATTGGTGAGAGATTTGAAAAGGCTGAACTCATCGCTCGCGCGTTTCTAAGGAGAACACGAGAATCGCGCCAGCTGTGGCTCTTTATAAAATGGCGGGGTTCCGGTAACCCCTCGATGCGCAACTGCGTGTGTATTCAAGACATCGCGTATTTCATGTACATGCCGTGATATTTAATTATTTATTTATTTCATAATACTATCAGTCCCCCAGCGGGGACTATGATAGAAGTGAGTACAAAACACAATAGACAATGTAATGCACATGCAGAACACAATGACAAAAAATGGGCTATACGACACATAATACTCATATTAAAAGCGCAAAAGTACAACAAAAATGATAACATGAGGTCTAATGGTCACATGGGAGACACTTTACATGACGTTATTAGTGAGAGAGCGTCTCAGGTCCCGTCACAGTAGACTGCGGACATGAGCAACCGAACGCGTCACTGTGTTTGACCATTTATGATTGGTTCAGTGCTACTACGGTGTCTTAAGAAGAGGTTTGCTTATTTTCATATAGGGTAATTAGACTCAAAATAGCAGGCTTGATAATGTTTTGGGAACACGTTACACGGATATTCACAAGCCTGAAACTTCATTCGGGTAGGGAAGCGGAGGGTTTCATATTCTGTTGATTAGATGATTAGAGAGTGGAAAGTTCGTCTGCCCTTAAACAATGTCCGTTGGCTCCGCTGTACACTGGCAATTTGATCAGTTCAGTGAAAATGTTAACCAGGTGTAATTAACGTGAACCACGCAGTAAGGTAGTGCCAAGCTTGTTCACATCCAAACGGGCAGAGGAAGAGCTAGCGCTCAAAAATAATCCCAGCGTTCTGCAGCGCTAACACTCATTCACATGCTTCGAGTTGCGGTGTGCTTTTAGCCTCGCCTTGTGATATACTAATAATGTGAATTATCGGGTCATAATGTCGCAACATGGCCTACCGAAAAAAAGAGCTAGTTTTCACATTAGTCCCCTCACCATGCACATGTTTTCATGTTTTATCTATCGTGCAATAATGCAAATTTTAGTTACGGCATAGCTCTACGTTTTGAACGCTTAATGCCATTTGCTTGGACGAACAAAAGTTTCGAAAATATTTGTAATCGACTTGTGGGCATTTAGTTCATGTAAAGAAACTTTAACACATAGAATCGCTTTCTCAAAGTCACCAGAGGAGCAGTGGTATTCGTTGTGCGCCGCATTAGAGCTCGTTGTACAGAACACATGTGCCGAGCGGGTAACACACTAACCGTTTGGGAAGACCATGTCATAATGTTCTGCAAATGCGTTCCGAAAGCGTCCTGAAAGCGCGCCCTATGCACGCATAAGGAGTCAGCCCCTTGCTTGAACTTCGACGTCTCGTGTTTCTTACAAGGATCGACAACCATTTTTGGCGAACGCGGGAGGCAGAGTTCCACGATCGGACATGGTGTCTTCGTGCCTATGCTCAGTGCTGCGCTGTCATTTCCTTTCAAGGGCTACACAAGGACCACGTTTTCCGCAGTGGCTCATTTGTCGCTACTTGTGAATTGAACACACCAAGGGGACTGAGGAGAACCCGCACACAGGACAACATGCACACACAACATAATCTGAACACGTTGTCTGCCTTGTCCTGTGTTTTTGTTCAGTACGATTATTTCTGACCAGTTTGTTTGCACGTGTACATTTTGTTCACATCTAGGGAATTTTACTTCAGCTTGTTGTCGGTGCCATCATCACCTTTTGTACACGGCCCAGAAGTCGGCGTACACGCGTGTAATCTAGTGTGGAGATTTTATTTTACACCTAAATGTCAAACTGGTCGTTTTTGAAAGATCTACATCAAGAGTAAACATGAAATAGATGCCTTGCATCGACGTCAAATCAGCTGTGTCATTGTGGTGACCTTCTGCGGCCTACATTTGTTACCAGCGATTTTTTAATGTGTTACTATTATTAGTACCCACATTAAAGGGAAAAGCTGTTGGCGGCCGTCTGCGGACAAAACAGTGAGGAGAAGAGTAGTGGAGGACAAAGGCGAGAGCGAGGCGACCTCACGGGGCGGAAGCCAATGAGCGCAGATGCTGGGGCGAGTCTGAAGTTGCAAGCGTACGTAGCGCGTATGCCTTGGTTTGTGCTACAAAATGTAGTGCGAACCAAGTATATACTAGCGCTGGCTCAAGTAAACGGCAATAGAAGACGGATTGTAAACGAAGGAGACGGGCTGTCGAAACCGGTGAATACGGAAAGCTAAGTGAGGCAGCGGATGCCGCTGCTAAGGGTGCAACGAGAATCCCCAAGGCTGGAAAAAAATTAAAGGAAGATTCATGGTGGATCTTTAGGAAATGCGTTAGCTAGACCCTTGGGCTACGCCACACACGTCCCACTTTGGGAAACGCTAAGACTAACCCCGTAACGAAGCCAAAAATAGGCAGCAAAAAATAGAGCTTCATTTGTTGTCCATGGGGTTCCAGGAGAGATATCCACAACATCCTGGCGTCTTGCCGCCACGAGACCATTGTGCTGCGCGCGGTGCGGGGAGGATGCACGGGCAGCGGGAACGGCTTCGGCTTTAAGACTATGGAGGTCAAGACGTACAACGAGCAGCAGAAGAGCTACATCAGGTACCACATCATCCAGGTGAGGAAAGCGGCACGCGTGTCGTGAGTGCCCACCAAACCACTGCGGAACAGTCCTTTTTTTTTTTTTATGCACCACATGATGAACTACACTTGGCGCCCCCGCGAGACCAACTCTAAAAAAATCTTGCCCGAAAGTATATTCCTATAGTAAATGTCACATCTGTTGTAATCATGGTGGCGGCTGGTGCCTGCATGACAAATGAAAAACCTGGGGTCTTTAGCGTTCTTTTCTCAGTGGTGATTACATTGCCACACACCGGTGCGATGCTCAATCAGACTAAACCGATGAAAAGGGTTTATTGCTAGCCATTTTCCGGTGGTTTCTTCATAGCTACCTCCGAGAAACCTTTTCTAGACTGTCAACCCCCGTGCGCTCTGGTCGCTCACTTTTTAGAATACACAGATCTCGTTCGTAACCTTGTCATATATTCCTTGTGGCAAGAACCGTGGTGTTGTCTGACACGTCCTTCGGTCGCCGATGAACGCATGCAGTTGCCCCCCCTCTCCCGTTATGTTAGGAACTCCTCGAAGGTCGTTTCCGCCGGACACAAAGCTCTCCTCAACCACGAGATCCGGAGCTCTGCAGACGGGCTTAATTAACGGAGTGCATGCGCAATTACGGCGTCTTTGAGGAGAACATTGTGGGACGGCGAAAACGGTGTATAAAAATTTCCTATTATTTTTCAATATATAGGATGAAAACGCTAAAAATACAGTGCACGAGTTAAAGGTGGCGAATACCACAGAGCGCTCTGTGGTGTTCGTCGTTCTTTAACTTGTCCGTCTGCTTTTTGCAGCTTTTGTCCTATACAATGAATCACGAACTAGCCCAAGTGTATATATATATATATATATATATATATATATATATATATATATATATATATATATATATATATATATATATATATATATATATATATATATATATATATATATATATATATATATATATATATATATATGATGAGAAGAAAAGAAAGCCCTTGGTGAAAACAGCAACAAAGGACGGTTTATTCTTCGACGTTTCGGCCGGAGTCCGGCCTTCGTCAGGAAGCTCCGGCCGAAACGTCGAAGAATAAACCGTCCGTTGTTGCTGTTTTCATCACGGGTTCTCTTCTCAGTAATACCCACGCCTTCGGCCCCCCGCCACCATATCCGTTGTATATATATATATATACATATACATATATATAACGGGCATGGTGGGGGGGAGGGGGGCCGAAGGCGTGGGTATAGAAGAAGAAAAGAACGTACCCTTAGTGAAAACAGCAACAACGGACGATTTAATCTTCGACGTTTCGGCCGGAGTCCGGCCTTCCTCAGGAAGAGCCGGAGTCCGGTCAGGAAGTCCTTCCTGACGAAGGTCGGACTCCGGCCGAAACGTCGAAGTTTAAATCGTCCGTTGTTGCTGTTTTCACTAAGGGTTCTTTTCTTCTTCTTCTCTCTCTCTCTCTCTCTCTCTATATATATATATATATATATATACTAGGGTTGGGCGTCGGTTAAATATTTAACCCATTTGATCGACGCCCTTAATCGATTAATTTCATTGTTTAATCGTTCATTCCCGCAGATAATCGTTTAAAAAGTCAAAAATTTAACTTCATACCTTTGCTGAATATAGGATAAACGCAGATATCTATAATTTCGGATTTTAATTCAACCTTCATATCTAGTTGATAAGAACAGTCAAAAGACATCCACACTTACAAATTAATTTAAGGCTGGGCGTCGATTAAATTCTTCATCCCGATAAATCGCCACCCTTTAATCGATTCATTAATCAATTAATCGGTATCGTTCATTTCCATTCATTATAGTTTTAAAACGCCAAATTTACATTTTTTTCTTCCTTTGTTGGAAATGTGATTTACGGCGAAATATAGAATTTCCAGTATGAATCAAACTCGATGCGTAGTTGAGGACAGTTTGAAACACTTACAGGTTCCTGCTTCACGTGCATGAGGCAAGGAGCTCGTTGGTTTTCTACGGCAAAAGTGACCTCCTTTGATTGTTCCCAATTGTCTCTGCGGCGCTAAGCAAACACTCGCACGGCGTTGAAGTGGCCACTTCAACGCCGTGCGTTGTCTGCTTTTACATATCTCGGCCTTACAAATTACTTTAGGTTAAAATTTCACCTAAAGTTTTTCCTTCATACAGGTGTGCCCGTCCACGTCCGCGTGGTGAAGTCGTTTAACGGTTACTTTCTTTCGGTTTCTCGAAATTTTACCGACTAAAAAAAATTAATCGGGACTAAAGCAATAATCGATTAATCGGTAGGTTAATCGATTATTTGCCTAGCACTACCAATTATTAATTCAGCCGCAGAGGCAATGAAGTTCGTTGATATTTTCCGGCGATAGCGAACTCCTTTGGTTGTTCACAGTATAGTCTCTGCTCAGCTAAACCGACACACTGCGTTGAAGTGGCCGGGACACGTATGATCTCCTCTACTTGTTTAATTTCACTCGCAGTTTGCCTTCATACAGGTGTACCCGTTCAGATCTGCGTAGTGAAAGCGGTAATTTTTTTATTACTTTTTACCTGTTTCTCAAATTTTAAAGATTTTAAATTTTAAAATTTTATCGCGATTAAAACATTACTACTTTATGTCAAACGTTCCCAGTCCTAGTATATATTCTTCTACTGAGTCCTTATTAGTTCACGCTCAATTTTTTATCGCAAAACGCCAGCATTATAAATGTTTACGTGGTATATCTGGTTCTTACACGCCTCGCAAGTAAGCTCATTTTCGTCTTCTGCGCATGAGAAAGGAAGTAGCGGTGACGTAAGAACGCCGAGCCCTGATTGGCTGATCGCGACCACCTATCTCAGCGTCGTCTGCTCCTTTGCAACGTCGTCTGCTCGCAACATCGTCTGCGTCTGTCTTACCTTTCCTGCGACTTTCGGAAGTGCAGGTCTTTACGAGCGAGCTCGACTTCGTCTTTCAGAGAGGGCAGACGAAATAACTCGAGCGGTACGTTGTTTATGTCTAACAACTAGCAGACGCGCATCAAGGAGGGAAGTCAAAGGACTCACTGGCGAGGTGTGCCGAGGCGCCAAGGTTTGTTTGCTAAGAAGAACCGAGAGTTCCCTCCCAAATACTTTTTCCCTCCTTTCGTGTGCGGCGAGATCTCCTCATTCTTTAACGGCGTCGGCGGGTTGGCGCAGTTAACGTCGTCTGCTTTACGTCTGCTAGTCAAAGCGATGGCTGCTTTACCTTTCCTGCGTCTGTCGGAGATTCACCGCTTTTTCACCGGCGAGAGTCACCGTTGCCTCGGGAAACAATGAGATAACAAGAGGAAGAAATTGACCTCTTAATCTAAAACTGAGGTCAGCGATCAAAGTATAATACGGGAAGGGTTCACAAGGGTCGTGCGGGCATATTCCACTCAGCACACCAGCCGGTCGTCGGCAGACGGTCGCCGCGTCGCGGAGTGCCTGCTAGGCCTAACTGCCGTGCTCACTTGGTCACGTTCGGTGTAATCGTGGCCGTTGGAGCTTTTCCCGGGTGTTTGTGGATCCTGCGTTCTTGTTCGTCGTAATCTGTTTCAAGTACTTGGTGCTTGCTTTCTTGCTGCTTGAAGTCGGGACGCGTGAGAAGCGCACGTAGAAAAATAAACGTCCGTGGGTCGTCGTGACCGCGACGCTGTCGGCCATGCTGATTTGATCGTAAGAAGTGTGTAAAACAGCTTCGGAGCTGTCGTAGGATCTCGTCATAACCTGCGCAAAACTTACGAAAATTTCGTTTCGTGAATACGAATTTGTTCTTAAGTTTTGTCTTACGCACATTTTTGGCGTAAGATCGTTTCGTAAATCTGGCCTCTGCACTTCCGAAAGTCGCAGAAAAGGTAAGACAGACGCAGACGACGTTGCGAGCAGACGACGTTGCAGAGGAGCAGACGACGCTCAGATAGGGGGTCGCGATCAGCCAATCAGGGCTCGGCGTTCTGACGTCACTGCTACCCCCTGCGCAAGAAGCAGACGAACTTGCCCTCCGCATACAATGACGTCATTTATTACATTACGAATATCCTTTGTGTAGCAAAGATAAAAAGAAAAGCATATTTCTTGTTAATATATGTTTTATTAAGCCCTGTATATATCAGGTAACTTCCGCGTCTATAATTATATCGCTTCCCCTGGTTTTGATCTAAATCCCAGTTTATATGAATTTCCCACTGTAAAGCGTAGTCGGTGACATGCATGGTTCAGAATGCCGGAGCTCCGCCTCCAACAAGCCAGAGCCTATGGAGAGAGTTTGGCCAGTCTATGATCTCACCGCCGTAATACCCCCCTGCCGAGTGAGCCAATCAGCCCGCGCCGCAGAGCGAGAGGCATGAGCGCATGCGTGTGAACTTTCGGCTGCTCCTAGCTGAGTGGGGAGGGCCGCCATTTTCATTCATTCGTCCGGCGGAATGCCATCTGCGGAATCGACATCCAAACTTCGGTTCTTTCCTTTTATTTGGCCGACTCTGGCGAGAAAATGATATAGTGTTATTCCTCGGTGGCATAAAAAGCTAACGAATTACGATTCTCCACGTTTGAACGCAAACTTTGATTCAGGCGAAAAGACATAAGCCAGTAGCAGACGACCCGTAGCCTCAACAGTGCTCCGCGCCGACAGCGTTGCGTCAAAATAGCGGTCGTCTCCTGTTCGCTCCCTTTTTCTTTCTCGCTCCTTCGGCACTCTCCTCCCTTTCCTTTCCTTCACTTTTCTTCTCTCCGGCGCCTTCGTCGCCACAGCGGCCACACCCACTGGCCAAACTCCCCCAACATACGGCTCTGCAGCAAGCGCTTGTTGCCCTCAGTCGGGCTTTGGTGGCGGGTGCGCCAAAGCGCAACAAAAAGTGGAAAAAAAAATTGTTTTGGAGACGAAGTTTTATTGTATTCTTAGCCTGCCACCGACTATGCGGCGTACCCCCTCCCTCACTCACCACGTCTCGCGTCCCGTTATTTGACGGGCCGGACGGCTGCAACGATAACTGCAGTATATTGTATGGAATACGTACGTTTCGAAGCGCAGCGTCTAGACTCTAGATGGAGTTCTACCGTCCGTACTCAGTGAAAAACAGTTCGTCGACGAAAACCGAGATGGCGCTACGAACGACGGGAGGCGAACCGTGGGAGGATACAGAGGTACACTACTCGTGCCAGCATCGTCTATGGGCAGTTTCGTAACTGAGCAAATCTATAGTAACGTTCATCTAGTCTTGTGGTTGTTTCATCGCGACTCCCTCGGGATACTGTGCAGAAAGTGGGCTCCTTAAACCTGGCCTCCCCCGACAAGACCATCTACCCGGGGGACATAGTGACGCACGTGGACGAGGTCCCCGTCGATGCCTTTACACAGACCATGATGAAGAACATGCTGGCCAAGGCCCGGGCCAAGGTCAAGATCACCATCGCGGCCATCTCGCCGCTGCGCAAGCGACGCCCGTCCTACACACGCCTCCACGAGACCGTCATGACGGACACCAACGTGGACACACCGTCGTCCGACGCCTTCGTTCATGAGGTCAAGACCGAATGACGCCACCGCTTGCTGGAACGTCTCTCGCAGCTAGACGTGTCTATAATCGAGACTGAATTTATAAATACGAGACAATTTCTCCTGCGTGGTTCGTCTTCCTCTATAAACACGGAGAGCTTAAAAAGCGTATTCTTGCTTCCTGATTGGCCCTTCGGCGTTCTTATCGGCTAATGCTGCAAGCCATAGCCTCCTCTATTGGCGACGTGCGCGACCGAAAGCGTCGCTGTGGTCAGCCTTCCACGATTGGCCCGAAAGCTGACTATGACGTCGGAAAGGGTATACAATCGACAGAAATAAGAGGAATGAAAGAACTTTAATTTTGACGGTGTTGGCAGTGTTGCTTTGAGAGCGCAATGATTTCAGGTTTCCACCATGCTATTTACAAACACCATCGAACTTGTTGTTCGCAAAGTAATGACGTCACAAGGGGAACCATAGGAGGGCGCCACCAAAACATCTCGCCGCTAATACTGACAGAGGCTGGCACGTCGTCACGTGACGTGGTCACCGAAAGTGAAAACGTAGAGCGGCAGACAGTCGTGTAACGGGCGCCCCGCTGCGGCGAGACGCCGAAACGCACTTGCCCGCTCGTGCTTCTCGCGTTCCTTGGGCTACCGCTTCTTTTCTCGTCGGGTTTGAAAACCATGTTTCGGGTCCTCGCCCCTACAAAAGCTGTGCTCCCTAGGGTGCCTCAATGACCTTCTGTTTAGAGTGATGCCACCCTTTGTAGTACCCGATGCCGACAGCACGTGCTCACGGGGAAAATACAAAGAAATCGACGAAAACAAAATGTCGCCATAGCACAGTCAGCGCCACAGACGCGTGCAGGGACACGCTCTTTCACGCTCTTCTGAACAAAAAATAAAAGTAAAAGTGGAAACAAAATGGCCAGATGTCTCCACCCTAAGCAAAGCGCACATGAAGGCACCTTAGTGCTCCCGAAAAATGCTCTGTGCTACCAGGCCCTCGCGCTCCAAATCTGCGACTGGGCACTCTATGGCGCCATCATCGAACTGCCAGACTTTGTGAGTATAGACTATAGAGGATGCTATTCCAAAACCTAAAACTAATACCCCTGTCAGACGGGAAAGTAAATGTCATTTTGATTGAATGTCATTCACCGCTCGGCGAATCAGCTCATGGTATTGTTCTGCATGTGGCGGGTGCACGCGCAGCGTGGCGTATTAAACACGCGGATTGGCCGAGCTCTAGTGTCATTTTCCTTAAATGTCTATTAACGTGCCCGTCTGACAGGGGTATTAGTTTCGGTTCGGCGTATGCGCAGTGGGAGGTCCCTATTTCTTAGCTGAGGACTTGTAAATATTGGAGTGGTGTCGATTACGTTGTTAAATTTTTCCAAAGTCGTTGTTTTCCTGCAGCTCAGAGTATTCGCTAAACAAAAAATTACCGATGATCTAAAAACTCATATCCTTACGCCAATCCCCTTTTTGGGTAGTGTCAACTAAAGTCACTGGAACCTTAGGGTGCCTAGATGTCTGTCTGTTTCAGGGTGAAGACATCCATTGTTGTCCGGAATGTACCAGCGCGTGACGCTCTCGCGCACTCGGTGCGTGACTTGGGCGGTAAGATGGCGTCTATGCATCAGCCAAAGCTACGCGCTCGAGCTGAGTGACACCGGATTGCGCGCACTTCAAAATGCATAAAAAAACGATTGGGCGGAAAAATGGCTGAGATGTCACCACTCAAGCAAAAGCGCGCGTGTGTATGAAGGCACTCTACTGGAACCTGGTAAAGTAGCGCCTTGGCCTTCCCTACCTGCTAGCCGGACACAAACGGACACTACCATACAGACGACTCAAACCTTTCAAGCCGATTGGCTAATTTGTCTACGTTGCCATGGAAATCGTTATCTCGATTCATTCAAATCTTCGAAGCTTCCCGAGGGTCGTTCTAAACCAGTCGCACCAAGATCACCATGGAGCATCATCGTACTGGAAGTGTTCCTCGCCAGTATAAGCGTCTTTGGCACTGTGTATGCAATGAACTTATCAATTACTCCCATCTCCACGGATCTCTTACAATTATATTGTTGTTCTTGCGTATTTCAAAACAGTGTAATTAGTTTTCAGTGCCTCCAAGCACCGACACAGAATGTGATGGTAGTACGAAGATGTACGCTTGTTTCGCTGGTGTGTGGATAGCAAAATCTCGGTATACAAGGAACGTCTCCATAAAGCTACCCGTCACCGGCGAATTTAGACTGCCTCACCAAGAACGGAAGAGTCAAGGAGAAATTGCTCATTTCATGGACCAAGATGGCGACCATGCATACGGGGAGCTTATCTCTACTTTTCCATGATCTAGTTAGTTTAGTGCCAATGTATTCCGAGATTGTCTTAGTGGTGAAGAAGAGCGAAAAAACGCTCTGGAGTCGCTCTTGCCACATGTGAGAACAGGCTGCTTGAATGACTCCAGAGAGTATTCACTGGCGGTCATAGCTGTGAGCGCGATTGCTGTGCGCGTGCTGATGGCGTGCCTCAACAGTTTTTTTGCAACGTGCATTCCACACTATCAAGATTGCCGGTCTTAGTAATACATTAATGTGAGCTCGTACTGAATATGAGCTCTAAACATCGCCCTCAAATAAATCCGTCACTCTGGGGCAGGAGGCGCGAGCGCTTTTGCAAGACGCGACCGTGTTATGATGGCTACACCATCCAGGTGGCTCTGTAACGCTCGATTTTGCACGTGCCAGGTTTGAATACAAGCATCTGTCAGCATCTGTAAATGCGTGAAAACAAAACTTTAAAAAAAATTTAAATTTAAATTTAAAAAAAAAAGAATTATACAGCTCGCGGCCGCAGCGTCCCATTAAATATTCCTTTCAGCTTTAATATTTGCATTGCTTTCTTCATGCTTCTGCGAGCACGTACGTTTCAATTTACGTGATAGAGAAGCCAAAGCTACTTTCAAAAGCACGTTACCCCGAACGGTACTCGCACTGGACGAGCGCACGTGCTGTTCAGGGACACTGAAAGCTCGGAACTCGCTCTTTTAGTTTCTGCTACGCTGGCACTAGGCACTAGCATTAGGGGTCGCCACCCTAATGCTAGTTTGAACTCTAGATGTCGCTGGTGTCGACTTTAGAATAAAGCCCCTCTATCCCGGAAAAAGTGGCGCCATTCATCGTTGTAGAAATGCTCGTGTCACGCGCCGCGCGCCACCTCTGGGAAATTCATGGCGTCTGAAATCTAGTTCAGTGCTGCACTGTGCCGCCATGATCTTCCCAAGAACTGCACGTTGCACGTGCCTCGTGCATCGACGAACCTTGGGCTACTTTTGAAACATGAAGGGGCGTTACTTTAAAAAGGTATATAAGCGCAGGCACTCTGACCATAAAGATTCTTTTTGGCTGGCACGAACAGCTTCGTACACCTTCGTCTTTCAACACTTATAATGAAACGGAGTATAAAAAAACTGTAATGGGGAAGCGTAATGACGCAAACGCGAACCTAATATTCTGTTTTGCTCACCTGGAGCGCTGCTCAAAACCTGAGAACTTTCGCGCAGTTTTTAATTCCGAAGAATACCCCATATGCCCTGTTTCATATTTAGTGTACAACCAGTACAACGCTGCCAAATCTACTGGCTCGAGCATAGGGCTTGATCTCGTTGATTATTTGATTGGGTTTTCGCGCAAACGGAACCATAGATGAAGCTACGCGCGAGCGCAAGTAGCATTGCCCGTGTCGGCTGCCCCAAACGTCAGAAGGCAATCTTGGATTCCCTCGTCGACCACATAAAGTCGGCAGGGCCATTTGCACATTTTATATAACTCCTTTCGCGTCTTTGATTTTCCTCCTGTAACCAATGGCTAGCGTCAAAACTACGGACACTCCCTTTCCGATAAATAAATATATATAGACGCTTTGCAGCAGCTGTGCATGGGCGCCGCCATAACTGAGCTTCAGTTTTTGTTTCCTCTTATTTCGTTTATTTATTTCACTTCATCATTACCATAGCGGGCCAGGTTATTGCCGCATTATATTCAAACTGGGTCCTTTTCTAAATCATCGGCCTTTGTAGAGGATCGGCAACAACCGTTTCAGTTGCTCGGCATCTCGGTGAGACAAGAGAAGGTCAGCAATGGCGGCTGTAATTTGGCGCGTGTGTAAAGCGTCTATATATATATATTTTTTTTTTTTTTTTTTTTTTTTTTTTTTGACGTGCGGGATCAAAAGCGTCGCCGTGGTCGGCCTTCCACGATTGGCTGAATGCTGACTATGACGTCAGCAAAGGTTTTCTCATCGACGGAAATAAGAGAAACGTCAGAACTTCAATTTTGAGGGTGTTCGCAGTGTTGCGCAATGATTCCAAGCTTTCACCACGTTCATTACAAACACCATCGAACTTGTTGTTCATCAGGCAATGACGTAACGAAAGGGAACCATAGGAGGGTGCCACCCTACGGTGGCGCCTTCTTATGGTGGGTGTACGGTGCAAAATTGCACCGTACACCCCAAGTTCCAAAACTGCAGAGCTCCAAGCAAATCTGTGGGCCATTCAGTCACACTCACATCACCACGGTAGGCGTATACACATATTCACCAAATCACAGGAGGCAGTGCGAGAGTGCACAAGCCTGATCAGCCGCAATGGAACCGTCCAGGAGCTCCAATCCGTATGTAAATTTGATAATCCACGCCAGGCACGCTGCCGGAGTCAAGGTCAGAAACAACATTCCAAATCGAGGACATAGACCGCACTGACTGGCCCAGTCAGGCATCGTCTTCGTCGTCTGTTTATTGACCACAGCTGGGCGCCCTCGTGTGTACAGCGCAAGATATCACACCCTAATAATGAAAGTTAGTGGAAACTACGAGATATAAGAAAAAGTTCGTGAAAACAAATCAAGGTGATTACGGAGAGTAGCGCTGCACAGGCCGACGCACCCTGCTGCTCCGACGGGGAGGTGTGGTGATAGTCATTTGACGAGGAGACGCTGTGCTTTCTGCAGCCCTTGGCTGCTGTTGTTCATCAGCTGGAACCTCTGGGCAGGTGAGTTCAGGCGTCTGACGGGAGAGGTCAGGTGCCAGAACAAGCTCTTTTGTTTTGGACATGTCAGAAACAGTGCTTTGAATGTCAGGGTTCTTCTCAATGTCTGCAGCTGTTCCAGCGTGTCTACTGTGGTCAACTTGCGGCAACCGGTTCGCCTGCCGTATACTATGCTGGCGTGTCCACTGTCGGTCCGTCAGACAGCTGGAGGTCCGATGAATATGTTCCCTGGGCTGTGATCCCAGCCAGCATCTATGCAGGGCCTGGACGAAAGTTCTTGGGGAATACTTGATCACCAGGCTGTGCTTGAATCCGAGGTTTCGTTCTTTTGCCACATCTGATTTTCTGCTGAAGCTGCTTCTGCTGCACCATGATCCTCAGGTCAGGTCGAAGCAGGTCCATCGCAGTCTTCATTTTTCGCCCCAGCAGTAACTCGGCGGGGCTGCAACCCGTGACCTTATCTGGCGTCGATCTGTAAGTGCGCGCAATTTGTGTACGAAGGTCCCCCAGTCCAGCCTTCTGCAACTTCCTTTTTACAGTCTGAACTGCACGCTCTGCAGTACCATTAGACGCTGGGTGGCACGGTGGTACCAATATTCGTCTCACTTCATTCTTCTTCAAAAATGTGGCATACATGTCGCTCACAAACGCTGGACCATTGTCTGGCACCACAATGTCCGGCAAACCCTGGTTTTGCAAACATGGCTCGCAGACACGTGATAGTGGCCTCCGCAGTCGGAGTTGAAACCGGAAACACCTCAGTCCACTTGGAATATGCATCAACTGCAATAAAAAAATAAGTGTTGCGGTAAGGCCTTGCGTATTCGACATGAAGTCTCGACCAGGGTTTGTCTGGGAACGGCCATGGCATGACGGGTATTGGCCGTGATGCTCGCTGCTGCTCCTGAGAGGTGGGACACTCATGCACAGCCGCAACAATGTCATCGTCTATTCTAGGCCACCACACGTGGCTCCGCGCTACAGCCTTCATCTTGGATATCCCTGGATGGCTTTCGTGAAGAAGCCTCAGGACGCCGCGTTGGAGAGATGCAGGAACCAACACGCGGTTGCCCCAGAGCACACAGTTGCCTTGTACACTCATCTCTGTGAACCGCGTCTCGTACGGTTTTTTCTCTGGTCCCAAATCCGACTGGCGGTCGGTCCACAAGGCCTCTCTCACTCGTGAAACCACTGGGTCCCGGGCGCTGGCCTCACCGACAGCTGTTGACGGCAGCACACGTGGGTACAACCCTGCCAGCATGAAGACTTCAGCAGGGCAGTCCACGGGAAAATCTGTTGTTGGCAGTGGCAGACGACTCAGTCCGTCCGCATGTCCGATATGGCTACCAGGCCGGTATCTCAGTTTATAGCGGTATCCAGACAACAACACGGCCCATCGCAGCACCCTTGGAGAGCACGACTCTGGAACAGGCTTGTCTGACGCGAGCACGCCCAGTAGCGGCTTGTGATCTGTGATGGCTTCAAATGGTCGGCCCCACAGGTATTGCCTGAATTTCGTTACTCCGAACACGAGGCATAACGCTTCTTTGTCCAGCTGGCTGTAGGTTTTTTTCGCAGCTGCAAGGCTTCGAGATGCAAAAGCAATGGGACGCTCCTCCCCCGACGCTTCTTGCTGTGCCAAGACAGCTCCGAGTCCACACGGTGAGGCATCCGTGATCAGCACCGTCGGCCTTGCAGGGTCGAAATGTGCTAAGACTCCAGCGGATGCCAGCAGCTTTTTACTTCTCTGGAATGCTTGCTCTTCTTCAAATGTCCAACGCCAGCGGGCTCCTGCCCCCAGCAAGCAGTTCAAAGGATACAACACATCCTACAGATTTGGCATGAACCTTCTATAAAAGTTGATCAATCCCAAGTAGCTTTGCAGTTCCTACACATTCCGAGGCATTGGTGCCTCCAGCACGGCTTCTGTATTGGTTGGATTTGGCTGAAGACCAGCTGAGCTGATGATATGCCCCAGATGCTCCACCTTGGCCGCCATGAACTCGCATTTGGAACGCTTCAGCCGCAGTCCAGCTTTCTTCAGTCGCTCCAGGACCTGGCACATATTTGCCCGATGGTTGCTGTCGTTAGTGCCGGTCACGAGTATATCGTCAAAGTATACTGTGACATGATCAAGGTCGTGTAGGAGGTTCCCCATCACGCGTTGAAACAAAGCTGGAGCTGACGACACCCCAAACGGAAGTCTGGTAAATTGATACAAACCCTTCTGGGTGTTAATGGTAACAAACTTTTGCGAGTCTTCGTGACCTGCTGGTATGCATTTTTCCGATCGAGCTTCGTAAACTTGACTCCCCCCGTTAGCCTTGCGAACAGCTCCTCGATGCGAGGCATCGGGTACGACTCGAGCACCGTCACAGGGTTGACTGTTATCTGGAAGTCGCCACACAGGCGAACACGGCCATCCCGCTTCACTACGGGAACGATGGGTGCCGCCCACTCGGACGTCTTCCCTGGTCGAATGACGCCCTCGCGCTCCATCCTCCACAACTCCTCAGTAACTCTGTCTCGTAACGCGAACGGGACGACTCGCGGCTTGAAAAATCTTGGTTTAGCACCCTCCTGTACAGTAATCTGGGCGGCCACGCCATCAAAGGTACCCAGTCCTTCCGAAAATACTTCATGAAACTGATTCACCGCTTCCTCCACGGACGTCACAGCGTTGACAACTTCTGGCTTGATGATTCCTAGTTTGAATTCCCCCATCCAGCTTCTTCCAAAAAGCGTAGGACACGGGCCCTTTACGACGAACAAGGGCAGAACGCGCTCGTTCTCGCTCAGCTTTACGGTTGCCTCAAGCATGCCCGCCACAGGCCTTCATGTCGCCAAAAAAACTTCTTAACTGGACGTCCGATGACTCCAGCGTCGCCGAAGGAAACGGCTCCGTAAACTTCCTTTCGCTAATGGTTGACACGCCGGCACCGGTATCCAACTCCATGTTCAATGTCACTCCGTTGACGGCAACTTCGACTCGCATTGGCTCTGGTCCGGCCGCTTGAAGCGCCCAAAGGTCGTACGCCTCCTGCGTTCCTGATTTGGATTCCGGCGCTTCCAGCTCGTCATCCACGTTGTGGACAGGTCTCGATCCCCTCCTGGGTCCCGCCTTTCCCGTTTGACATGTATTGGATCGGTATACCCGTGCCAAATGCCCTCTTTGCTCACACTTGAAACAGACGCTGCCTACGTGACGACATTGGCGTGCTAGATGATTACTCCCACAGCGGAAGGAAGAACCACTTGCCTGCTGTTTGGTGGGCTTAGTCCTGACAACATTCGCAGACTCCCCGGCCTGCAGAGGTGTCGCTTGAGCCAGCTGAGAACTCAATGCACGGGAATCTTTCTTGGCAGCCTCCATGGCGATTACGGTGTTCCTCGCGGTCTCAAAGTTCGACTCGGCCGTTTTCAGCAGGCGAGTCTGTATCGCGACGTCGTTGATTCCGCTCACAATTTGATCCCGTAGCATGCGCTCCCGAAACGATGCGAACTTGCAGTCTTCGGCAAGCTTCTTCAGCAATGCGATGTAATCGTTTACAGGCTCTTCGTCCCGCCGATGCCGAGAAAAAAACTTGAAGCTGGCCACCACCTCCGATACCCTTGGAGGTGGTGGTGGCTCGGAGTAGTGCTTGTTCAAAGCTTTGAAAATTGCAGCCAATGTTGCATCGGCAGGCTTTGTAGGGGCGAGCAGGCTTCGCAGCAATGAAAACGTTTCTGACCCGCAGCACGTCAGAAACACGGCAGTCCTCTTCGTTGCAGCGATGTCGTTCACGGCGAAGTACAATTCTACCCGTTCGCAATACTCAGTCCAATCCGACGTAGCCGAGTCGAACGGTTCCACCTTCCCGATGACAGGCATGGCTGCTGAAGTTGATGCAGGACACTCAGGTAAGACGTGCGCGACCGTTCTTTATCGCTCGTCGCCAGTTGTGATAATCCACGCCAGGCACGCTGCCGGAGTCAAGGTCAGGGATAACATTCCAAATTGAGGACATAGACCGCACTGACTGGCCCAGTCAGGCATCGTCTTCGTCGTCTGTTTATTGACCACCGCGGTGGCGCCCTCGTGTGTACAGCGCAAGATATCACAGTAAATTATTCCGCTCCAATGGCGGCCACATAACAATAACGTGGATACCCGGCCACGCCGACATTCCGGGTAACGAGAAGGCGAACACAGCCGCGAAGGATTTATTACTTACTTTTGAACCCTCACAAGGCTGTGTCCGCCCCTCCGATGCCATCACGATCATCTGGTGGGCTAGTTGGTTGATCATATTGTTGAATTAACAGCGCAAATACGTCAGGAAGGAGAGATAAGGGAGACAGCGCTCTATCCTGTCTCCCTTATCTCTCCTTCCTGACGTATTTGCGCTGTTAATTCAACAGCCTCCGATGCCAATCCGGCCCAGGTTCCCATGGACCCATTGGAGCGCAGGGAGGCCACTCGTCTCGCTAGAAAGGCGCGACTTGCTGCTCTCCTTCCTCAGGAGGAATGTCCCCTCCCATCTGGATACACTAGATGAGAGAGGATTTGCCTCCGTAAGCTTCATACACAAACGGCACTGACACCAGTGTGGAGGGCCAGATTTCACCGCTTTGTTTCCGAGGATGATGTTGGCCCTAGCCCACTCTGCCCCCAGTGCAAAGTGCTGGCGAAGTGCCCTCACATTATGTAGGACTGTCCCAAGCACTCCATGCACAGGGCTAAACACCTCAATCTAATCCCGCCGAGCGAGCGCCCACAAGTTACGCGGAATGGACATGCCCACACTCCACAAAGCCCCCCGATCTTCAGAAACACATTCTCGACTCGCTGCTTGCCTTTGTGCGCACAGCGAACCTTTCCCTGTACATTAAATTATCTTTTCTTCCTTAACCTTTCTCTCTGTCCTTTTTGGTCCTATCTTCCCACCCTAAGCCACCGTTCCAGATGAATACACTTTAAGCCGCACGGCGGTTATTTGATTTTCTGCTAATAAAAAACGTTTCAATCAATCAATAGTCTGCACGTTGGTGATGTTTCCGAAAATTTCTTGTTGTTTCCGAACAGTCGTGCTCAGTTCAACGAAGAAGAGGAAAACACGGGTCCGAGGAGCGCCCACTCACGCTTCCACGAGCCCACGCTACTTTCGCGAGCGACTATTCCATTTGGACGCCTGGGTTGGACACTGCGAGAGCGTAGCTAAGAAAATTTCCTCGAACTAATCTGGACAGACGTGCGACCAGGGTTCCCCTTTCCCTTTGTGGGCTTCGCATATCTGACCATGCAATCTGGAGACCCGGGAGGTGTGTATATCATATTTCTCACCCATTTATTCTTCTTTTACACTTTTAGTCGTGTTTCGAGCGTTGAGCTAACCGCGTCATCGTTGCACCTTGGGTTCAGATCCATATCATAACGCTGAATATTAAAATGTACAGACCAGGAGACCTCCCAGTTACAAAGCACCAACACGTCACGTCGCCAAAAAACCAAGGTGCCGAATCAGTCTATATTTCACACGGCGAAAGCACAAAAGGTCAAAAGCACAAAACGCAAAAACACCGATATTTGAAGATGCAAAAAGAAATAATTATATAACGGGGGATATTTGAAAAATAGACTCTATTAGGAAACATGGTTTGCACCGATCACAGCAGCGGTCATTGTGAGGGACCGGTTATCGGGCTTTCACACACACAGGACAGATGTAGCTCTGCTCTATGTGTTCGAACGTGCCTTTGCAATTCGGACGAATAAATTTCAAGTATTTTCTGGAAGCTAGGTAAGGACACTGGACGATGCCCCGCTAGTCCGGGGCAGCTGTCAAATGTTCTTCACGCATCCTTTACCTGCTTGGCAGTGACCGATAATGTTCTCTGATTCCAACCTCAATGTCTTCTTCGAGTGCAGCTTGCACCCCGTTCATGTTTGTGCTTGTAACTAAGCAGTGCGATGATATAAAAACAAAAACAAAAAATCGGCAGAGATACTAAAGACTGCTTAGGTATAGGAATGATTCCGCATTCCTACACGCAGCGCATTCCTACAAGCAGTGCGCCACGTCTTCCTTTTTCAAACGGCGCTCCGGCGGTGACGCCACGCTCCCTCACTGCGCAGGCGCGGCGAACCTCGCCGGCTTCATGACGGCTTCCATTACGAAGCATCTGCGTTGCTGTGCTTTTCTTTCTGTTTTATTTCTGAGGCGCGTTCGCTTTGACCTTGAGCGCCCCGCCGGCTTCCGTGACGAGGCATCTGCATTGATGTGCTTTTCTTTATGTTTTATTTCTGAGGCGCGTCCGCTTTGCAGCCAACGGGAATTTATGTACCGTTTCGCTCAGCCAATGGGAATTTTCGTACCGTTTCGCTCAGCCAATGGGAATTCACGTGCCGTTTCGATCAGCCAATAGGTATTTGGGTGCTGCTTAGCTCAGCCAATAGGTTTTTAGGAGCCGTTTTTCACTGCTATAGACATCAAATAACGCCGGCTTCGCTACATGGAACAGTTAATGTTTTCGCATTAATAAAATAAATATAGCTGAATTTTAACAATATCTAGAGCACGCACGCTGAGCTTCAAGCATCACCAACCTCTGCGCGTGGCTGTGATGATTAGTGATCTCCACTATTCACCACATTCGGTGGGAGTTGATACCACGAGGGCGCCACAGTATTTGGTGCCCCCGTAGACTTCCGGTAGTTTATTTATTTATTCTTCAGCAACGCACAGCGGTCGGATAAGAAGAGTTTGCTTCAGAGAAGTTTCTGTAGTATGTAAGAACATTAGTGCATTGTACAAAGTAGTGGAAATAATAAAAGGAGGAGAGACAAATGAAAAAGAAAAGGAAAACCGGAAACGCGCAGGGGTCCGCCGATAGGGGGTGGTAGTGAGCTTGTTTGCAAACAAACATCGGTGAATAGGGAGCTGGAGGGCGCATTGAGCAGACATGGATGAAGCCACCGGAAGTAATCGGCTTGTCCCGGAAATAAGCGCTTGACAGGCTTTTCAACTCTTCCGAGTGCTGACTCGAAGATCGTTTAGGGCGCTGGATTTTTTCTTGTCATCCCAAAAAGAGCCTACTTGTTGCGGAGTGACAGCCCATGCGGACCCGTGAAATCCCCTGGGAAGCCATTCCATGTGAACACTTTGAGATTCTGGTTGATCAAGTGTGCGTACGTCCCACGTTCAAATGCCTTATTCTCGGGATTTCATTCAGAACGGGAGTATTAAAACCCAATCAAAGACACGAAAAAGTATTGACCAGAATATTGTCAGAATGCACTAGGAAGCCCAGCACACGCCCGACTTCCGGGACAAGCATCGATCTTCCGGTGGTTTCACTTGCACCAGGCTCGGAGAGCAGCTATGCGCCGTCCATCCCCCTATAGTGGAGATCAGTAGTGATGGTGATCATGCATTAAGGCCTGTTCACATATGCAGCAGAGCGCTACAAGCATAGCGCTGACCTCGCGCTAAGCGTGTGCTGACTGGAGTGTTCACCAGCTTTGTAACGCACCGTCAAAACTGTTGCTCATGTCATACGATAAGTAGCTGACGACACGTGAGCAGCGCTACATCAGCGCTTCGCTGCATGTGAGAACCAGCCTTTAGTGGCACAACCCAGCGACCAAACACGTCACTGTTTGTTCTACTTCTTTTACTTGACTGTTATGAGAAAATATTTCCACTTTTGCTGCAAATCCGTCCTCTTTTGTACTCAGCGCTTTCTATTCAAGAAAGCAGTATCGCAAGAATAAACCCGCTATGGCAGTAACTGCGATTGGTATACCTGAGCTCCTATACCTTTGTGTGGTTGGAACATAAAGGCAGTGAACATTGCAATGATCTAAGTCTTGTGTTTTAGCTATATAATAAGGCAAAATTTTCCCTCTTTTTCATTGCCAAAAGTCATAAAACAAAACCTTTTTTTGAATCTATTGTGACCCCCACTTGCCAATGCCAAAATAATCTTTAGACAAAAGCCTTTTTGCTTTTGTGCCAGCAGTCCACTGAAACAATGACCACGGCAAACGCACGAAACTGACTCTCAGATTTTACATAATGCGTCTCTAGAAGAGGCGCGTATGTTGGCAACTTTTTGCCATTGTCAGTCAAATTAGTAAGATTTTTAAACATATATTTGTAGGCAGTTCGCGAAACGACCGTTAAATGCTTATAAAAATATGGGCATGCAGCGGGCATTCAAGATGAAGTCGGTCATCACATCAAAAGTGAGCAGGCGAGCTTGTTTACACTTCTTTTCACTACACATACCAACGAAGCCAAAGCTAAATGGGCGAGCCCCGTGCTTTGATGCAGCAATGTTTCGTTACTATGAACACCTCGGTTCCCCAAAAAAGAATTCATCCATAATGTGAGTCGTCCATAATAACGAGACAAAAATACATGTCTTTATCCAGTTCGTCCCTAAAATGTTTGTCTGCAGGGGTGTATCTCGAAACAACCCATTCTTATTTGAACCCTTCTCGTTTGAACCCATTCGCAAAACACCCTTCGCGTTTTAACCTTTCGCGTTTCGACCCTTTCTCATTTGAACCCGTTGTCATTTGAACACCGTAGTGAGGTATAGAAAGAAGGAAAAACAGTTGAGGATGAAGGTTGAAGATGAAGCGAAGCGGCACCATCGCTTGCATAGCACATGAAACAATTGTCCTTATCCTGCTTGCCACCCCGAGTCTGTTGACGTAGCTACGTGGTCACATGGTGACGTGGTTTCAAAAGTGCTAGCGCAGATTCGGTACTTCATTTCTCTTCTATCGCTGGATGTTGTTAAGATGTCGTCGTTTGGAGCGGATGGATCATTGTGTCAGTAGTGTGTTATTGCTTGTAATGGCCAATTCGGATGGTCATTTTCCCTGAAAAAAAGTTTTTCCATATCTTCGGCAAGGGAGTTCGCATGGTCAAAGGCTGGCGGGTGCAAGCCTTTCGGGTTGCGCTTCTCAGGCATGTACCGGCAATTTACCAGCAGAAGTTTTCCCGAGCTCCAAAAGGTCGGGCAGCTTGTCTGCCAGACTGTATCCGATATCGTCACATCCGAATCGGGATAGGGAACCAAACGAAACAATGCTCGCTGAGGCGGCAAATAGCGGGTTCGAGTGGCAAACGAAGCCATCGAGACAGGCGCCCTTTTGTGCTCCGAGACAAGATAGCAAAAACAAACGAAGAGAAAGATAATTTATGTTTCAGAGAAAGTCAACATTTTTGGAAGAATTTATCCAGCCTGAGCAAGGTATGTTTGCTCTGAGACACGGGCTGCATCATACATCACTTTATTTTACAACTCTGTAATAACAAGGTATTACACCGCTGAAAAAAAGTATGCATAGTGATGCAGTTTGAAACTTGAACACGCATTACAATTTCAAGGAGGGTGGGTGCAATGAGAAGACTGAGGATTCCAAAAAAAGGTACCAGAGAGTTTTAGTAGATCATTCCAATACCCCCGATAGCGATACTATGCATGCGCAAGGGAGGCGGTGGCGGAGTATCGGGTATCGTTATCGGAGTCATGGGAACGATCTACAAAAACTCTCTACTAACAGTAAACAGAATATGGAAAGCGACGCTGGCAAGCCTCCGTGGCAACAGTTAATCGAAAATCCAAACGGAGTTTATTGAAATTTGACGCGCGTGCGGGCAGCACCACACTGATTTATACATCTGCCCTTTCATTGATTTTATATTTTAATATTCTGTCAGCTGTACGGACTGTGGTAATGCCAATATTTTGAAAAGTTTTGTGAAGCCGCTTCTGTTTACACACATCTCAAAGAGTCGTAATTTATGTTGTTGGCGTTTGCAGCGTGCTCATGGTACCATAGAATGATCGAAGAAGAAGTTAACAGAGCTAACTCGCGACCCAGTCAAATAAAAACGCCAGTTCATTGTGCTTTGCATTCGGGTGGAGACATGATGAGCCGCTGGCGCGTTTTTGGTCGCCGGTGCCACAGGCAAGGGCTCGAAGGCAATTAATTACCCGAATTCGCCATAAATACCGCAGAAAGATTGCGAGATCATGATGTTGGATTAATTTGGGTTCGAAATGAGAGAGGTTAAAATGAGAAAAGTCTTTCTGACAATGGTCAAAACCAGAAAGTATGTTTTGAGAAAATTTGAAATGAGAAAGGTTAAAATGAGAAAAGTCGTTTTGAGAAGGGTCAAAACCCGAAAGTTTGTTTTGAGAACGGTTTAAATGAGAAAGGGAGAAACGCGAAAGTTGTTTTGCGCTGGGTTGAAATGAGAAGGTTAAAACGAGAAGGTAGAAATGCGAACGGGTTCAAATGAGAACCACCCGTCTACAGAGCGGGGGTGTCCATATCAACGGGGTTCATATAATAGCGAAACAGGATTATAAAAACTGTCGTGCACGTGCGTCAGCGTACAGCAAAGCCGCTAGATCGAAACCAAGTCCTCTCGCTTTTAGTTTCCAATATCAGTATGTTACACTTTATACTCTAAGAAAAAGCCCGTGCGTCTACTTTCCCGCACTACACTCGGAGAGCCAATCACCGCAACTTACGGAGGCAGCTCAGCGAATGACGATGCCGAAACATATGTTTAGACCAAAACACGCAGTCTGAGTTGTGACATATACAACCGTGACGTTTTGCATTGCTTAATGTCACAACTTAGACTGCTCTTTTCGGCCTAAACATGTGTTTCGGCATCGTCATTCGCTAAGCTGCCTCCGTAAGTTCCGGTGCTTGGCTGTCCCAGCGTTGAGGGGGGGGGGGGGGGGGGGGGGGGTGCAGGAAAGTATACAGACGCACGGGCTTTCTTAGAGCGTAGGAATAAAATGAATCAAGTCGGCCTTGGTGGTTTCGAGGCGACTTGATACATTTTATATTCATGGCCAAATCCAATAGAAATTGTCGGAATTCTTGTATGACTCTATAGACGTTTGTTGGTTTGTTTGTTTTTCGGAAAACGTTATATGGGTTGATTATATACATCATGTTAGCTTTAAGTTATCGCGCATTATAGGGTTAACCATAGCCTCCTCTATACTGACGAAGCCTGGCAGATTGCCACGAGACGCGGCCGCCGAAAGTGAAACGGTAGAGCGGCAGACAAGAGGCATGTAGCAGGCGCCCCACTGCGGCGATACGCCGAAACACACTTATCCCAAGCGGTGGAATGTCCGCTCGTGCTTCTCGCGTTCCTCGGGATACCGCTTCCCAGAGTCTTTTCTACTGGGAGAGTTCGGCGGTTGGGGAGGGGCTTACGGCCCGCTAGGTCTAGCGGACTCAGCGGGCGCCGCTTCCGCCATGATGTGCCTCCCGGCGAGTGGGTCCCCATTGACATGCGATGTATACGCGTGTAGGTTTTGCCGTTTGCGCTTTTGTTGGCGTAAGGAGAAAGTCGAAAAATCAAGCATTTTGTTACGTTAATCATACGTTAATCATAAACTTACCTCGCACAATCGAGAACTCGGCTTCCAGTCAGCCCTTCTTGGTTTGGTTTCCCAGATCTTGTGCCTTGCGCGGTTTTCTTTTCCTTGCGGGAACCGGTCCATCCTGAACCCCTTTTTCGCGTTGTTCGAGCACCCAACGGCACTGCAGCCCCTGATTTCTTTTTCATCTAACGTCTGGCAGAGCGCAGCGCAGAACGATCATTTTCGTCGTCGCCTCTCGCTCCATGGACTCTAGCGAGCCGACTGCCGGCTCGAGTCAGTAGGGCAAAAGGGTTTTATCAGCCGCCACCAGCCTTACACCAACAAGGGTGAAGCTTGCAATCTAAGGTTATAATTATAATGCAATTAAATGCAAAGGTGCAATCAAGCTAGACGGCAAGGCACATCATGACGGATGCGCACAGTTGCCAGACTGTTTGATCAGCACTGCCATACTGGCGGCTGGATCAAAGAACCGCCGAACTCTCCCAGTATAAAAGGCTCTGCCGCTTCCAAGGCCGGACTGGAAGCGCGCGCTCTCTTTCTCTTCATACGCACATTCCCGATTGAGCGCGGTGCGTCCTCACCCCCTCTCCTCTTTCGGCTTCTGATTGGTCGAACGCACCCGAACGCACCGCAACGCTTCGGAAAGTTCAGCGAGTCTCTACTCGCTTGCGTTGCGCTACCGAGCGTTGCGGGAAGGCGCGCGTCGCTCCGCAAGCGACCGCGCCTGGAGGATTCTGCAACGCACTCAAACGCGTTCAAACGCGAATGTGCGTATGGACGTTTAGAGCCTTTGCGATTGCGGCAATCGTCACCTCCCGCCGCAATTCGCGGGGGGCGCTGTCACCTCACCCCTCGGCTACCCTTTCCCGTTTGCGCAGAGCGCGTCTGACAGTGTATCTCAGCGCTGTCGCAACTTGCGGCCGAGGTTTTTATAGCCTTTGACGCCTGATCGTTGCGTTTAGACCCTCAGTCACTACCTAATGCGCTTCTGATGAGCCCAAACCGGTTAATATTTGACGCACATCTTCGAAAGATTCGGGAGTATAAAGTAGTAAGTAGAGACAGCGAATGCAATTGCGGAAAAACTATACTCGTCTTTATCTCCAGGATTTCTGTTGCAACTCAGAACAGGAGGAGACGGACCCCTTCTACGTGGAGAACCTTTAAATGATAAATAATTCGTACACTTTCGTAAAATGTAAGCAGGTCCAATCTATCTATTGCCGTGGTCGGTATCATCATTTTATAGGCCGCACATGAAGTCGGTCAGCTGCTGTAGACAAGGGTGTGGTAGTCTGTACAATTTTCGCACAGTGCATATTACAGCCTAAAGTGTTTCCTCGAGGCCCTGTACACATATCCAGCTGATTTTTCGTTTCTGTCCGTGACCGTCTTTGCATGGTTAATCAGAAGTATTCTGAGGAATCTTTGCCAAAACAACAGTCTACGAAGCTCCAACACCAGCGCAAAGCAGCTCGAAGGAACTCTCCGAGTGGGGTGAAGTGGGGTGAGGTGGTTGCGCCCCTGGCGGCAAGCAAGTGAACAACATACGGAGAAAAAATGCCATTGAATCCCGGGCGATTGCAAAGGACGTAAGAAGAGAAAGAGCGCGCGCTTCCAGCCCGGCCGTGCGGCTTCTTTTCTCATCAGGTTTGAAAATCATGTTTCGAGTCCTCGCCGCCACAAAAGCTGTGCGCTGAATACCAGACTCTCCGAGAGATGCTCTTTGCTACTCTTTGCTATCAGATCCTTGCGCTCCAAATCCGCGACCGGGTGCTGTATGGCTCCGTCACCGAACTGCCAGGCTTTGTGAGTATTAGCGGCGAGATGTTTCGGTGGCGCCCTCGTTTGGTTACCTTTCGTGACGTTATTACCTTGTGAACAACAAGTTCGATGGTGTTTGTAATGAGCATGGTGAAAGCCTGAAATCATAGCACTCTCAAAGCAACATTGCCAACACCGTCAAAATTGAAGTTCTTACATTCCTCTTATTTGCGTCGCTGAGAAATCCTTTGCTGACGTCATAGTCAGCATTCGGCCAATTGTGGTGGGCCGACCACAACGACGCTTTCGATCGCTCACGTTGCCAATAGAGGAGGCTACGGGTTAACATATCTTCACCAGTCTGTGCTCCCAACCACTGTCAAAATATTAATTTACAACTCCTTGTTTAATGCTCCCTTTACTTACTGCCGCCTGGTTTGTGGCCATTAGTAAATTATTCTAAAAAAATTTTTCGAGAATAATTTCGGGTATTTCTTATTATTTTGATATCGAACAGCTATTTGAACGCCTTCAAGTGCTTAATGTTAGAAAAAACAAATAAGAAAATCAACATTTTTGGCCGCATTAGCCTAGTTCTATACACGTCTATACCACTCGTCATGCAGACCGCCTGGAAGGTTTCAAGGTATAAAAATAACTACGGATATCAAATGTTAAAGTTTAAGCTTCCTAACCTTCTGAATCATCTAGATAAGAAAAAAAATAAGTACAGAAACAATTTCCCTTCGTGATATGCATGCCCATATGCATGTCTATACCACTCGTCATGCAGACCGCTGGAAGGTTTCATGCAGGGTATAAATAAAAACTACGGATATCAAATGCTAAAGTTCACGCTTCCTAAACTTCTGAATCGTCTAGATAAAAAAAAAATAAGTACAGAAACAATTTGAGTTTCTGAACGTCGTCGTATGTTTTTAGAACGAAAGTGTTTATGCTGTTTGTGCTTTTGTCTGAGTGTTTATAATATGACGATGAGTGTGTTTATGCTGTTCGCAGTATACGCCTTTACTTCACTTCTTTAAACTTTTTTATGTCTCTCGAGGGCTTATCAAGCTTTCTTTCCTCGGCCTCCTCCGTCAATAATGAACTTTCTATTGTTTATGGAAATAAAACGACGACGACGATTACGTCTACCTCTACGACTACGACGTCTACGACGACGACGACGGCGACGACGTCTACGACTGCGACTACCACTACGACGACCTCTTAGCTAAAACGTCTTTAGTGAAAGCCTTCCCGCTAAATTTACGCTAAATTTAACCGGGAAATTTTCTATAAATTTCCCCCTAAAATTAGCGGAAAAGTTTTCGCTTAACTTAGCGGGGAAATTTTTGCTAAATTTGACCGGAGTTTAGCGAAAATTTTTCGCTAAATGGAAGGGGAGGAGGAGAGGAGAGGGTGAGGGTATGGAGGTGGAAGACGGGCATACCCTCCCCCCGCACCCTCTCCTCTGTACCCTCCCCTCCTCCTCAAGAGCCGCGCTCTAATTTCGCATTTACAGAGAATTGTAAACGTCTTTCATTTTTTTAAATTTATTTCGATATATTGCCAGCCGTGAGATCAAATTAGCTTGGTAGCAGTGTTGTACGGAACGGCGTTCCAAGAAACGGCGTTCCTGGAACGCGTTCCTTTTAGGAGGAACGAAGGAAAGCCGCCGTTCCATTTTGCATCGGTGGAACTGGAACGGGAACTCGTTACATTTTTACTGGAACGGAAGAAGAAACGGCGTTCTTTTTTTTTATTTTTTTTTGTCCAGTGAGGTAATTTTTATTTTATAGACGGAAATTATAAAAGTACAACAACAATATCTTTATGAAGAGCAGGATCTCGTTCAAAGTTTTGTAACTTAGGGTGTATTTTGTGTTGCCCTCGCTTGGCAACAGTCGGGTGCAGGAGAGCTAGCGAACACCATTCTTTTTTTTCAGTGCCCGAGACTGCGGCACAAAAAGCAAAACCTTTATTCGAAGAAAAAGACACAGAAGGGGTGACATTTCCAACTCAGCTACTTCCTTTGCTTCCACGAAACCTCATAAACTCAGAAATTTAAGGCCGACTACAGCCATCACTGAACTTCCACAAAGAGACCTACAGCTACGACAAAAGAACAGGTTACCAGACATCGAACGCATCATTGTATGCTCTATCGGTTAGATCATCGCCAGCAGGCAACTTGGCAGTACATTGTGATAGGTGCGGTAGAAAACCCGTTCTTGCTAAAATGAGTATCTTATGACGACACAGCCGACAAATGACTAGAGAAATTTTAGAGGCATTTTATATTTCGAAGCAAAAAGGTGCGTCAGTTGGCCTTCTATCGTATTATTTGACAAGGAGCTGGCATTATTGAGCAGCAAATTTGACACGTGCAGGGGACGGGGGGGGGGGGGGGGGGGGGGGAGGGGTGATTTGATGTGTTTATGTGATCCGTGATGCTTGTCAATTTGGGCGTTCTTACAATTAATCAGTTTAGAGTCAACACTCGGTTTGTACACTTCGTCTTCTTGTCCTCCGTTGGTTTATCGCTGTTTTACTTTTCGTTAATCAAGCCAGCTTATATCGCGAACACCGGTCACTTAGGAAATACGCAAAATTTTTCCTTCATTATCCCCCCCCCCCCCCCCCCCCGGCCTTCAAACTGGACAACGAATCCGACCTTCACGAACAAGGACAAGTAGTTTTCAAAACTGACCTTCACAAAGCCCTAGCCTATCCTTCACTTGCTCGCCTTGCGGACAGGAACTTCGAGAAGCAACTGTTGTTAGGTTCGAACAAGGGACTTTGTTAGATTGAGACGTGTGAGGATGTTGTATAACGCTCGTGCAATTTGGGGTAACAGCACATTTTGCTCGTCTGAATTGTCCACCACAAATGTGAAATATACCAACAAATGAAACTCTGGTTCAGCTTGTTTTCTTCTCCTGGTGCCCTTCCGTCAGGGCGTTCAAATTCGTATGTTGCCATTTAATGGGATAGATTAAAAAAAAAACTTCGCTCGATATAACTAAATATGGTAATTATCACATACAGAAGTAACGTATATGTAACGATATGTTCCTTTTTTTTTTTACTGTAACGGGAACGAGTTTCTTTTTTCACGTAGGGAACTTGTGACGGGAACGCGTTCCGAAAATCAGAAGGAACGAGGAACGAGCTTTCGTTCCTTTTTGTGAGGAACGTGTAACACTGGTTGGTCGTAGGCATCTTAAAGTGCAAGAACACTTAAGTATTAAAAGTGCTATAAAAACATATTTTCACTATTTACAGCATCCGTGGTATAAGCTGTCCCATTCGTCGATACACTCTAAAAAAAAGAAGTTTCCAAAAGTGTTTGTTTTAAAGCGATGATCCCAACCAATTTATTATGTTACCTTCTAGTTGCGTTATCGAAGTTTGCATATGTAACATATTGATGAATATCAATAAAGCAATGACAATTCAACCATTTAAAATATATATATTTCATCCCAGTCAGCATCATCCTTGTACTTACGAGCAGAAGGTTCGCATCAGAGTTCAGGAACGAGACAGGAATTTTGGATCGATAGCAATTGAAAATAAATCGGACAGCTTTACTTTGTACGTTTTTACTATGTCAAACAAAACAACTTGGCTTGACATCCCAACTGCCCCGATATGACCAATTGCACGGGGTGCACCTATATAGGTCCAACGACCACGACGGCCACGAGAGTGGTCACAGCGACCGCGGGGGCGACGGCGGCAACAACAGGACCATCGGCCACAACAGGAGTCACAGGGGCGACCACGAAGACCTCGAGGACCACGCCCCCCGCCACGCATGCGTCTGCGTCGCTGAACCTGTCTTCGAACAGCGGGAATTCGGCCATGACCAGCTCGCCGCCCAGCAGCTCGGACGAAGGGACAGGCAGTTACGCGAGCGACCCCGGCACCCCGACGCCACAGCAGCGGAAAGGTGAGTCAGGGTCGCTTTTCACTTGTTGACCCAAAAATGTTAAAGTCAACGACAACTTAAGAAACACGGGGCGAGACGATCACGGGCATCTCATTAGCTCTCCGGAGCGAATAAGAGCACGGCATTAGCCGGCAATAACCAGGATGCGAGAAGATACGAAACCGCGCCCCTCGTTTCGCAAGCTGTCAGTGACTACATATAAACGTAGACTACCCCCTTTCCTCATTATCTCATTGTAGCTGACCAGCTTGTGAGAACGCAGCATCGGCTCCTAAAGACCATCGTGAACCAACCTCAAGGCAACGCGTGTTGTTGAGAATAAACCCGGTGTAGTCGATTGTCTGACAGGCGTTATGTGGTTATGCATGCTATTAGTTTGGACGACAATGTGGTCCTATATTGAAAAACGTCGGGTAGGGTTAGCGGTCGGCCTATCCATTTCCGCTTCGGAGTTTGTGCCAAAGAAAGTCCAAGGGTCAGTCGAAGATTATTCATTGATCAGATAAATGCTTTGCGAAACCAGACTATCAAAATCGTGGGCCTGATTTTTTCATTCGTGTTCACTTTTCAGAAATGATGCGCCAAAAGAAAAGTTCCGCTGTAAAGGTTCTCATCACCTTATTCCCGAGGGTAAGCGAAATTATCAAAGTCCGAGTTTGGAGAGTTCTGCAAAACAAAAGATAAGCATTCGTTCCTATAAAGCGAGAATGATGAGGGACCAATTAATCTAACTCCTCCAGATTCCCAAAGTAACCACAGTCTTGCTGGAGTTCTTCATCAAGCGCGAAAACAAGGTGTCCCTCCTACGGGATCCCCTGTCGCACTTCTGCCAGGAACAGTCCGTGCTGGCAGCCCAAGACTGTCTGCAGAAACTGCACCGGCAGTTTATCACTTATCAGGACATCCGGGACATGATCGAAAACTTACTGGGCTTGCACAATCTGTGCATCAAGCGAGCTTCGGGCACGGCCCACAACCTCGGACTGGTCATCCGAAAGTTAACCATAATCGTCGGAGAACTGGCCACGTCCTTGGAGAAGATCTCCGAGGTACCTGTGACTGACTGGATGGCCGTCGGCGATTCTGTAATCACCCGCACAGACAAGGTAGACTCTTGATCGTGCTACCGATGAAATGTACACGGCATGTCACTGTGGACGCAAACACAATTTTCTTTTTTTTTTAGAGTGCAGTTTTTAGGCGCTTGTTTCCGGCTTGAATTGCGTCGCCGTCGGTGCAACCGCGCGTTGCATCATGGAACGTTTCCCATAATGACGTCACACGTGACGTCACGTGTGGCCGTCACGAGGGTCGCGAATTACTTCACTCGTGACGTTACCGCGCGTTGCATATGAGTAAATTTCCCCGCTAAATATAGCGGAAAAATTTCCCCGCTAAATTTAGCGGGAAAATTCTCCGCTAGATTTGGCGAATAAATCTCTCCGCTAAATTTAGTGAAAAAATTTCCCGCTAAATTTAGCGGTAAAATTTCCCGCTGAATTTAGCGCAAAACTTCTCTGCTAAAATTTAGCGGAAAAATTTCCCTGCTAAGTTTAGCGGAAACAATTCTCCGCTGAATTTAGCAGGAAGAATTCCTCGCTAAATCAGCACAAAAGTTTCCCTGCTAAGTTTAACTGAAAAAATTTCCCGCCGAATTTAGCGGGGAATGTTTTCCGCTAAACTTAGCGGGAAATTTAGCGAAAACTTCCCGCTAAATGGGAAGGGAGCAGCGGAGAAGGGAAGGATACGGTTAAGGAGGAGGGGCATACCCTCCTCTCCGTACCTTACCCTCCTCTTCCTCAAGATCTGCGCTCTAATTCGGCGTTACAGGGGGTGGTAAACTTCTTTAATTTGTTTACATTTTTCTTCTTAAGTGCAGTGGCGGGCATCAAAGCTTACCGCTTAGCTTAATAC
Source organism: Ixodes scapularis (assembly GCF_016920785.2). Lineage (NCBI taxonomy): Eukaryota > Metazoa > Arthropoda > Arachnida > Ixodida > Ixodidae > Ixodes > Ixodes scapularis. Next base: position 73,004,145 of record NW_024609868.1, read on the forward strand.
CCAAAAAATGAGCGCTTTCAGTTGTGATGACAGTCCTTCGATAATGAAAGAAAAAGTAAAAACCGACGTGGGGTTCGCGCAAACAGTGTCGCGAAGTGTAGCCGCGTCCTTGCTTTTCTTTTTATTACAACTATCGCGTTGTTAGTGTTTCGGTAAATAAAAAAGCCAGGCATCATTGCAATTTACTCTAATGAAAGATGTTCTTTTGATTACTGCCGTTCCGTTAAGATACAGTACTTATTCATTCAATGTAATATTGTTTTAGAAATCACTGGAAGATTCATCAAGAGTAAACGGATTGGTTTTCTGTTAGCGTTTTTTGTTGAAACGCAGTCCTGATCCATCATACCAAACGTTTCGTTATTTTCCGCAGATGTTCATTGGCGATCAGCAACCTTTCACAGATTTCATACCCAGGATAACGGAACTTGAGCCTATAAAACTTCTGGGTGCTGGAGGCTTTGGGTAAGAAATATAACTGAGTACAACCGCATGTTACGGGCTGCGTGTCCGAATTGGCCTTATGTGCGCTGCCATTATTGTCTCCTGGGCTATGAAACGCGTCTGAGCATATGCAGTGGATTTCCTCTTCATAATATGAGACGCATACGTCCACACACCTGATGTGACATTTTTTTTCTTTTTTTGGCAGGGGGATAAGCAATGGAACGCGGTGTATATCGGAACGAAGTATATGGTTTGCTACAGCTCCTTAACGACACACAGTATATCATTTCTCGGCAGGGCTGTCTACAAGGCGCGCTACAAACCGGCCAATCTGGTGTGCACCGTGAAAGTGATAGCTGCGGATCGCTTCAGCCGTCCTAAACAGGCTGCCATCGACAAAGTGGTGGCGTCCGTCGTACGATCGCCTTTTCTCGTCAAGTACTACGCGTGCTTTGCAACCAAGGTATGGATATACTGGACTCCAAAGACCGGCTGAAACATGAGTCGCCGGATGGTCGAGAAAAAGCAATGAAGGCGAACGTTGACTCTAGTGTCTCTAATCACCTTCAAAAAGCAGTTTGCTCTTTTCTTTCTTTCTTTCTTTATTTTTTTTTTTTTCTTGGCGTTTTGCGGCCCACTCTGGCGGCGGCTATATTTATTTGTGAAGGCGCTGCAAGCTCGGGTTTTTTTTTTTTTTTAATATAGTTTTTTAAGTTGATAAGTGTTTTTGGTTACAAATCTACCTCCGGGAAAATCTAGCGTCTTTCCCGTCGCGTACCCTTCTTCTCTTCGACGATGCTGAAGCGGTAATGCCGCGCAGCTGATGCTCTCAGATGGCGTCGGATACCCCCGGTAGGCAGCGGTCATTCCTCGGGTCAGTGGTCCAATGTGCAGGTGGGGTCGTAGCAAGCCACCACACTTAGTTTAAGTGGCGTACGCAGGGACGCTAGTAGCACGCTACACGCCGGCTATTGAAAACAGACCCCGCGAACCATGCGATAGGATAGTGTCCCTCGATCGCATCCGCCTATGCGCAAGTTCTGCGGCTCTAGTACAAAAACCCACTAAGAATTCTCACTTTAAAAACACCGTCCGCCGCTGTGCTGTCAATTTGTTTCTCCCTGACCACCCTCGAGCATTTTTATGTTTTGTAAAAATAACGACCTCGTCAACTATAGGTATGTACGGCACTGTTGTGCCCTCAATTTCGTCAGATTTCTCGCGTCATAACATCAAAATACAAAAATAATGCAACACGTTTTTTTTTGTTTTTTTTTTTTATATATTCTGTAAGTATATATCCTTGAGCTTAAATTGAAAGAGATTAAAAAATCGAAGAATGACTTTTTCTTATTACATCGGAGCTGTTAAGGGCTAGGTTCCCGAGCATCGTGTCCGGTACAAAACACGTGTCGCCAAAAACGCCTCTGGACAGCTACCGCCATCAACAAGCGATGGCTGCAAGCACACAACCAGTATGGTTGCCGCCGTCACTGGTAGATGGCGCCAACTTTTCCCGCTATCACAGAAGAATGGATAGTTGGGCGGCGCGTTGATGGGAATTCATCGCAGGAAACAGCGCGAAAAACAGACGACGACAAAGAAGAAGCACACGTAACGAGCGCAGCGCTCGTCACGTGTGTTTCTTCGTCCTCATCTGTTTTGCGCGTTGTTTTCTACGCTCTTATCAGTTTCGGTTTGGACCACGGTTTGGACTCAGGATGGGTCAGCCGCGTGCCCTTTGGGGGAAAGAGGACTGGCTGCGGAAGAAGCGGCGACGTACGCAGCAGCGCGAATGGCTCCATAACCACCGCAAAGCCGTTGTCGCCTTGACTTCCACTGCGTCGAGTGCTTCATATTCCCTTGCTAAAGAAGAGCACATCGCTCGTTTGGAAAGCCTCCGCCCAGAACAGAACCAGCGATGTAAAGGGCGCCGGCGGGACAGCGTCACGGACGACGATCGTGCCACGGAGGCCAAGCGCAAGCGCGAGGTCCGGCGACGACTACACACCACGCTGGCTGAACAGTTCCCAGGCGCGACGGCAAGGTTCCGGAGGGAGTTCGTGGATTACCCGTTTGGCGTCAAGTGCGCCGTGTGCGACCGACTCTGGGTCGTTGAGGGGCCGGAGACGTATCCACGATCGGCGACGTGTCGGACGAGAAGAAGCGGGAAACGGGCGCGTGCGCGTTGCGGCAGTGTATCGAGTACAGCTCCGCTGGTCTTCCTTCTTCACAAGAATGGAAAGGCTGAACGTTTTTGATTTTCAAAATAATCTTATTTCTTAGCCCCACTTGATCATTTCTCGTAAATCTGTCCCGTTAATCCGTACAACAATATTTAGCGCGAAGATTAACAAACAATAGGGCAACATGTTGGCAAAGTGTGAAAGTCCTAGCGTTTAAAGATGTGAAGAAATCGAATAATCAAATTGCAAAATTATTGCGCAATCTGCCGGGTTTGCAACTTCTCTTCGCAAACTAACAACGTCGTTACTCTGTAATGAATACTCGTGATCAATCCCACCTATGCATATTTTGTCAAAAAAAAAAACTTTTTTAGAACCGCAGACGCAGCAGTTGTTTTGGGGTAAGGTGCCCGGAATGCCAACTTTGCACAATCCTCAGTGACCGCTATATATATATAAATAAAAATACTGTTTTGTAGGACGACGAAAAGGGTATAAGAGAGTAAACGTAGTTCGAAGCTTTCGGTGGAGTTTTCTGACATATTGTTCGACGTTTCTGCCTATGTCAGGCCCTTATCAGGACTGGTTACAAAACATTTTTCTTCGTATTCGGGACTCGAGTCCCCAGTGTCCGGTCAAATGACGTGCATACCTTTATGAAGGCAGGTGGCCCCACATGCTTTCAATGAGATATGCACGTCACGGAAATTCGTGAGCCAGACGCGTCCCGCCACTCGACTCGGTCGTATGCGTCGCCGCCAGCCGTTGACCCTGGCAAATTTTTTGGCCCTATTTTTTTACAGAAAGGAAGCTACGCTTTGTAATTTTACAAGAAAACAACGGACGTGTGAAATACACCTTCGACAAAAAGTTTAGGTTGCTTTGTGCAGGCGTCGATTTTTACGGTCCATTTTAGATCGAGCCTGGTGACTTCAGACACCTTATATAATTTTTTTTGTCAAAATTAAAAATGGCCGCTGGATATGGTCATGCAAACTTATCTAAAAAAACACCCTATAGTTATACCCAAAATTCAGAGTATACATGAACTTGATTAGCTTTTAGTTTCAAATCCATTCGCTCCAGTTTCTTCTTTTATATTAAGATATATATGCATCATATGTACCTACATGTAACTCATACCAGGTTGACCAAAAAATTGGCAGCGACCTTCTAAGTCTCATGATGCATGAACTAAATTGATGCTTTGGCAACAAGACGTGAATTTTTAACCTAAATTTAGCGGGGCAACTGAGTTAACATATAGGTCACCTGCGGTCCATTTCACCAAGGCGTCTAGGTCACCTGACGCCACTTTTTCCGCTCAGTTTAGCGGAAAATGCACGGACGGTCAGACGGACGCACGGACATAATTTTGGAATGGTGGGGTATCGTTAAAAGGCATTTCATACTTTAAAACAAACCGGGAACTTTAAATATTACGGTCGCCAACAGCTTTAGCTACTCAGGGCGTGAGCATCTTACAGCCCCGCAGCCAATGAAATTGCGACATTAGCCTATATGAATGCAAAAGAATGAATCTCGAAGCAAGACGCGTGAACATAAGCCACGCCCTGCGTTAGTGACCATGGAAAGTTTTGTTACGTATTCTCACGACTGAGCCTCGCAATTCCCCCTCAGAGAGTGCACGTTTCTGCCCAATACTCCGGGCCTTGCTGTGAGAGAAGAGTGAGTCGTCGTAATTGGTCCCTGTGGATGCAGGATGCGTACGTCACCGTGATGGAATACATTTGCGGCGTCGATCTGATGCGAGTGGTGGAGAGGGCCACGTTCCTCCCCATCGACCAAGTCCGTGTGGTCATGGCCCAGCTCATCTTGGCTGTCGAGCACCTCCACCTCAAGGGATTCCTCCACAGAGACATCAAGGTGTCCAAGTGAGCGCTTCAGACACGCAGCAGGATAAGTAATTGCCTTGAAATGGCACTGCAGCATACATATGAGCCACTGAAGGAGCTAGCCCCGACACCTTGCGGTGCACTGTTACGTCACAGTGCACTGGCGGGAACTTTGAATTGGGCCTCGTATTTCTATTTTTTATAAAAAAACACTACGCACCTCTATAGGGGAACAATTTTTTTGTAATATCCTGACATGCCATTTCAACGCCTAGCATGAAAGAAAAATTTTTTGGCGCGTCAGAGGCCCTTTAACCACAGCTGAGTCTGACCTCAGTCACATTTAAATACGGTTCAGGGAGCCTAGTAGTGCTCGCAATCTGCTGCTCTACATAAGTTGAGAGAGACGTTTTTAATGGCGCGGCCGTTGTAATCACTGACCACTCAAGAGACGCAGGGCGCGGAGAGTTTCAGACATTTTTCTATCCTTCCACAGACAATGAGCATGCGGCCTTAGTCACTAAGGACGCCGAAAATTGAATCACGAAGCAAGAAGCGTGAACACAATAAGCCATACCCTGCCTTTCTAAACTTTGTATTGACTACAGAAGAAGCACGAGTTAGCCTCTATGTATAATATGAACCAGCGCCTGCAACCCCGAAACAGAACGTGAATCACGAAAGTAGGAAGCTTCTGGAGGCGACATGATGCCTCCAGAGATGAAGCCAGAAGTGTGGAGGCACATGCCCCCAACGATGACCAAAACCAAGCCCCGAGGTGACCAAAATATATTTTGGCGCCAAATCGGCTCCACTACTTTTCGTTCAACGGCGTCTCTCTTTTTTTTGGTCATCTCTTGGTTTTGGCCTCCACACTTCTGGCTTCCCCTCTGGCGGCCTGATATCGCCTCCAGAAGCTTCCTAGATCCATGACGCTAATATACTGACTTCATTTCTTCCAGCATGCTTATGCTTCCAGGAGGACGCGTGAAGTTAATTGACTTCGATACAAACAAAGTCTGCCTCGGTCACTGTGAGTGTGCGCGACGGTATTTCTTTGTCGTCTGTGTCAGTATTTTTCAAGTGTGTATATGCATCTCTCACCCCTGTTTATCTTTTCTGCGTACAGTCACAAAACGCGTGATGAAGGGATATTTCCGGAGGACACCTTTCGAGTTCCGAGACGGGGAATCAGCTGGGACCATCCCGTACATGGCTCCCGAGATACTCAAAAGAAGACCTTATGGTGAGCTCTCGTTACTGCAGTTAAAATCAATGCGTTTGCTCGTCAACCACAACAGCCGTCTCCAGGTGGCATTACACTAAAACCCCACAACGAAAGCTTTAAAGATACTCTCGCAATATGTAAAAGGTACTCCACGTGTCAGAAAAGAATAAGTAGCTACGAGAAAATGAAAGTCAAATCTTCCAATTGTATTTTACACAAGTTGTTTCTTTATTTTTTCGGTCCACATTTGAGAGAAAATAACTTTCAGGGCTCTTTTTACGCCTTGAGGCAAATTTGGACACCAAGGGGATCATTAGAAAAAATATTACATTTCTTAATTAGTTACCTAATTAAGTAAGTTTACATGAACTTAACAAATATCTCCTTTTCTTTCTTTCTTTTTTTTTTTTTTTTTTTTTTTTTTTTTAATGGGGGAGGGACGTATGTGAAAATTTTGCGCCCAACCAGCTCCTAAAAAGACCTACTGAGATTCAGTATTGGCAGCAGTAAACGCTCACTGAGCTGAATGTGATTGCGTAAGGGCACTTTCAGGCCGTGCGTGTGACTGGTGGTCCACGGGCGTCGTCTTCTACAAGCTGATGACTGGTCGGGTGCCCTTCCGCGGCAAGACCAAGAAGATGCTCCGCGACCGCATCATCGCGTCGCCCCTCAAGTGGCCCAAGGTGGGCGAGCACCCTCACTCGGCCAGCTCGCAGGCCAAGGACATGGTCTACCTGCTCCTCAAGAAGAACCCCGTCGAGCGCCTGGGCTCCAAGCAGTACCGGGACCTCAGGGTACTGCTCTACGCCACTTCAACGGTTTACATTGAATCCCCCCGTTCCTACCCCTGTTTCTCTGTTTCAAATTTTCCGCGCCAGAACGCGCTAGTTTTCTCTTCAGCAGAGATTCTACCCCCTCTGTCAGCTTAGCGGTGAAGTGAGTATGGCGGCCGTGGACCAGCTCTCGTGCTTGAACTTTCTGAGAAACTGAAACGAGGCAGTGAATATCTTAAGCTCGCATTTGACGGCATATGCTATTGACGTCGTGCGCGATCAAAAGCGCCGCTGTGGTCGGCCTTCCACGATTGGCTGAATACCGACTATGTCGTCGGCAAAAGATTTCTCATCGACGGAAATAAGAGTTATGTAAGAACTTCAATTTTGACGGTGTTGGCAATGTTGGTTTCAGAGCTCTATGATTTCGAGCTTCCACCATGTTCATTAGAAGCACCATCGAAGTTGTTGTTCGCAAGGTATTGACGTCACGAAAGGTAACCCTACGAGGGCGCCAACAAAACATCTCGCCGCTAATAGGGGCATTCACCGGACGCCATACTTGAGGGCGATGTTTAGAGCGAATGTTCAGAACGAGCTTACTTGAATAAACTGCAATCTTGATGGTGCGGAATGAGCGTTGCAAAAGAAATGTGGAAGTTCGCCGGCAGCACGCGCTCACCAGTCGCGCACACAGCTAGGGCCGCCAGTAAATAGTTTCTATACTTCCTTTCGCCTTAAAGGGGTCATGAAACGTCATCGGGTTGGAATTCTCATGACTTTGCAGAGGCGTACTGGTTCTAGTCTGGCCTAAGCATATACTCGCACAGACCGCCACTGATTCAGAAGCTTATTTGTCGCGGTGAAAGTGCGAGGATAAAAGGGGATTATTTTTTTAGTCTCGCCTTCGTAAAGTTTCAAGATGTAATCGCGAATCGAAACCACCCGCTTGACAACAGTCCAGCAGGGTTCAAGGATTGGACATGACAACTGCATGAGTACTCGACTTTGGCGCGTAAAAATCAATGCCTCGGCGGACACTCGGGTAGTGGCTCGTGTCCAACCACTACGGTGATGAGAATAGCTTAAAGCCTAGTTCACATGCAGCGGTTTTGGCCCTAGAGCGGCGCGATTTCTGCCGTCGCGGCGCTCTAGCCAGCACCAGCAATTCAGCGGCACGAGCGCCGCGACGGCAGAAATCGCGCCGCTTTAGGGCCAAAATCGCTGCATGTGAAACCCGCTTAACGCTAACAATTCCTGGAGCTCAGCACGCGTTTTCTACTTTGCCAACACCAGCGCGTGGCTATGATCAGCGTTGGCGGCATTACTGGCCCAAGCTCCCCAAAACCGTCCACCTGTACACGCGATCATGTCATGAATGCCAGCGACGAAAGAAACCTCCGACGAGGCCGGCCGGACTCTTGCAGTCAATTCCTCCGCCAACAGCACCCTTCCAGCAGATCGGAATGGATCTACTTGGCCCTTTTCCGCCGTCGACGTCGGGAAATCGCTGGATCATCGTCGCCACAGATTATCTCACGCGGTATGCCGAAACGAAAGCCCTTCCTTCCGGAACTGCTGTGGAAGTTGCCAAGTTTTTCATTGAATCCATCGTCCTCCGGCACGGCGCTCCCGAAGTCCTGATCTCAGACCGTGGATCATCATTCATGGCCCAGCTGACGCAAGAAGTCCTTCGTCTCAGCCACACCAGCCATCGCCGCACCACAGCGTACCACCCGCAGACCAACGGGCTGACGGAGCGACTCAACAAGACAATCGCCGATATGATCTCTATGTACGTCGACGTAGAGCACAAGACGTGGGACGAGGTGCTGCCCTACGTCACGTTCGCCTACAATACGGCGGTTCAAGAGACCACTGGATTCACCCCTTTCCAGCTGGTACATGGTCGGAAGGTAACGACCATGTTGGACGCCATGCTGCCCCATGAGCCATCTGACAACGAGAGCGACGACGCCCAGGCGGTTGCTCAACGCGCCGAAGAAGTTCGCCAGCTCGCCCGACTCCTGATTCAAGACCAGCAACGCGTCGACGCCGGCCGCTACAACCTTCGTCGCAGGGACGTCCACTTCCAGCCCGGAGATAGGGTGTGGGTATGGACGCCCATCCGTCGCCGCGGCCTCAGTGAGAAACTGCTGAAACGGTACTTTGGACCATACAAGGTACTTCGTCGCCTCGGCGAACTGAACTACGAGGTGATGCCCGACGGAACACGAACATCGTCACGCCGCCCACCACGACCTGAGGTCGTCCACGTCGTGCGCCTGAAGCCGTACTACGCTCGATAGGACTGTGGACCTTTTGTGCTCCAAAAGACTCTTTAGTTTATCGTTCTTTTTTATTTTGATTTGTTTTACACTGCATCGGGGCGATGCACTTTTAAAGGGGGGAGTAATGCCGCGCGCAAGGCTGAGAAAGCAACGCTCGGTCACGGTCCTCCAGAAAGTTCTCGTTTATTCATGTACCGCACGTAACTTCTATCATTTATTCCTGCTTTTGTTTTCTAGAAAGTGCGTGTCCATTCTCGCCCGATCACGCGACGCTCGAGCCGCTTTCGCCGAATCTTCGAGATAGCGACGCACTCTAGATAAGAGGCCGCCCGCGACCTTGTCGAGTCAGTCTCGCCCCAGCGTTCGACTCTGCTGCCACGCCGACTTCGACGCCCGCGACGCTCTGCTTTCTTCTGTTTCCCTCTTTTATTTTTGGCACAAGTTCGCCACATTAAACGTTTATTTCTTCTTGTTTATTTCCTGTTTTCTTTTGGTCACCACCCGTGACAATAGGATAGGCACCAGGCCACGTGGCCGCTTGTTCTGGCTCCGATTTGAAGGGATGAACGACGCTCATAGTATTACTCAAATTTTTTTTTTTGGCCACTGCCTTTGCCTAGAAAGAAACACTAAGTCAAGTTTATTCAGTTATTAACGTTAGGGAGTGACTGTAAGTAGTATTTAGCGAAAGTAGAAAAATCGTTTCATGACCCTTCTAAGTCTCAACGCAGCCGATGCTATCGGGAGTATTCGATGACGGCCATAGCTGTGTGCTGGACTGCTGAGCACGTGATGAATTCCGTCAGAGCGTCACGAAGCAGTGTGACATATCTCTCTTATAGTTTCTGGAAGACTCGGCGGTTGTGTGTGACTATCCAAAACTTCAAAGATGACAAAGCCCTAGCACCGAATTCGCGGCGTCAAGAAAACAAGAACAATGCTGCGCACGGATTGGGCCCGAGTGCTGCGTCATCGTTAAACTGAGACTCGTGTCCAATCAGCAAGAACGCGAATACCAGCCGAAAGCTAACGCCGAACTCTTGAACATTATGTGCACCACGTTGACCTTTTTTTATGTGACGTCAAAAAAAAAAAAAGAACATTCAGCACGGGATTTTGTTATTTAAGAGGTGTTTGGAAACACTCACGTGACATATCAGAAATTTGTGTCGGGCGAAGATATAATTGCGAGAAAATTTTGCTTTCGAATGCTTCTAAGTTGTTAATACAGCCTAGATAAGTGGCGACGCTTCGGCTACATACGAGCAGTTAAACGCGTCTTATCACTGGACACCATTCCACAACAATCATTCTGTGTCTTTTTTTTTTCCTTTTTTTTTTCTACGGTAGTTTATAGCATGTTTGCGAAGACAGCGCTTGACAAAAGTTCATAAAACGAATTCTCCGTACAGACCTGACATTCTGTAAAACGGCTTTAATCGCAGACGCACCCGTTTTTCGACGACTTCGACTGGACTCGGCTCCACAGCACCGGCAACCTGTGCAACATCCCGGCTATCTACGAACTGATGCAGGCGTCGCCACCGCCAGACCCGACAACTAACGCCGCAATCGGAGAAAACAGTCCCTTCAACCTATGTACGCTGGTCGCCGATATTGCGTTTGTGTTTAAGGGTTAGCGGACGGTATCGTAGAGCGTGAATAAGCGTCGTTGGGTCTCTCGATAACGCTGTTGTGGAAAACACAATTCCGTACACGAGTAAAAGCGAGCAAACGGAACCTGCATTTTAGACTGACTCTATAGTGCAGTCTTCAGGTATAAGAGGCAGTATACAAAAGTAATTCCTCTAAACTTTTGAATCATTGGGTGTATAGCGTATTCGTTAATGGCATTAACAGATATTAATATTTTACACTCCTCAACCACACTCTTCTTTTTATATACATATAGCTATAAAGCCACCATCATTAGTATATTGTTATTTGTGTTGGGTGAAGTTGCTTCTGTCATCTCTGAGTAAGATATTTGATTCCTCTTTAGTCGCGTTATTGACTTCGACTCCGCATATTGTGACCAAGTTGCTTAGACTGCTAAATGACCCAGTCAGGATATGCCATTTTTTTAAGGACTGCGAACTGTGAGTGTAATACATAACAATCTCCGCAGTCATTATCAACACTGTTAAGAAACCAGAATTTGATACCTTACTGATCGATCGAAAAACAAAAACGTGGATAATAGTGAAGACTTTATTCAGAAATACCTAAATGTTTGTGAATAATGTAGCACTATTTCGTAATATTATTAATATATATGCTATACTTTGTGAGAAACACTTTTAGAGGCGTTATTTTCCTACCCCACTACCAGACTACTTGTGATCATTTACAAAAACCCTGCTTACGCTTTTTTTTTTTTTTTTCAAAAACGGCGGTAAAACAAAAATCATCTTAGAAAGCGTAACAACAGGTAGCGCTCTTGTGAAGGCTATAAGTGAGAGCGAAGAAAGTCTCACACTTATATTTGTTTCCCAATAACGTTCACGGCCGTAGATAACTACCCTGCTTATTCAAATATGGGCCGACATTTTGAGATATGCGGTTGACTTCTAACAATGCAACGCAAGAGTATCCACTTCTACACCGCTCCACAAAAGGGCCTCGGGCAGTCGCCATTGTAAGCGTCGGCGCCCTTTGTACGGGCTTTCCCCGCTTGCCGATGTGGCAGACACGTGTAGCTAGAGTGTCATTTTTCTCGCGATGAACCGTTACTTCCCATGAACGGTAAAATTATGCGAAGAGTGAGCAATGTTTGCGAACCTATTGAGCTCACCAAATTGCTCTCCTTTGCCGCGTTAGTGGCTGCTCCTAGCACGCTGGTGCAAAGCGGGGAAGACCGACGCACGCGCAGGTTAGGAAGCAATGAAGCATGAGCCACGGCTAAAGTGCTCGAGAAATTTCATCGAGAATACAAGTACCATCAGGGACGTACAAAAAAGGATAAACTTGAAACAAACCAAAAAATTGCCGAGCATCGCCGTAAATGTGTCGAGTAAGGGGCGGAGCATTGCCCGAGCAACCATACGAACGTTACAAAATGTTATGATTTTTTTTTTTAGAACTATATATAGACCAACAGGAACGCGATCAGAAACGGGGCACGGTGGCGCATCGTAAGCATTAACTGTAGGCCAATAGGAACACGCGTGTTTACCTGTGATATACGACATTAGCCAAAAATTGTGACACGTCTCCTGCACCCGGTTGAAGTGCTCGCAGCAAGGTTAATGTAAAACTGAAGCGTTTCTGTATTTGAGGAAAAAACACTTAATTCGTCTTCGTTTGCCTCCAAAACCACAAATATATAAGTTTTTTTTTTTTTTTTTTTTTTTTTTTTTTTACGTAGGTTCAAATAATTATTTTTAAGGTACCGCCGAAGCCCCTCCTTCGCGGAGCGTGACTTCATATACAAAGTTTTCGGAATCTCCCCTTTTGCGCATCTTCAGCGCCTACCAAAGCTAGGCACGCGCAATCTTGTTATTATCAAAAAAGGACAGAAAAGTACGTCACAACTAGGGTCAGTGCGGGGGAATATACTTGGAAAGCTTGCAGTTGCACGCGCTCCCAACTCGAGCGACACGCGCTTGGCGCCCGAAAGTTCTTGGTATGACGTAATGACTGGTCGAAGGTCTTTCGTGTTTTGTTAGGGTTTATTTAGATTTTCAAAGCAAACGAACGTGACATTAAGATTCACCAGGGGTATATTTACTCAAACATTCAGCTCTAACTGTTGTTGTTGGTTAAAGAACTTCTTCAGCTTTCTTTAATCGATGGCGGTACCGCGGCAAGTCGGAATATCCAGCGTTGTAGTCACGTCTATAGACCTTTCCAGAAAAGGGCTGCTGGCCGGTTTCATTTTCAGTGTTCGTACGTATCGCGCGTGATTTGCTCGCTTTCCGAAGCGACGCACACGCGCGTGCTGAGCTGTGGAGAGCGCACGCTGAGCTGTGGATTTGTAACCATTGGAAAGGTCTATAGCTATGTTGTAGAAGCACGCATAGTTACAAAATGAGAGCGTAATAGGCTGCTAAGGCAGGCAATCTTGATGGTGCTGGATGCATGCGGCAAAATAACTGTGGAAGCTGGCCGGCAACACGCGCCCAGCAGTCGCGCACACAGCTATGGCCGCTGGAACGCGTTCGAACGCGAGACACTGCGCGATAATCAAACGACGTTCCTGCTTTTGCGTTTACCCACTGATCATTCCAACCGTGCGCGCCGAGAAACTGGGGGAGAGAAGAAGACGACATAGCGCGGGGGCGTCAGAATGCCGAGTTCTGATTGAAATGATTCGTGGGTAGACCTACACTCGGCGTCAACTATTTCAAGTCACATTGCCAAGGTCAGCGTAACGTTCACAGCGCTGCAGTCCCGCGCTGCAGTGAAAGTATACTTTGCTCTAGCTTGCGTCTCATTCGCACACGCTCGCGCAACTGGCTTTGACAGAGTTGGTGTACTGTGGAAGCTACGCTAACCTTGGTGACTTAGCACAAAATAGTTGACGCCGAGAATGAAGCTAGCTGACTTTGCCTCCACCGCCCTCTTCAAACGCATTTGAATGCGAAATCCGAACGCCAGATGCCGGCTTTTCGCGCTATAACGCGTTAGACGAGTCCAGTGGAGACAGAGGCAGCTAGCTTTAGGTCTACCCACTAATCATTCTAATCAGAACTCGGCGTTCTGACGTCTCCTTTCGTCTCCTCCCCTCCCTCAGTTTCGCACCGTATAGCGAGAAGCTGGGCGCTACTCATGATACTCCGTCGCGGACTGCAGCCACGGATGGACGCGTTTCGCGCTGCTCAATCCTCCGTGCAGCGGGAACGCCTGCCACATCTCGCTCGCACTTTTTAGCGTTTGTTCGAGTCCGCGCTAAGGTGAAACTAGGTACACCAATAGAGCACCTTGCCTCTCATCGCACGGCAACAACATGCACCCAACGAAGAAGGGTGTCTGGAAAGCTGGCTGCTTTTCGCACTTCTTACAGCGATTGAAGATCAGTAGTCGCTGACAGTCCGAGAAACGCAGGGTTCAAGTATCGCTCCATGTTGCAGCTCCTGCCGCGACCACCAGCACGAAGAAACGAAAACTGCTCAAGATGGAGGAGCTCACGGACATCGACCGCTCCCTGCATCGGCCGCTCTTCACGTACATCTCGATGCGTTACAAGCGCCTCGTCTCCATGGTGCGTCGCTCTAGGGATGCGCTCTTGCCGAATCTACATTTTGTACATGGCTTGCTCGGGAAGCTTCTAAGCGCAGACAGAGACGGACACAAGAAGGAGACACTAAGAAACGCTTGTCCGTGTCCCCTTCTTCGCGTCCGTCTTTGAATTTGCGCACACAAGTTTCTAAGAATCATGCGCCAACTAGCCTAAGGACAATTGTCGTTAAAATACGCTACTTGCTGCTGACGTCATCGCTCCGATTTGGTGGTCATTACTACGTCTTCGTGTCGAGAAGGAGTAATTGGGTGGTGCGGAGCGTGTGCTGCAAAAGGAATGCGCTCGACAGCAATGCCACAACAAAAACCGCTAATGCGACGTAACAATGATCATGATGTAGAATACCCGAGACTGTGGTAAAAGCTGGGAAACTTGGTCGAAAAAAAAAAAAAAAAAAACAGGGGAAAAGCTACGTATAGGACATGTCGAACATGCGGGGGTGTCCTGTCAGCGATACATCATCTACAAATGCGAGATGATACTGCTCGTGAGACTTTGCATTGCGTGACTGCTAGGCAATGCGTCTTCCACGCTTGATAGGGCGACGAGATTAAAGACCCTTGATAACATTCATGCTTCGCGTTTCTTTCGAGTACTGACAACCATTGTTGTGAGAACCCGTGACACCATATGGAATAAACAAACCCTGTGAAGATCCTTCTCTCCCTCCACCTAACGTTGTGACACTCGGATGGCGCAAACTCGACAATAGATGGTAAGCCAAATTAAAGTCACTGACTGGATCCTGGGAAAGCGTCGCCAAGCTCCTCGTATGGCCGCCATTTTGGTTCATGGAATGAACCGTTTCTCCTCGACCTCTTCAGTTTTGGTGAGCCCGTGTAAATTTAATGAAGATAAATATCTTTATGAAGACTTTTCTTGCATGCCGAGATTTTGCTACCCGCGCACGGGCGAAATACGCGCACATCGTAGCGCCATCACAAGCGCGGCGTCGGTGCCATGGACGCATCCAGAAATACTTTTCCTGTCTTGAATTATGCGAAAACAACAATATCTTTGTAAGAGATCTGGAGAGATAAGTATGATTGATAAGTTGTTCGCATGACGTTTATATTGGAGAGGAACGCTTTCAGTACGAGGGTACTCCATAGAGATCTTGGCGCGACCGGTTCAGAACGGCCCTAGTGAAGATTTGAATGGACCGAAATGGCGATTTCCATGGCAACTAATATCAATCAGCCAATCATCTTGCAAGGTTTGTCGTCTGCATGTTAGTATTTGTTTGTGTTCGGCTATCGGGCAGGGAAGGCAATGGCGCTTCATAGAACATAAAACATAGCTTCATTTTCACAAGTACCAATGCCCAAAGTAAAACTAACGAGCCTGTATAAGCCTCAAGGGCTTGTGTACTTAGCTCGGCATGTGAAGAAGTCAAAGTATAATTCAATATTGGGTGTGTCTATTTACCTTCAAGACCATGCTTCAGAAAAACTCAAAAATTTTGACGAGAGAATTATTCAAAAAGGAAATAAACCTCAATAAATTTGATACATGATAACAAAATAAAGGCAAAAAATGACAACTCATATTATTGTAAATTCTGCAGCTGAAGTTTCCCTATGGCACACGCAGTGTAAAAGTATAAGTGCGTCCGATGCGTCGTCAATCCTGATCTGCCCCGGAGATACGAGCAAAAAAAGTGTTGCAGTCATCAATCGTTTTTTTTTTTTTTTTTTTTTTTTTTTTTTTTGCGTAGCAGGCGCAATTGACTTATCGATTATATCGTCAATTGAAAGACGTTATGTTCCCCTTTGAACCCGATTGATTAACTCCCAAGTTTTCGCAGTACCAAAACGATTGTTTTACAAATTCATTTTTGAAATATCTACGCTTAGAGAAACGAATTAGTAAGGTGCATGCTTTATTTCTTGCAATTTTGAACTTCTTTTCAGTCATAAATTTCTTGGCGAAAGTTCGCAACATTTTCGGAGGAAGTTTTTATAATTTATTGCAGATAAAACTTCAGGCGTAAGCCATTCTTGGTCAGGTTGACTTTTTTTTATCACATTTTTTGTGCACAATGATGAAAATCGACTCTTTTTGAAATACTGCCCTCAGCTGGCGGCTTTGGAACCCCTGCACAATGGCGGACTAAAACATGAACGTCACGGCACACTGGAAAAAACACACCCACCGAAAAAGTTGATGAGCGCAGTGACGCTGCACTTTCGACGCTGCTTAATTGGCTCGTCAACTCGTAGTGTTGGCCGCGCTCCGACGTTTGTTATCTTATGGAATGGCTTGCACGTTCCTCGATGCAATTGATCCGCCATTGTGCAGTGGTTCCGGCCTTTTAATAATCGGCACGTGAATTTCGAAAGGGGTCTATTTCAAGAATAAGCCCATTAACGTATCGTACAACTTTGGTGCTTCTACCGGATTAAAAAAAACATTCCAGTCATAGTTATTTCTTATTTTATCGAACTGCGCTTGATCAGTTATTGTTATTTCTTTCATCGATTTATTTGTGTCGTTCACTTTGGGTTTAGACCTTATCTGGCGAGCTAGAAAGGAATGATTCGCTAATTTTGCGGATATTGCTGCGGCTTCTATGGTAATGCAAAAATTATTATATTAATATGGTTAATACACGACGAAACCATTTTGTCGCCCAACAATTCTTCCCGAGTTGGTACCTGTATTACATTTTCGATACCGTGGGTTGCCATTAAATTAAGATAGTCGCATACTATATGGCGTGACGAATTCATATTTATATTAAAGTTGCCTACCAACCATAGTTGACTTATCTGGCTCAGTTCTGATAGCGATTTATCAAGTTCTTTAAAAAACAAGTTCCCGAGGACGAAAGAAAAATCTTGGCAGCTTATCTTGAGACCTATGCCCTCCGCATGCGTCATTGTTAGTCATCTGACACGTATTAAATGTTTTTTTAGATAAACACATATACCCCCTACCACATGCTCATGTAATTGCTGATCTATCATAACAAGGAATTAAAAAAAAGAGTTGTCATTTCCTCAATAATATATATCTCAGTTATAATGAAAGCATTTATGATCGTGCCTAAGTCTCCTACTACCACTATAAACTAATCCAAATATTTTCTAGTGCCTCATATTGACATGAAACATACTGAACGAAACATTCGAAGCCTCTTTGAAATTATTTTTAAGTAACGAACAGTTTAAGAACTGAAAACAATTCATGGAAGCACCTACAACATCGCGTCCAAATCTGTAACTCAGTCAATCCGCAACAGCGACAATCTACGTTTTTCCTCACGAAGATCTTTCCGTTCTTTACCCATGTGAATTTGCATTGTTTTTCTTTTGACCTTTTCCTGACCATCCAGAACAATTTGCGGCTTTGCTTTGTAAGGTTTTCGTTAAAAAAAGGTTTTGGGAAAGTAGCAGCCAGAGAAAGCTCACGCAGCCTGCACGCGCGCCTAGCCAGCAATCTTTTACTTCCTTCGTGATGAATTTAATCAATACTATTGGAATCAACCCTAGTTTAGCGGAAAGTCGCTGCACTCCGAGAATATCTTTAACATCGAAGTTTGGCAACCCCAGTTTAGCTGCCAAGTCGCTTATTCGTTGTCTGAGATTTTCGTCCGGTAATGTCGGCAGCTCGTGAATTTCCGAGTTTGAAAGACGACTGTACTGTTTTCCGTTATTGATTTCGTCTCGCAAAAGCTGAATCATCTCTGGTTGGTTTTTCATGGTTTCCCGCAGTTTCTTCGTGTTCGACTTCGAGGTCCCTTATCTTCTTTCATTTTCCGTCGTGCACTATGGCACAGAGCTGTATTTGACTGATAACCATTTGCTTTCCATATCCGGCGTGTGAGCTTCTGGTCCCTCTACTGTAGGTTTAAAAGTTAATAGATCATCGTCTACGCTTGCCTTCATTGCCGGCAGAGCCATCAAGTTTTTCCAAAAAAAAGATTGAAGCTGAGCTGAGACCACTGTTTGACCATCCAGCGGCGTGTTCTGCCAAGAAGTCACTCCACTTTGCGATCCGCCTCTCTTATCCTGCGTACGACAGGTTTTACAACGCCATTTTCCCGCTTTGCTTGCCCCATACTTGCCAAGGAAGTTTCCGTAACTCCCACACAAGACTGGCTTAAGTGATGCCCATTCAGGCACACTGAGCCGGTCAAACATTTCTCGTCACCGGGAATCTCTGCAAGATATGCTACACAGTCTTTCACTCCAGACATAGTATAAGCGCACTACTTTTGCAGGATCCAGTGATTTTAAGTCAAATTACCCAAGCATCAAGGAGAATGCTGGGAACGTATAGGTGCACGCGCTGCACGCTCTCGTTTTATCTGTGCAGAAGATCCGAAGTAAAGGCCAATTCTCACATGCAGCGAAGCGCTGATGTAGCGCTGCTCACGTGCCGTCAGCTACTTATTGTCTGCCGTGAAACAGTTTTGACGGTGCGATACAAAGCTGGTGAACGCTCCTGTCAGCATGCGCTTAGCGCGAGGTCAGAGCTATGCCTGTGGCGCTCCGCTGCATGTGATTTTAACGTTGAAAGAATTGGCATTTTCTGCTTTTGATATTGTTCACCGTGTCACAAATGGCAGAAAACACACCCCCTTTCATCGAAATGTTGCGATTCCGCTGCGTAATAGCGAGGCAAAAATTAGAATATTTCCCGACCTGCAGCCACGAGCGGCGGCCATGAGAAACAAGCGGCGTGACGTCACTTGGGTAGTTGTAGAAAAGATAGCAAGTTGTGCGAATACCTGCTCGATGAAAGGTAACTTTTTTATAAATCTTGTCGCTCCAACATATATATAAATGCGTCAAAACCCTGGTATCATCGACAAAACTTTTATTATACGGAGTTTTAGTGGCGCCATCTATCCTAGGTTCACAAAACCGCGAACAGCCGCCAGAAGCCGGAGGGGGAGGGGGACAGCGCCGGACGGGCAAGGACGGGTATGGCCGGACCCGGATGAGACTTTCCTCCTTTCACCGTATATTTCGCGGGGCGCCACGCCAGCACGTGGTCACGCGGTCGCGAGCGGATGAGTTCTCGCTGCTCGCTGATGGCTCTAGAGTAGGAGTCTCCAAACCCCGGCCCGCGCGCCAAATCCGGCCCGCGGAGGTCTTCCGACCGGCCCGTGGCTGGCTGCAATCCTCCCGATGGAGCATGGCCCACGGCCCACTTTCAGCACGCCCGCTGCTAATGGCGAAAAAATAGGCGCGTGTGAAACGGCGCCGCGGCGCGCACCAACCGCGTACGCGATGTTATCAGAAAAAAACGAGAGAAAACTGCCTACCGTAAGCCGTGTCCTCTGGTCATATTAGTAATTGGACATTGTCATTAGCAGAATCCACACTTCTAGTCCCCTGCTCCATATCTGGGTAACTAAGTACGTTAAAGTTAATTTACGTCCCTATGTATATTGTGCTTGGTGTGCTGTGTCGTAGCTATTAAATATTGTCAGCATAACTTATATCGTTCTCACTAGTCTTCTGCCCTGTGTGAACGTGCCAAAGTTCCTATGCGCTCTGGTTTATGCTGGTATGTTTTCTGGGCTCCAATTATTGTGGGATGTCATAAGCAGCTAAATGATTAAATTTCATAACAAAGTGAATGCATTCATCCACCTTGAAATCTTTTTTGTTTTATGTTTACTCTAACTTTAAATATTGTATATTCAAAGGCTTAGATATCTAGGATTATTTATTTAAATTTTCCTCATTTACATCTGCCCATTTATATTTCCGGCCCTCGAGACAGAGACAGAGCCTCCATCCCGCCCCTTAGCCAAAAAGTTTGGAGACCCCTGCTGTAGAGAGAACTTTTCCGGAACCCCGCACCTACTCAAGTGACGTCACTGCGCACGTGACCCGGAAGACGATGTACGAGTTGAAAGGCGGCAAAAACCTGGATCTTTTTCACTTTTTTAAATGAAAACTAGGGTGTCCAGGCAAAATCTGTTTTCTGTAGTTCACTGCAGAAGTGTCAGGCATCAAGCCCTGAAATTGTTGCACAGCTCCTTTAATGGCCAGAATAAGTCGTCGATGAATGAAGTGCGTGCGAGGTGCCATTTTTTCTGGCTTTTCTTTTTTTCTTTTTTTTTTTAGAACAGCTACTGCTGCAGGCGCGAGCACGCGCATCGCTTGTAAGTAATTAATCAATCGATCAGTTTATTTTTTTTTTCAAGGGGTACATACTCCTTGAAATGGTACCTTGGCGCAAAAGGCGATCGTGTCGCCTGACTGGGCACCAAGGTCACGCAAGCTCTTTGGTGCTTGAGTAATTTAGCAAAAGGTCTATTGGGCCCGAGCCCAACACCAAACGTCGCTCGACGCGTTGACTGGACACGAGACCCCACCAAACTTCAAAGCCCATTTGATATAGGGAAAGTTTTGCGAGGCATTGTGACGCACTTTTAGGCATCTCGAGTTACAGGTGAGTGCGGCGTGCGTATTCTCGACCGCAAATGGCCAACTTGGATGTCCCCTGCTGTGTATACGCGCTCGCAGGTGATGGACAACGCGAGCGAACCGCTGTCGGTGAACGAGTCCTTCATGGACACGACCAACGTGTCTTCTTCGGAGATCGACTACGAGAAGGCTACGGACGCGGAGTCGGCTTACGGCTTCAGCGGCTATTCGCGCTGTAAGTATTTATACCTGCTCCTGCTGCCGACGAGTTGCACCCAATGTGCGTCTGAGGTGATGCTATAATGCGCCCATAACTACTACATTATGTCAAATTGTACTCTGAGAAAAATGCCCGGGCATCGACTTTTCCACAGTGCACTCGGAGAGCCAATCCGAATGATTTAAGAAGTCAATGACAACAGTGAAGAAACGCTTTGACCAATTCGTAAACTCGAGCTGTGAGGCTGAGATCTCACGTCTTCGTACCACACTGAGATTCATAGAACAGACGTCACCAGTCGGTCAATACCATTTTTGACCGATTGGGGCTTGTTACGTATATAGAAATTATTGGTCAGGCGTCTTCTGTATTGAAATGACCTTTCCACTTTTTCCAGATAACTTTTACATTGAACCGTCAATGTTCACTAAATGCCGGTCGTAGGCAGGCGGTCTTGCGACGAAGCAACGCTGCGCCGAGTCGGAGTGCCTGCTAGGCCTATATTCTGATCAGCTCGCTTCGTCGGAGTCGGTGGATTCGTGGCCCTTGTCGCTTTTCTCGGGTGTTGGTGGATCCAGCGTTCTTGTTCGTCGTGGTCTGTTTTAAGTACTGTTTTCTTGCTGCTTGAAGTCGGCACGCGCGAGAAGAACACGTAGAAAAATAAACGTTCGTCGGTCGTCGCGATCCAAGTAACTGAAGTCGGCCCTACCCTACTGCGCACGCCAGCGTCGCCAGATTGGAAAGATGCTTCGGCACCAAATTCTGACCGGAAGTTCACCAGATTTCACCAGCACTGAAATATTGCGTCTATTAAGTATTTCCAATTCCTTCAGCTTTTTTACACATGCACTCGCAAAGGGATAGCTTTCAGGTGGTTCACTAATGTAAGGCATCGCAGCACAATAGAAAAGGAAGAAAGCAGACATGTGGCGCATTATCAGCATTGTTACTTTTTGGTATACCATGTTTATGAGATGCTTGTGCTGGGTAGTCCTTAGACGGAAAATTCAAATTAATGAAGGCCATCGACACGTA
Organism: Ixodes scapularis; assembly: GCF_016920785.2. Taxonomy (NCBI): domain Eukaryota; kingdom Metazoa; phylum Arthropoda; class Arachnida; order Ixodida; family Ixodidae; genus Ixodes; species Ixodes scapularis. Next base: position 73,025,812 of record NW_024609868.1, read on the forward strand.
AGAAAGACCATATAAAGTTGCACCTAAAGATACTCGCAATCTAAATTAAGCATACCTTCTCTGCTCAGCAGTAAGAAAAAGAAACGCACAAGAACGAAGTAGAAATACAACACCGTGATAACGTTCAGTTCATAACAGGTTTTGAAGTCAAGCTTCAAGAAAAAAACAACTGATAAGCATGACATCCAGTCACATAACACTTAACTTCACACAAAGTCAATGCCACACTGGCACGGACTATCTCTTGACACATAAAGCACATCCATCGCTGATATCCATAAGAATATGGAACATAAACAAATAGGTTACATAAATACACTAACAAAAGGCTAACAAAACGAGGTAAATTTGATTAATGCAAGTGACAAGCCATTTCTCAAGATTTTTCACCAGTTTCACCAGATATTGTCTGGTGTAGCCGTTCCGGTACATCAACACCAGTAGCCCCCCAATTTCACCAGATGTTCTAAATCTGGTGCCGAATTTCACCATCTGGCAACGCTGGCGCACGCGCAGTAGTTGCTTCGTTTACCACACGATAGATGGCGCTTGGCTCTAAGCATTATCAATTTTGGCAATTTTCGCCACACATCTCTAATTATGCTACAAAATGTGGATCTGAATATTATTTAACGAAACTTTTAGGAAACATTCGCCGGCTATTTATTGTTTACGATCGCGGTGCTGGTGAGGTAGGCTCTTACCCAATAGGCGACGTGGATTCGGCTGACGTGCTCCGTTTCCGCGGATGCATCGTAGTGAAAAGGCCGAGCATTTCGAAGGAAAGAAGGCGCAAAAGAGTCCAGTTTTCTTTTAAAAGTTCTATAGCAAATAATTTTTTTTGGCACCCTATTTTTGTGTTCTTGTGTTTCTTTTCACACCTTTTACGACGTGCGGTGGATGAAATTCGCTTTTAAAATCATTTCATGGTCCCTTTAAGCTTCGTCTGTATACTATAGCACTTATTCGGTACGCCTCTTCTGTATAGTTACTGGCCAAGCTTCGTCAGCGTATAGTAGTTGTTGGTCACTCTTCTGAATATACATCAGTTATGGGGCGTCCGCGTGGTTTGTGGGAAAGTAAAAACACGCGGATTTTTTTTTTCCTTTTTGTCTGCTTTGTGATCGGACCACGCGCGATGCTTATTAATTGATTGCCCTGTGGCAACTGCCGAAGTGATTGTCTTACCTGCAGCGTACATCGGGTACCTCGCATCCAGCTTAAACCCGAATTTTCCCAAAATCTCCAAACCGAACAAGTTTTATCAAAATCAAATTTGACCCGATGTCTCCCAATACTCTGAGAGTGTGCCGAATTATTGAGCCTTGTTCATTTAAAACCATGCAAACATATGCAAAACAACAGCCGTAGTTTTAGCACATAATACGTTATTTCGCAAGGACCAGGCTGATTTCAATCCGAAACAGCCGCCCAAAGTTTGTTACGGCAGTACAGTTTCTCTGAACCCCATGTCATTACACGTTCCTACGACTTACTAGCCTCAAATGCTAAGGGGCTAGCTCGCCCGAAATATTTGAATTGAGCCCAGAAGCCAAAGAACAATCCGCCCCTTCGTCGAAATAAATTTTAACGCTCCCGTTTCGTCATGCAGCCATGACCGCAACCAGGAGTCGAAGGGCAACGGAGAAGCTCGACCTGATCCTGTTCCGCAAGAAGAGCTTCGGCCGCTACTGGGGCTTCGGGGTCAACCTCGAATCCGTCGTGGGAGAAGGCGGTGCCAACTTCTACATCGTCTCGGTAAGTATTTGAAGCTCCGACAGTGTGCGTTAATTTGCCTTTCGTGCATTTCTTACTTCGGCCGCCAAGCCGCGCCGGTTTGTGCTCCACGTTTGGATAGCTAGGCGGTAGCTCCGTTTATGTCCTTCACGTCTTTTCCGCTGGATGGCGTCGCCTCCTCTGTGGTTACGAATACCACGCTGCCCTATAGGTGGAAGAGGAAGCGCAACTCCCAAATATAAAAGGTAAAAATTCAAAATGATTCAGTGTTACTACCTGAGTTGTGGAATGTGACAACGTAACATATATCAAAGGGCTCCTGAACTCCCGTTCATCCATTACAAACAATTCTTTATTAAGACTGGTCGATTAAATGACCAGGTTAAAGTGAACGTGGACACAATGCTCGTGTCCAATCACAGCACTGTGTTTCGAGCTTTGACAAAAAAAAAAAAGATACCGTAGGAAAACTTCTTTAAACGTATACACTTCCTGACCCTTCTTGCAATCGTGAACTACAATGACTCAAATCATAGATTATTTATTGTCGATCATAGCTGTGTGTTCTGTGAAGGGTGTCAAAACTAATTTTTTGTCGGTTCGGTTCGAGTTAGGGTTAACGGCTTTCGGTTTAGTTCCGGTTCAGTACCGCGAGCAAAAATAATGATTCAAACTGGTTTGAACCCATTCAGACAGGTTTGAACCGCTATATCGAGAATGTATTTTCCACGTTGTTTAGGCAATAGGCACTATTTCCGCCGTGAAAGGAGTTTTGTTATCGTTCATATAATTCACTTTTATCTACAGCTACCAATAATTAAAAAAATGTTATTTAATTTAAATGCAGCAGTAAAATACAGTCTAGATTAACATACAAAACGTCGTGTTTATACGACTCATCATCCATTTGTTTACTGCAGTCATATATTTTACCAGAATTGAAAGGTTGTCACGAAGTGGACTATAGGTCGCCTAAAATACCCGTGACAGGTACAACTTTGCGTTACAGTATTAAAAGTTGAATCATAGTTCTGCTCTTGAACTAAGAAATAAATTACAGAGCATAAAATCATGGAATGGGCACCTCGTCGCCATATATATCGTAATGTATAGTTTACAAAATACGTTTCACAGTATATATAATGCCGACGCAACTGAGTATAAGCAGTAATCATCATCAAAATGTCACGAAAGTTTTAGGACAAGCCTTTCTAGTCTACCTTTTACAGAAACACTAAGCGGCAATCCCTTTACGATCAGCAGACGAAGAAACATGCCGAAAAGAGTGATCAACATTGTTCAAAAATGATGTAATAACAGACTTCGATACGTTTCAGAAGTTATGTATGTGTCAGGAACACAGTTATTTGAATCAGCTTCAAGATCAGATGTTTGTCTAAGGCTCTCCCAAATCACGTATAGCTATAAACCGACGGAAGGTATTTGCAAAGCATCTTGCAGATCGTTCGGGGGTGCATTTACTTATGATGTATATCTTTAAGGTGATCGTCCTTTTACTTATGCTGCCAAGTCACCAGTTAAATATTTTTATTAATATTATTATCATCAATACATTTGTCTGTATGAGGTTCACATATAACCGCTTGAGACCGACACAGGAGGACGATACTCGAAAATACGCCAGTTGTTTAGCCGATTTGAGGAAACGCGCTTTTTTGTTCGATATTTGGCAGTGTGAAACACAAGGTCGCGGTGTATACAAAAAAAAAAAAAAAAAAAAAAAAAGTACTTTGTGCTCACGTGATCGGTCTGAAGGCGAATACACGAAATTTGTACGAACGAAATACACGTGCTGTTTCGAGCGCATGCTCAGAACGAGCTCTTATAAATAGGCTGCTAAGACCGGCACGCTCGATGGTGCGGAATGCACGTTGCAAAAGAACTGTGGAAGCTCGCCATCAGCACGGCTCAGAATTCGCGCACACAGATATGCACACAGATATGCAAAAATGCGCACACAGAGACGCGCATTTTTAGCGCGTGTGTTCGTTCTGCGGAAAAACACTTCAAAGCAGCGACCTCCAGCTTTCGTGTTTGTGGCATTGGGTGGCGGTTGCTCGTACCTTTGATTCGAGCACGGGCGGAGCCCGCACCCGTATGACCCGCGATCCGCAGTGCACGATCCACGAAAATACCCCTAATGCCTGAAGTTGTCTTCTGCGTTCCTAAATGATAGAGTAAAGCTATACGCACTCCGTCGGCCGGAAAGGGCTATACGAACCACACGAAACTCGTATAAAACGAATGGTTACAACGGGTTTTCTAAGTGGTGGCATTGCATACCGACGCCAGAACCGTATATTGGAAGAGTTTAACCAGTGGGTGGTGGCGACGAAGGCGCCGGAGAGGAGAAAAGTAAATGAAAGGGAGGGGAGCGCCGAAGGAGCGAGAGAGAAAGAAGGGAGCAGGGAAGACACGACCGCCATTTTTTCGCAACGCTGTCGGAGACTGGTCAGAGAAGAGCACTGCTGAGGCTACGCGTCGTCTGCTACGGATCGACTTCTTTTTCGCCTGAATAAAAGTTTGTGGCCATACGCCGAAAAATCTTCATTTATTAGCTTTTTAACCCACCGAGCAACAACAGTATGTCATTTTCTTGCCAGAGCCAGCGATATAAAAGGAAATAATCGAGATTTAGATGCCGATCCCACGCATTCCGCAGGGAGAATAAACGAAAATGGCGGCCCTCCCCACTCAGCTGGGAGCAGCCGGGAGTTCACGCGTGTAAGCGTTGTGAATGTGTGTGTGTAAGCGTTGTGAAGAGTTCACGCGCGTGCGCTCATGCCTCTTGCTCTGCGCTGCGTGCTGATTGGCTCACTCGGGAGGAGAGCGTTACGGCGGCGAGATCATAGACTGACCAAGCTCTCCCCATATACGGCTCTGACTGACGCTAGCTGACGCAGGTTCGACCCGTAATGTGGGCCTACTTTTTTTTTTTCTCTCAAACATTTTGTTTTGTCGAGACATTTGTCAATATTTACGACATTTCATTTTTACGATCAACACTGGAAAAAAAAGTGAAAAAAACGAATGCCGTCGACGAAACTTCGCAGAACTAAGTGGTATGGAACTCTCTTTCCGGAGGTGCCATCGCGGACAACGGGGCTTGGGTTGCCGGCTGGTCGCCGCGAAGCGGCGTTTACGGGTTAAATTTTGTAATTAGCAGCTGCACACTGTCGCCGTGAAGCGGCGTGAACGCAGGGGGGGGGGGGGGGGGGGGGTGTTAACGAGCCCCCCGAAGATACACGCGCCGTTCGAAAAGGGTGACCCAAATGGCATGAGCTCTCCGCGTAGTGCATATAGCCATTTCCAGCCGAAGTGCACGACGTAGTGCGTATAGCTTTACTCTAATTGATATACCAATAATCTGCCCGCAGAGCGTGAAGCGCGGCAGTCCAGCGCAGCGCTCCCAGATCCTGGAGGGCGACGTGGTGATCGCGGTGAACGGCACCAAGGTGTCCGGGCTGCCCATCAACATCGTGCGGAAGATCATGAACTCATCCGAGGACCAGCTCGTCCTCACCGTGCTGTCGTCCAACCCGTACAGAATCATGAACACAAGGTAATGCAGGGCGACTCTGGTCAGCCGGACACCCGCGTTCCTTGTGAACTGGCTTCGGCCATTCCGCGTCTCAGTCAGTGGTAAATTAAAAGAGGGAAATCCAAACGGTCTCCCCCCTCCCCCTTTGAATTCCGCATCTGTTAAATTTCAGGGCTGGGAAAGAGGGGGGGGGGGGGGGGAGGGGTTCAAAGATCTGGTACGTTGACTCCCCCGGGAAACCCCCTGCATCCGCCCCTGGACAAAAGCTAAGGGCCACCAGGTTCAATTGGGCCAAATAGAAACCATATTGCTGCGAAGATGCGTACGTTGAAGCCATATTTCACGTGGTCCTAAGTGGCCAGTGATTGCAAAAATACTCAAAAAGCTGGGAGATGTCATAATTAAAATAAGAAAACTTTCATCCTCTCCACTCCGGTGAAGAAGGAAGACTGAGCGAGGCTGTACTATGGTGGGAATGAATTAGCGGCCGGCCGCAAGTTGGCAAGCCAGAGTGGAAAGGCTGGAAAGGTTGCCGCCATCTATGAGCGACGGCGGCAACCAAGCCGGTTGTCTGGTTGCCGCCGCCGCTCATAGATGGCGGTAACTGTCCAGAGTTTTGTGTCATCATTTGTTTGCTGACGTGCACAATCCTGGGAAAACTAGCCTCTAACAGCTCCGCTGTAATAGCCATGTGATTGGTCCAACGATCAAGTAGCTTCCACTGCACTGTCAGCTTAGGGGGGGAACTGAGTATAGCCAGCAACTGAACCCAATACGCACGCGGTTAACTGGAGACTGCAAGGATCAAGAAACAAAAATACTGACAACTTAAAAGATTCAAGCTCATCTGCGATCTATTCACCAAGACGCATGTTTGAATCCAAAGAAGGAACAGAAGACCTATAGCCCCAGAGCGTTTGGTGGATATTGCAGGGGATGGGCAGTATTTCAAATACAAAAACGTATATAAAATACTTTTGAGTGTATTGTGGTCCGTGTTTAATGAAAGATTGAGGAATGGAATTATCAACTGTATTTAAATCTTGAAAAATAATTATCTTAAATACATGTGTTTTGAATACACGTATTTAAAATGTTGCCAAAGTACAATTTTGAGCAGTTTTCTTCGCAATCAAATGCGATAATGGGCACCCTTCTTGATGGGACTCGTATGCAAAGACTGAAACCTGTTCCGCTTTTGAATTTTACAATTATTAACTTCTTACAATTATTGACTTTTTGATTGAGTGATTTAATTTTTTAAGCATGTCTCATTAATGACTTGTTGTTTGAAAAGGCTTTGATGCATAAAAATATATTGGTATTCCTGACGCTTTTTTTTTACCTCCCCATCAAGTTATGATAAACTTTTAGGGCTGCAACATTATTGTAAGAACTTGATTCTTAGTATATATATAAACTTTCTTTTTGCTCTTTTGCTTTGGATAAATTTAGGGTTTGGGTGTTAATCTCTCAGAACGAAATGTATTTGTAAAAGTGTTTGAAGATAATCAAGTACCCTCATTGTATTTGTATATTCTATATAAATACTTCTCTAGAATTAGTAATTAAATTTTTAATAAATACATTTTGTCGAAGTATTTTATATTTGTACTTAAATGCATGTTTGCAAGTATTTTGCCCATCCCTGTAGTATTGTTAAGTCAACTCTCAAAAGAAAAACAAAAAGTGTATCGGGCATTCGTTACACCCGCTCTCTTGTTGTTAAACCTTTGTGACAAGTTTAACAAGACACCCCCCAGCTACCTTTTGGACATCTGTCGAATTCGGGGGGTGTGTATGAGTACTTGACATAATACAAAAATTACTGCTAACTTTCCGCTCCAGAGCTTGGTTTTAGTCGCTACTGAGACTATATAGAAGGCTGCAAATATGGCACAATGCTTAGAAGAAAAAAAAAAAGCTTTGGCAATATGGTTGTTACTTTACAACTGATTGTGAGCGGTGTTTATTGATTTAATAACTCATTAAAAGTAAACAATGGTAAAACAAAAGCTATAAATTTTCGACCCCTCTCCCAAAAAACAAATAAATAATCTAGTCGTAATTAATAAAATTTTAACTATAGCTGTGTCTTCAGTGAAATATTTAGTTGTTTTAAAGCTCTCAGAGTTTTTTAATGTGAACACGTCATGGGATAATCATATAAACGATTTTATTCCGAAGCTAGCTCGTGTAGTGGGAATTGTAAATCGATGTCATTCTGTTTTGCCGGCGAATGTTCAATTACTGATTTATACTTCTTTACTCGTATCGCATTTAACATAATGCCACCTTGCTTGGGGCACGTCAACATTAATGAATACTAAAAAAAAACTCTTTCTCGATAAATTGTGATGTGGCGTTTGATTTTCACACTGCTGAACTATTTGAAAACCTTCAAAATAATTCATGTTTATAAGTTACATGAATATCGATTACGCACGAGTTTTAAGGAGGAAAAGATAAGGTGTTGGTGCTTTTTTGAAAACTAGCGTTGTTCAGAAGGCATTTGCCGTAGTACCCTGTTCGTCGTGCAGAGAAATGGAGGATGGTCACTCAGAGAACAAATTATGGCTTCCAAATGCCTAACTTTACCCTCCCACGTCTGTTAAATTAGTGTGTTTGCAAATAATCTTGAATTTGATAGTCTATAATAACCACTAAAGGCTTGCGCTTTTGTTTTGTTTTTCTTAAATGTGTTTTAGTGATTTTGATCATTTTCAGTGTGGTTTACTTTGCGGAGAAGCGATTTTCAGTCGTTGGTTACAGTCACGCTTTATTTCTGTGTGTACGTTCAGTTATCTGTATTTCCTGCACGCTTGAACGCAGCTGACCATTGTAGGGGTGTGAGGCTGAGCATTGCAGCTGCTTTTTTTCTCCATCATACTCATGAAAATAACGTTATTATTAGTTATATCATAAGCCGTTGCGTCAATATGTACCCCACCCTCGCAGCAATATTTCAGAGCTTACCCTCTCCGAAAAAAAAAAAAAAAAACATGGGCTGTCATCTGTACTACCAATATCAATGACGATCGCACTATGGGTTATATCTCAAAACGTCCCATTCGCACTTGAACCTTGCACATTTCGTCCCATTCTCATTTGGTCCTTCTCGTTTGAACCTTCTCATAAGATCCGAATCGTGTTTTTCGCAACTGGGCCCATTCTCATTTCGCCCGTTATCTGAAAACGTCCCATTCGCATTTTGACCGTCCGCATTTCGTCCCATTCTCATTTGGTCCGCCTTGTTTGAACCTTCTCATAAGATCCAAATTGTATTTTTTGCAACTGGACCCATTCCCATTTCACCCGTTCGCGCTACGACCGAATGACACTAGTTCGGCGTGCTTCTAACGTCGTTATGCCTTCGCGGTTTTGTTGATGAGCCTTAGCTTGCTTGGGCCCCCAACATACCATCAGATATATGTTATGTGTAGAGGTACGCACTGAGAATCGTATATTGACGCCTGCTTCCCTTTCTCTAAGCAAACGAGAGAAAAAAAGCGATAAACGTTTAATTTGGAAACTTTGTTTGAACAGAAATAGCATACATAATAGCAGTGGTTCTCAACCATTGATGTTTCGCGGACGCCTTGTAGAAAGGTGGAGATGATGGAGGACCCCGTTCAGGGTGCGGGGAACAGAAAGGTATAGGTTATTATGATAATGATTTAATAAATGAATATAACTAATTGCTAGTGTGAAGTAGACTTATCTCATTGACATACACACGAGAGTACTCAGTACTCACCCGAAAATAGGAACGTTTCTTCTCAGCGTGAAGAAAGACAACTAATATTGCAGTGCTTGACTGTTGAGACAGGGCTTCGCAGACCCCTAGGATGCCTTCGCAGACCCCCATTTGAGAACCACTGCATTATAGAAGTGGTAGCACTGTCCCAAGTCAGGAGACCTCAAACAACGTGACATTTCGGAATATGATCTGGCTGCGATAAATAGTTGGTCTGTTTTATTGTCAGCTAGTAGCTTTTCACGACGACCTCGACGCACTGCTAAAATCCTTAGGAGAGAAAGTATGCCTGTAGCGTGGCACACGCACACACACACACACACGCGCACAAAATATATCAATGTATTTATTAATATTACCCTAAAAACGATTTTGGTATGAAAAGAGTCAAGTGCGGCGGGTCAAAGCGAGATATTTTGGAGAATGGCTGTTTTGAAAAGGGCCAGGGTAGAAGGGCGAAGCGAGAACGGGCCCAAATGAGGAGAGTTGGAATGCGAAAGGCGAAACGGGAATGGGCCAAATGCGAGGGGCCAAAACGAGAAGATCTTTTTGAGAATGGTTGTTTTGAGAAGGGCCAAGTAAGAAGGGCGAAACGAGAACGGGCTCAAATGATAACCACCCCGCATTATGAACCGTACGTTAAAACAAAGAGACACGTAAGTTATTTCGTCGATCACTTATCAGACAGGACATGAGCGCCATTCTGCGGTCCTGCGGACGCCTGACGATGTCACTGTCCTTGGTGAGGTCCGGCTGCCGCAAGGGTGCTTGGTACGGGTTTACAACCTTCGAGGCCAAAACCTGGGACCAATACGAGAAGGGCTTCAGTCGTCTGCACATCATACAGGTAAAGTACCGCACAAAATTGTCTTCTGTGTAAACCAATGCCACTTCTTTCTTTCTTTTTTTTATGTTGGCTTATTGAGTTGCTAATCATGGAAACTTTCAAATAAAATCTCATTCAAGGTTGATTCATTCAAACGAAGCAACTTAAAAGAAAACCCCATGCAAAGTAGCTTCAAACACGCGCTCGTGCACACGCACCTACGCACTGCATCCCACCATGATTGGGATTAAACGTTGGTCGGATTAAAAGCCTGAACCGCAGTGTACTACTATGGTTTTGTTGTTGATAACCATTCTGTGCAGATACGAGCCTTTGCTTGGCATTTTGGAAGGGAGGAGGAGAGGAGAGAGGGCGCGCGTGCCCGTATCTTTAACTACATTCAGGGTGTCGAACCGGAACCGAATTGAACCTAAAACCGGAACCGAACCGTTATTTTTAGCCGAACCGGAACTGAACCGAACCGAAATCTTTGCCGCCATCTTGGAACTGAACCGGAACTGAACCGAAAAAAAATATAACGGTAACCGGTTCAAAACGGTTCACGGATTTGTTTTTTGTTAGTATCACAAAATAAATATTCGAGAATAAGAAATTGGCAGCTGAATTTCTATATATATTGATCAAATCGTCATATTCAGAACTGCTATGTGTGAGAAATTATGGGTTCTCGTAGTGCTCTTGTTTTGGCAGTAGGATTAATCATGTGTCACGTGGTCACTTGACGTGCATAGTGTCATGTAAAATGATTGGAACGCGTCTCCGACTGGTGAGTTTACCGCGCCAAAAAAGTGGTCCCTCAATGTCCGCTTGATGACATCATAGAAATGTCGTGCTGCCGCCGGTCGCGATCTTGGCGGTGTCCCAGCAGCGGTGGTTCATGTGGCAGACGCCTATTCTGCTGCAGGTCACTCTCCAGTGCGGCAGTTCACGGTAGCTTTGGCAGCCAGAAGTTGGGACGCCATGACGACCGCGACACTCGCGTTCGCTCGTGCTTTTCGCCAGCATTCCTACGACGAACCGCCAGAATCGCGTCATCCGACAGCAGAATACTCCAGCTTTTATGACGTCATTTGGTAACACTTTGGGACTACTGCTAAGAGAGATGGGACACTAAACTCACCAGTCATAAACGCGCGCCAGGCACTCTAGTGTCAAGACATGCTGTCAAGTAATGTCACGTCACTTGGTCCAGTGACCTCATGTGACTCACTTCGTCAAATCGATTTAAATTTAGAACGTCATGAGATTTATTGGCGTTGTTGACATCTTGACGTCACATGACATCACGACTTCGCACCGCAAGTCATGTTGCACCCTAGCGTACTCGCTTGTCATGAGCCGGAGTCGAGTGCTCGGGTTTATGACAGTCAGCATCACCAAACTCTCGCGTAATGAGTCGTGGTCAATTAAAGATAAGAATAGTAGAACCTTAACAATGTCTGAAGCTCACCCCTTTCTCTAATTAGCGTCCGTTCACGTGACCGCTTGTTCTAATTGCGAGGTGAGTGGGGGGGATCGTTTCGTTCCTTCATTTTTTTCTGTGTCTCATCGGTATTACTATTTTTTCAAGTTAGCAAAGTCAGGGATTAGCTTTTTACGGTATTTACTGAAAGTACAAAAACTGTTGACGACCTATTTTACGCCTATAAATCATTGAGGCACCCAAACATGTTTTCGTTGTTCCTGAACTGCCTCAGATAGTTGTCCCCGTGAAGCATTTACGAAATGTATTATTAATTAATCTTATGTTGCATAGAACTACAACTGTGTAAGAGAGGGATATCGGAAAAGAAAGATTCTAGTGGCCTCGGAGGGACATTTGCCCCCAAGCTTCGACCATCTCCGTAGTTTGTTTATTTTTGGGTGCAAAATAAAAGCGATGGAAAATTATCCTAATAATCCGAATTAACACCCACAAACGGAGTAGGGAGTCCCTCAGTAAGAAAAAGTAGTCTCTAAAGGAGCAATAAAAAAGTAAGAAAAAAAAAGAGGGGGGGAGGGGGTACTTTTAAGAGTGTACTGTGTTGTAACGGTTTCTCTGCTCCGCATTTCCGGCATAGACAAGAAAGCGTGGCCACGGAAACAAGCATCTTTGCAAAAGATACTCTAACCATAAAGCGCGATTTCGTGGTGCCAGGTTCTCGCGCCGTTCCTCACGGCGCTTCTCCAAGCAAGAATAATTTGTGTCTCTCAAATACATGGCTTACACTCAAAGTAAACCTTCTGCAGCGTGCATTTTGCATTACCTGTTTTTATTTTCTGACTAAGAGCAATTGCAATAGAGCCTTACGGAAAATCCCAAAAGATTTCGCTGCAGTGGGAATTGTGGGGCTGTTCCGATATACGCTCGTGCCGGCTCGAACGCTTCGTATATTTTAGTAGCGACGCGGTTCATTCTTTTATAATTAGGAGCTTAGAACGCCCAAAAAATAATGGGAACACAAAAAGAGCTCATCGCATTCTCCGTTTTGCTTTCCTTCTGCCTTCTCTGAGTTATTAAACCACAGAACATTAAACCAACGTCGACTTTGTCCCGACCTCCTGATGAATTTCACGTGCCGTACATCGGAACGTCACAATGCGTCAAGCATACAATGGGGACGCCACATATTTCCGGAAAGGTCTATTACCACCAGCATAGTGCGATGACGTCACGTGCAAACCATGTTAAACAGTTCAGTTTCCTTATGAAATGCGATGTTCGCAAAACTAGCAAAAGCAGATAATCGAATTCTATATTTGTGGAGTATAGATAGCAGTCTCGCGATGATATATAGTAGGCAAACAAAATGTTAGAGCGAATGACTGAAAGCACAAAGTTGTAAAGTGAGTGCCAAAAACAAGAGCACGTCAAGGCCGAATGTAACATTAACCTCCCGAGGCGGTATTTCCCGAAGTTTCAAGTTTATGCAAACTGAAAGCCAAATGTAATTTAAGTTAGTGATATAAGAATCTTCGTCTGTCCTTTGGGCTATTTATGTGTAATTAGTATATCATTACGTCTCTACAATTTTTTTTTTTTTTTGCGTTAATGCGTCGTGTATCAGATTCTTTTTAGGATTACCATTTATTTTCGTTCTCTTTCTGCCCATTTCGCCTATTTCACTTCAAATCTATTATATTAGCACAAAGTCCTATTATGCATATCCGGCGACCCGGTGTTTCACACTTCCAAACGGCGAAATAAAAAAAATAAAAAATGTTGCCACAGCCCTCAACCGCTGGTGTATTCGAGTATTGTCCTTCCGTATCGGTCTCAAGCGGTTATGTGACATGGAAAAAGAGTACCGCATAAAAGACGGGTCAGAGAAGAAGTAAAACACAGGACCAGCGCTAACTTGCAACTAAAAGGTTTATTTCGTCTTCTATGCACTACTCTTTGATTACGTCTGTCAACAACTAACGAGCCCGTCAAACCATTATGTTCAGTTATGTGAACTTAATACAGTCACATTTATTGATGATAATAAAACTATATTGAATTACTGACTGAAGGTTTCACAACATAAATGAAAGGTCGATCACCTTGAAGATATACATCATTAGTAAATTCACCCGCAAATTATCTGAAGGATGCTCTGCAGATCTTTTTTGGCATTTTTATCCTCGATAGACCCGAAGCGATTTGCAAGCGTTACTGTGTTCCTCACGCATATCTAACTTGCCAAACATATAGAAATTTGTTATTGCCTCCTTTATGTCATGAACAGCAATTTGATGTGTCTTTGGGCAGGACAAAAACAAAGTCAACAGGGAAGCGTGACGGAACTATGACGATTACGCACGCAGAACGTCAGGGCTGTCATGTTGAGTAGAGCATAAAATACTATTTTGTTCTAGGAACCACCATGAGTTTTCTCTCCAGCTTATGTTTGCTCGAACTAACATTTTCAAGTTGTAATTTTTTCCACGCACTCTATCTAATTTGAACAGACTGCCCTATAATGTTTTTATCTCCCTGACTTCAATAAAGCACTAAATCATACAAACTTGGAAACAGCGCAAAACAAAACACACAAAAAAACAAGGGACAAGAACGATAAGTGACCGAACACAACGCTGACTGGCAACTGAAGTTTATATTTATATTTTCTGTCTCATTTCTGAATTCGAGCGTTCATTGCATATTATCACACCCTTTGCTATTCTCCTTACTACTAGTTATGTAAAACGACGACTGAAATTTTCAAATGTGCCTTTTTTGTATATATATATATATATATGCATCTTTTAGATCGGTACGTTGATCGTTTCTTCCGACAGTCATTGCTATTCTTTTTACCGTTAGTTATGTAAAACGATATTTGAAATATTGAAATGTGTCCTTTTTTATTAATTACATCTTTTGGAAATGTACCCCACACCTGCACGGTCCTAATCAAGGCCTGCAGTATATAATAAATAAATAAATAAGTAAAATATCAGTTAGCAAGTGCGATTCTTATTTTCAAATGGAATTGACTGGCATCTTCCCAAGAACAAACCTCAAAAGCCCGGCTATGCCACTTTATACTATATAAGAAAAATGTTCACTTGAGTACGCGCTATTTTAGGCCAGATTCGACCTGAGTGCGAAGCTGCGTATAAATGATAGTGCACCATTTTGGATCCCTTTTATCGGCATGATTCTTCGCCTGCATCACGGCGCTGAGTGTAAAGGGTGTTAGTTAGGAAAACGAGTGTTGTGATTGTCACCGTTTTTATAAAAGGTATGTCACTGATTCAGAGTGACTACAAATGCATGCGTTTGTCATAAATATTTCAACTGCTTTTAGCTCAGTCGCGTCGTCATCATATACAGGGTGCGGCCATATGGGCTAACACATTTGGCACGCCTTGCGAAATTCGAATTCAAAACGTACATACTTGAAATTGGGCATGCGAACCTTATCTCGCGAAAAGTTTTGATTTTTTTTTTAGAGCTAAGGCCATAGTAAAGTATTAAAAATATAGCGAAAATGGCGATCGTACATTTCCTATGCCCTGTACCGGATGTTCATCGTCTTCACACTGGTTTGTGAGATTGCTCCCAAGTAGGCATTGTTTATATATTTCGTAAGAAGTATTAATTATCGCGATTATCTTGCTCATCGCCAGCTTCTGCTATTGAGTTTCGGCGTTGTTGCGTTCAGCAAGCAACCTGGGAGTGACCTCAGAAACAAGTGTGCAGACGACAAACAGGCTGGTATAGGACACAGGAAATGCAATGCATTTCTAATACTTCACGACCTTAAAATTGAGTTCTAAAGGAACAAGTTGGAGATACAACTTCTTAAAAACTACGTCCGCGCGCCCAATTTCAGATATGTACGCTTGGAATTCGAATGTTGCAAGGCGTGCAAAATATGTTGCTCCTGACGGCCGCTCCTGGTATATTGTAAAACGTATTTTGTAAAGTATATTTTATGATATTTACGGCGACGAGATACCCATTCCATGATTTTAGGCACTGCAATTGATTTCCTAGTTCAAGAACACAATAACGATTCAGCTTTTAATCCTGCGATGCAAAGCTGTACCAATCACGGGTATTTTAGGTGGCCTACTGTACTTCGTGACTACCTTTCGATCAAGGTAAAATATATATAACTGAGGTAAACAGATGAATGCTCAGTCGTATAAACACGACGTTTCTTTATGTTAATCTAGATTTTATTTTACTGTTGTGTCAAAATAAATAACGCAATTTCTTATTTTTGGTACCTGAAAGTAAAAGTAGATTGTACGAAAACGATACACAACTATACAGTTACTCGTTTCACGGCGGAAATAGTGCATATTGGAAAAAACCGCGGAAAACAAATTCTCAATTTATCGGTTCAAACCGGTTTGAACCGGTTCGAACCGGTTTGAACCGTTATATTTTACTCCCCGGAGCTGAACCGGAACTGAACCTAAAGCCGTGAACCCGAACCCGAACCGAACTGATAAAAATTTCGGTTCGACACTCTGACTACATTGCCAAAAAAAAATGTTGTTCATATATCCGCAGAAAAGCAACTCGTCATGAACACAACTAGGAATTGTGCCCAAAAAACAAAATTACCGATTTGCCCTTACATGCGCTCATGCACTTTACAACCCATTTTTAAAGATGCGTACCGAGGAATGAATCCTTACGCAGGCACTAACATATTGATGTAGGTTTGAACTCTTGCGCGGCAATGAATCAAACAAGCAACCTGTGTACTCTCTTTAGAGGGTAACTGGAAAGAAAAAAAGTGTATTTTTAAACAGCCAAATTGGGACTAGCGTGTCAAAAAACAATTTTTCCGCCAAAAACAAATTTTTTTACAGCAATATTTATTGCGCGAGACTGATTTTAGTTTGAGGCTATTTCGTCCGTTTTAAATCGCGCGCCACAAAGTCGGTATTATGCGTCACGTAGTGGCTGCTTTACGTCACGGAGTGTCGTATAACTGTTACTCTGCGCGAGTCAAAATGGCGGGCATTTCACATAGGGAGAAGCTGTGACCCCGACTAAATTACGTCGTGTGGCGTAAACATTGCTAGAAAAAACATTGTTTTTTTGTTTTTTTTGCGGAAGATTTGTTTTGTGACATGCTTGTCCCAATTAGGCTGTTTAAAAAATTGTTGTTTCTTTGCAGTTACCCTTTAATGTGCAGTGCACAACGCTGTCAAAGCTGCTGGTGCGAGCGTGTGGCTTGATCTTGCGGTACCTCAGCACGTGCTCTCGCTCAAATAAGACTCAAGAAAAGAATGACGTTTTGCGCGTTGTTGATACGCCGCGCGAAGTAGTTCCTACTTGACTTGCCTGTCGGAGGGAGAGGCGATGCTTGTGGAGTTTGAAGCGTGTAAAAAATGACATATTTAATCTAAAATAAGCCTACATATATCTTAATTTGCTGCATAAAGGGTAAAATTAAGGCCCGTTCATACTCTTGCAACCGAGTACGACCGAGAGAGACGAGACTCGTTAAAACTTCTTAAAATTTCTTAGGACGAGAGAACACACTGGCAATTTGGCGTTATCTATGCGGTGACCCTGGAACTACATTTCACAAGAGCGAAGGTTTTGCGGTATTTCCGAGGTCAAATGTGCGTAATACCTATAAGAAAGGCTCGTTTATAACGCTGACAAAAGTTTTTCGAGCCAAGAAAGAAAAGATAATGCGCGAGAGAAATAGAAAATATGCCGGACCGCCAAGTTTAACACTGCTACCCAATAGATGGCGCCAGTGTGTCGTCTCGTTGTAACAGGTTTCAAGGACAAGAGTGTGAACGGGCCTTTAGTAATGCTCCACGAGGGCCGGACTTTTTTTTACTACGGTTCTTGAAGTGGAAACGAGCATAGACGATTGCAAGCAAAGCCACTGGCCGCCGCCATGTCTCTGCTCGTGCGGACAAGCCCGTGCAATTTCAAGCTTGCCAAAGCTATGTTCACGAGCAAGCTGCACGTGCTTGCACTCATCGGTCCTAAACTGGGTTTTTGGGAACCCAGGCGCTTACCTCCTTGTGGGTTCAACGGGCTGTCAAGAGTCCGTCCCAGTGCGGAGCCAAATACTGATGCATAACTATGAGACATACACTCCCTAGGGCGTGCATTGTTAAAATGTCTTCTACACTTTTTTTTTACTGAATCAATGTCGAGACTTGGGGCAGTTCCTTGGATCTCAGTCAAGAGAAAAAGGGGTGCCTCGACATTGAAAAGTGTAAGATGACCTCTAGCAGTTTTGACAGCGTTCTGCATTAAGTATGAAACGATGTAGAAGCCTTTGAGGTTTAGGGTTTTAGATGTCCATAAATGGCGCTTAAAAATGTTTAACCTTGCCATTTTCACTGTGTCTCAAGCACAAGGCCCACGCATGCGATAAAAGTCCTAGCCACATTATTTGTGGGAGATCTCCGAAACGTTGTGGTTTCTCCCATAAGACTGGTCCGTTCCTATCGCAGAGGGCCAAGGACGTGCGCATCCGCAACCGGGAACACCACCTGTTCCCTGGAGACATCCTGACGCACGTGGATGGCGAGCCGTCCGACAGGCTGAGCCAGGCCATGCTGCGTCAGTCAATGTCCAGGGCCAGGCCCGAGCTGCTCATCACCATCGCACCGCTGTCGCCCCTCCGCAAGAAGAGGCCGTCCTCGACCCGCCTGCACGAGACCTTCTTGTCCGATGACAGCGCGGGCGAACCGTCCAGCAACGCCGCCATTAATGACTAGCGGCGCAGTCTGATACAGTGATGAGGGACATTTTCCTTTTTTTTTTTTTTTTTTTGCCCCTTATTATTCAGCCTGTTATGACGTCCCCGTCTTCAGTGCTGTGAAACAACCGCAGATCTGGATATTGATACCACCTCGACATTCTAGCCCTTTAGTCATTAGTATTATTATTATTACTGATATATTGCCTCCTCACATTCATATACTCAGAGATGTCAATAATCGTCAACATGACGAAACGGTTGTATATTTATACATATAATACTGAGGCGCGCGTTTTCTCGGAACACAATAATTTCGTCTATAAGCCGCCCCATGGGCACTTTCTTCTGCGGTTTAGAGCGCAGTATTTGAACTGAGCTGACAACACTGTGGACTCCGACTGAGCCCGCTGGTGTGTCAGCTGTGGTCGTGAGTTGTGAGTTCAACGCCTCGTGCGAGCGTACTTCATCTCGTGGCATCGTCTTGTGTCGTTTTTTTTTTGGCATACTTTTCTAAAATAATGACTTTACTTCATCGGCGGGGGGTACAGCTAATTGCGGCCGCCGTTGCGGGTTGGTGCGGCTGCCGAACGTACGATCACATTGCGGCGAAGAACAGACTCCACGCTGCGACATTGCTCCCGAGCACGAGCATCGTGCCGACCGAACCGGCGGCCACCTCGAGCCGCCCGTCTCAAATCATGCGCTTCGGTTTCCCGGGTACGGACTCAGTCCGTTTCCTGGACGACTACGTTTTGTCCTACGACCGTAGAAACAGGACGGCTCACTGGGTGTTCGAACACCTCACCAAGGAGAGCTTGCAAAAGAACGACAAAGTGGACAGGTCCAAGTGCACCTTCGTCGAAGACACCGAGGTGCATCCGTACTTCCAGGCGCGAAACTCCGACTACAAGGGCAGCGGATTTGACCGGGGACATTTGGCCGCAGCGGGCAACCATCGGAAGTGTCAGCGCGACGTAGACCAGACATTCCTGCTTAGTAACATGGCTCCGCAGGCGAGTTGTGCTCTTTTTTTTTTTTTTTTTTTTCCCCATTCGACAGATTAATTTGTTTCGGTTTACGTTCCTGTAGTGTTCGTTCGATGCATAGGACTTTTCAATAAAATTACTCGTCAGTATATACCTTTTTTTTCTTTTTGCATGATCCGTGTTTGCTTGCTTTTAGTCAAGAGTAGAAAGTTATATTTACTATCTCTCTGTCTCTGTCTCTCTCTCTGCATCCACCTGCTTACTCCATTAAATTATTAGTTTGATTACAAGACAATCATCCCATAGCTATTTAGTCTGCTTCGTGCACAGGGGTTGCAGTGATGTGGGAGCACCAAGCTCTGATTAGCTCTGATTGGAAGGATAGTAGGTAGACCTCAGGGCATTAAGGTGTACCCACTATCCTTCTAATCTGAGCCAATCAGAGCTCGCCGTTCTGACACATCACCTTAACCCCTGCACAAGCAGATGCGCTCTGCATTGACTGTGGCACTCAGAGGTGATGTAAAGGCCCCTTCACACTCTTGCAACCAAGTATGACGTAGAGAGACGAAACCTGTTGAAACCTCTTAAAATTGCTTGGGACGAGAGAACAGACTGACACACTGGCGCCATCTATGTGGTGACCCTGGAACTGCACTTTACAAGAGAAGGTTTTGCGGGATTTCCGAGGTCAAATGTGCGTAATACCTAGAAGAAAAGCTTGTTTATAACCTCGCCATATGGCGTCCAGTGAATACCTTCAATAATGAGATCTGGGGGGGGCAGAGCCCCCCCTCGGGCCATGATTCTTACTGAGACGCTGTTTACGTGCCATGTAACAAGCTTCTAGTAGTGGCATGTAAACAAAAGAATGCTCACGTTGCCTTTATTGACAAAATACATGGAAAATGGAATCCCAGCGTGCTTTCGTTAGCTTCAATCTCCAGTTCTGGTGAGAAGGTAATGCCACGTCGATCACTTTTACATCTGCTTGGTCTGCTTCCACAGCAGCCTGTCATTTTGCGATGCCCCACCAGAAAAAAAAAAAAAAAAGATAAAACAATTAGAAGTTCATAAGAGGGTGCCTACTCCATCCGGAGCTGTTCCAAAAGTCTGTTTAGTAGCGACTCCGACGGAGTTGCCCGAACCAGAGTCATGGAGTTGCAACTTAACGCGCCCAATGAAGCGATAGATGATTCAGTTGTCCGCAAAGGGCCGCATGTGTCAGAAAATATTAGTTGGCAAGTCGTTAATAAAAATTAGAAAAAGCACTGGACCAAGAGCACTGCTGTTACAATGATAGCTGAAGAAGATATACAAACACTGTAAAATGTACCCCCTAAAATGAACTACTGATAATTGCCGGTGTAAAAAAAATTGTGCGGAAAAGCCCCCCCCCCCCCCCCCCCCCTGGGAAAATGGATAGTCTACGCCGCTGGTGTGGAATACATGTTCTGGAAGCACTGTGGAAGTTAACATATACAATGTAGTATACTTGTTAGCGTTCTCCACCAAGTCACATTCAGGACTAAGTAACTCCACGACGGAGTCATACTACCGCAAACTGGTGCTGCTTCTTGGAGGCCGATGACGTGGCGGCATTCCAATAGAGCTTCGCAGATCCCCACCAGGTGCAATCTTAAAAGCTGTTCATTCGTTTTAAAATTAGTTTTCTTGACTATCTGCCGGCAACCCAGAAACAATAGTCTAGAGTCTAGACTAGTGTTTCTGGGCTGCCACCAAAACATAGACCATACATAAACAAAGAAATAAGAACACACATTTCATTTCTGGAGCCAGTATTTCAACCAACTTTCACAGTGAAAAAAAAAGTTTTGTGCAAACTATACTGTCTGGAGACTTCAGATGGAATGCTATCTGCAGTAAGCCTTCATGCCCAGCTCTAAACAAAGGAACCTAACCTATATAGCTAACGCTCTTGTTGTCTGAACAGTCATTCCACCTTTGACTAAAAACCCCAAGACTGGGACAAGAAGAGACGGAAAACGCAAAGTTTCATTTGAGACTTCGTGTTTTCCGTCCCTTCTCGTCCCAGTCTCGGGGTTTTTAGTAAAATGTTTAACCACCACCAGCTCGTTTGCCCCCTAACCTTTTGTTCACTCATTGCACCTGCCATTTGTATCTGGAACTGCTCCTGAAATTCTAGTCGATAACGTTCAGCAGTGGTTCTCTAATGGGGTTCTGCAGACCCAAACCCCTTTTTTTCTCAAGTTTTTTGTTGCTTTTGGCTAGGTGGCGCAAGCTGCCGCCCATTATGAAGGGTACAACCGTTACTATCTATCCATCCATTCATCCTTTTACTTGATGCTTCTCCTGTAAAGGATGCCCTTTTCACGCGCAATTAGTTGTCTTGTTTTCTAACCTACCCCTCCCTTCCACCTCCCCCACTAGCATGGGGACCCTCATCACTTAGGCAGGTCCCCAACACACCCATGCTTGAGAACCACTACCCTTCAGTATCAGGTCATTGTACTGAGGACATCTTGCGACACGTGTGTTCCGATAACAATTAAATGATCAACCACCTCTTTTTCAGGTTGGAAAGGGGTTCAACCGAGACTCTTGGAACAGATTAGAAAAGCATGTCCGCCACATGACAAATAAATACAAGAATGTCTATGTCTGCACAGGACCCCTGTACCTGCCAAGGTGAGTTGTGTCAAAAGACAGCATTTTGTCAGCAATCCCCGTGTCTTGTGTATAGACCCTTTCCTTTGCAAATGCCTAGAGGCGGTGCTCCAGTCTTTGTTGTTCCAGCGGACTTCCGGTTCATAAAAAGAATGAACAAAACCCACCTTAACACCACTACTTGAAACATCAATGAGACATTTAACCACCAATAGACCAATCTCACCAGCTAGTTTGAGTACGCCACTGCTGTCGCCATGCATCGTGGGAACTGTAATCTTCCTGCACGTGCGACAACCACGCTGAAGGTCTGTGCGAGCAGAGCACAAGAAAGACGGTACAAGTTGTCTTGGGGGGTGCCTACCTCTTGTGAACTACAGTTATGGCGGTGTCACGTATGCGTGGAACGCTTAGCGAGATTGGTCTATTCTCCAGGTGAATGCCAAAAGAACCAAGAAGCGCGAGATGTGCTCAAATTTTTCAAAAATTCTTGTCAACTGATTTGTCTCCTCTAAGACGTTAAATCGTACAGCCAGAGGTCCTCGCTAAATCTCCAACTTTGTTGTTCGTGTAGCATTTACGCTTTCCAGCACTGGTGACATAAGCTAGCTTGACAGGCTTGCAAATACGGAGCGACCGGAAGTTGCTTGGGATGCAAGCAGCAGTTTTGTAAACAGTAAAAGTGTCTATACTGTTTCCCCTTGCAATGGACTGTGGATAACACTACAAGCCAACAGAGCCAATCGAATTCCGTGAAAGTGTCGTGTGACTTTTGGGGTGAGGGAGGGGGGGGGGCGCACAGCAACATGTGGTGCGTCTAGTCACATGGTATGTGGCTGGATTGGTTGGATTGGCTCGTAGCATCTGCTGCTGTTCATCTCAAGGTGAAATGGAGTATAGTGTCTTGTATGTTCCTCTCCTTCCTCCAACCAGAGTGGAAAGTGACGGAAAAAAGTATGTCAAGTACCAGGTGATCGGAGCCAACCACGTGGCAGTCCCAACACACTTCTTTAAAGTCGTTGTTGCCGAAACCGAAAATGCTGAATTCGATTTGGAGGCCTATGTCATGCCGAATGCTGTTATTGATGATGCCACTCCCCTCAAATCCTTCTTGGTAAGTTCTCTCAAAAGACCCTTAACATTATTGTCAAAGGAGCTCCAGCATGACTGCGTGCCATGAAACAAGCGTCTCTTGTTCATTCCTTCAAATTAAATATTTCTTCCTCTATCCTCGACCCTGTAAGAGATGCGGCTGTACGAAATATAAAATTTCAAGTGATGATGATGATGATCATGATGCAAGAAAACTGGACCTTCCAGGTCCAGTTCTCTTGCATCATGAATACTGTCCTTAAGATTAAGTTTATCTAAATACAGGGACGCTGGAAAGTTTATGACTTAACAGTGATGGACAAATCTGTGCGAAAGCAAGCACATCACTTTAAAAGTGATACTATAAACTGCAAAGACTCGCGAGTCGGGTGAATCTTTATTTATTTATAACGGACAAATAAAATTGTCCATTTGTTCCAGGTTCCAGTGGAAACCATAGAAAGGGCATCGGGGCTTCTTCTTTTCGACAAAATTGCCAAGGACAGGCTACGAAGAATCAATGGACGTTGATGACGGCAGCATTTTTAGGACACCGAGGAAGCGGAGGGCCAACAAGGACCTTCACATCCCCTTCATGCAGGACTTCCACTCTGTGCAGCGCTGATTTTCGGCCTCAAGACTGACAAGGATATCAGTACGGCCTCCTGCAAGATTTGAAACCATACTTTTTAAAAAGTAAAACTTGCTACACTTTTTTTATTATCTTCTGACCCCCAAGCATTTCATTATCCCCACTAGCTCGGGTTCCTCCATCATTTTAAGATGTTCTTAAGAGCCGCAAAAAAAAGAACACCTTTGAGGTGTGACGCGCGCATACATAGAAAAATTGAATTTGTAAATACTGTTAAAACTTTAGGTGTAATTTTTTATGAACATATATCATGAGACTCCTATATTCAAAATCTTACACTTGAACTCTCTAATATCGTAGGTATTCTATATAAACATCGTTATGTTACCATGTAGCGTTAAACACTGAATTTATAGAGCATCGTTCAATTCTCCTATGTTCTATTGTCACCTAGTGTGGGTAACAACGACCAGTACAAACGTCAACAAACTTTTTTTTATTGCAGAAGAAAGCAATTTGAGGCATAAAGTAATAAAAATACCAGAATATTACAAATACAAGCTTGCAATACCTAGTATATGCGGCATCCCTGAAATGTTTTGACCCCCCATGACCGCGGTTTTTTAGACTAAGTGTTAAAAATATGGTATATGGGGTATGTAGCGCCGGATCCTTGAGAGTACCTCGTCCTAGGACAAACTATGGGCTTCAAATGCTACAGTATACACTGCCAACTGTACTAAACGTTTTAAACTTTTTAAAAGGCCGAAATGCTTGTATTGATACAGCTAACAAGAAAACAATACGGAAAATGTGCACCTCTCATTTTTTAAATTTTCTTCTGCATGGCACTGCCCGTTTCTTTCAGTCTTTAAAATGTTGTGTTGACTTTTTCCCGCCTGTCAATCTGCCCTTAGGGGGCAGGGGCTTCGTTAGGCTGCACCTTTTGCAGCTTTTTTTTCCCTGTCTCAGGCACCCATATGTATAATGGGAGTAAATAAATGAATTGAAATGAAAATGCCTTTCAAAGCGTGCATTACAGGGTGGGTGGGAAGTCGCTAGATGGTTTTAAGTGGCCGCAATTTTATCACGAACACACAGACTTACATAGAGAAATGTATGGTTCCCAGGACTATGGGAATATCTGTGGTACACTACATTTCCATGTACGAACCCGCATTGCTATCCAGGCGCTGCAAAGCTTCACAAATTGTCATCAATTTAGCTGCGAAACGAAATCTTGAGAAACATTTCCTAACGCAGCATTCCTCTACCATCTGCAACAGGCCCACTCGCTTCCAGAAGACCTGCTGCTAGCGGTGCAAAACAAAAAGTGTGGAAAGAAACTGTGTGCCACGACACGCTCCAAATACGCAAACTAAGATACCGGAAAGATGAGAGGAGCTGCATCGCAATGCGCACTTCTGCACCGCTAGCATTATCATCACTAGCATGAACATTCTTAATCCCTTCGTGTCTGCATAACAATTAAAATTCCCTCACATTCTCGTACACACTGTGCCTCGTGTCCTCAGTTGCAACTATTGGATAGGTATTGTCAGCGTTAGTCTTATCATTCTAATTGGTATTTTGCACTGCGCGAATGTACCACAGTTTTTATGCATTTTGATTATTGAGTGGCGAGTTGTTTTTTTGCCCATGTGCGTTGTGCAATATCATAATTCGCTACATATTAAATTTCAAATTCAAACATATGTGGTATTAATCCACTTAGGTAATTTTTTTTAAATACTTCTTCTAACATTCATTTCTCTGTTGAAATGCTGATCTACATTGATTTATCTAGTAGTTCTTTGTTTATAATAACTATTTCTTTTTTCCAGCCCTCGAGAATGCGACAGATTGCGAATCGGGCCGCTTAGCCAGAAAGTTTGGAGACCTCTGGTGTACACTGTGATAGCGCACACAAAAGAAGACAAGTGCCATGACGGTGCACTTTTGGTTCTGCTTGGTTAGCTTCGTCAGCTCGTGGCCTTGGCTGTGCTCTTACTTACAGTGAAAAGCAGTGTATAGTGACCTCGTGCTCATCCTGTATATCTATCTTACAATTTGTGTACGCTGGTCTAGAAAGTTGCAACGCAGTCTGCTAGAGCTGTATGTGACTGTAGCAAGCGGAAAACCATTTCGTAAGTTTTAAAGCAAAAAAAAAAATTTTTGCACAGCCCTCAGGAATTTAATTTGGGGCCTCTGCGTGCGAGTTAGGTGCGTTGCCACTTGGCCACGCACGCGGCAATGTGCAGAGAGCATAAACCTTGCTGTGCTTTGCGCAGAATAAACATACCGTAGAAGAAAAAAAAGTTGGGGCTCCAATCCCCGCTGTGAAGGTCATTTGCCAACGAAGCTGTGGTATCACCTGCAACGACTGCCCACTGCACCATACCAAATGATTGGTTGAAAGAAAAGTACATGCACTGCACCAAAACTTTTCCAAGTCAGCCAACCACCGAGCAAGGGTCATACATTGATCTAACGTTAGCTAAGAATCTCTCTACAGTGAGAACGGAAAACCTCACCATGTACCACAGTGATCACAAAGCAGTCATAAATGTTGTTTCAAAATAAAAGTTTTGCTACAGTGCATTTACTTTTCTTTCGTAAATCATTTGATATAGTGCAGTGGACAATCGTTGCGAGTGATACCACAACTTCGCTGGCCAGCCACCTCCACAGTGTGGATTGGAGCCCCAACTTTTAGAGCGCAGCTCTTAGGCACCCGTTTCCGGCTTAAGCGGCGTCGGCGTAATTGCGCGGTGCATTATGGGAAATGTCCCATAATGCACCGCGCGGGGAGGAGGGGGAGCGGAGGAGGAGAGAGAAGAGGAAGAGAAGGGGAAGACGGAAGGGGGAGGAGGAGGAGTGGCAGGGAGGATGACGAGGTAAGGAGGAGGGACGAGGGGTATACCCTCCCCTCAGTACCCTTCCCTCCTCCTCCTCAAGAGCTGCACTCTAATTCAGTGTTACAGGGTGTTGTAAATGTCTTTCATTTTTTTACAAAGATTTAATTTTTAAACGCAACCACTTTCCAATTTCGCAGAGAAAATCAAATAAGTTCATTTCGTTGAAATGCCCATTCAAACAACTTTTCAGTGGTACGTTAAAAATCTGCAAGATTGCTGCCACGACCCTGGGAACTGCGAATTGTTCATAAAGACATTTTTAGCACAGCACATCGTGAGACATTCATGCGGCGAATGCATTTCTGTTGTGACAGATTGGCTTCCGGCTTTTAGGGGCAAAGCTGCTTAGGGGCTAGCCATGTCCATATGTCCGTCCGATGTCCGGCATCGGGGGCTCGTGCACCTGCTCGTGAGGTCACGCACTCTTGAGTACGTGAGCATGTGCTCCCGCGCTCGTGTAGGGCGAAAAAAAGTGAGAGCCGTTTACAACTCCCTGTAACGCCGAATTAGAGCACAGCTCTTGAGGAGGAGGAGGGAAGGGTACTAGGAGGGGTGAAGTGACCTGGGGGGGTCACGTGACCTTGGGGGGTCGTAACCTTGAGGGGTCACGTGACGATGCGGATGATGTCAATAGTGACGTCACTGAGACTCCGATGACGTCATCAGCGATGATGACGATGACGATGCGGATGTCGGTGATGTCATCAATGACGTCACTGATGACGTCATCCGTGATGATGACAATGACGATGCGGATGCCGTTGACGTCATCAGTGACGTCACTGGTGACGTCATCAGTGATGATGACGATGCGGGTGAGGTCATCAGTGACGTCACTGATGATGTCATCAGTGATGATGACGACGATGCGGATGCCGGTGACGTCATCTGGGAGGTCACGTGACCTCGGCGGGGGGTCACGTGACCTCAGGGGGTCACGTGACCTTGGGATGACCTTGGGGGTCGTGTGACCTTGGGGTGACCTTGATTACGCCAACGGCGACGTTAACGGCGACGCCGCTCAAGCCGGGATTGGGCCCCCAAGAGCTGCGCTCTAAAACAACACCCACATCTCCACGTGGTGAATGATGTTGATTGGGGCGAAGCTCTGGTGGGGCTCGTCTGCGTAGACGGTGAGCCGCAGCATGCCGAGCCTTTCGTTTGTTTTCATCCATGTCAGAAAGAGAATGTGTGGTATGGAATGTGGTTATATACGCATTTGACCGCAGCGTGACATGGATGAAAACGAACGAAAGGAACGAAAGAAAAGAAAAAGGCTTAACTCGTATGCAAATGCAGCAAAGCCACCAGTCCTCAAACAATAGGGCACCGTTTGGCACAGGAGACAAGAGATGGTGCAAGCGGTCGCGTCGCCAACTGCCGCCAACGGACGAGCATACAGCGCCAAGAGCTGGCGTCAAATAGCAGATAATATTTTTGACTCAAAAACGGCGCGAGCTTTTTCGATGTCCGTTGTCAATGCGTGATTTTATCATGCTTACTAATAAAACTCATTGAATGGGAACATAATCGATTAAAAAATGGTTTGTCAAGTTATTTGGATTGTTTGTTGTTGTTTCTTTCGGGGTGATTATGTCGTCTGCTTTGCAGTTCCTTGTTGTTACAACGCCTGTTTTTGGTTCTGCAACTGTCGCCGCCTGCGGAACGCGCGCTGCTTTTCAGTCGAAACGATCGTCTGCTAAAGACGCCGGTCTCTCGGGGCCGTATAGCCGTATGCTCGTTCGTTGGCGGCAGTTGGCGTCGCGACTGCTTGCGCCATCTTTTGCCTCCTGTCCAAACGGCACCCTATTGTTTGAAGACCAGTGGCTTCGCTGCATTTCCATAGGAGTTAAGCCCTTTTTTTTTTTCCTTGGGCGATATTGTTTTTTGAAAATGTTATAGAAAAAAATGCACCACCTGTGGGCAACGTTGCACAAAATTGTAGCACGATAGGTGAAGAAACCGATCTTTGCGGTCCATTTAAAGAGCCTGGCCGCTATTTGAGACATCCTGTAGTTTGCACATAAAGTTTTCATGCGGAGCGCTCCTCAAAAAATGCCCTCTCCATTAGTGCACAAGAAAGCTTGCATCATACAGAAATCGCAATTAATATAGCCTGTCATTATCAAACTCCATTATGTTCCGTCATAATGAAAGATCTTCAACTGCGTTAGTGAGGCTTCGCTAGCACCATCGCCGGCTGACCCTGCATTTCGCTAAATATAGACCGAATGGCCCAAACCACCACTTTGCTTCAAAAACAAATCCCTCTAAGTCCGCACCTGTCGATAGTCCGAGTCTGAAAAATATGGTACTCCAGAAGCCGAGACTATGCAAGGTAAGGTCTGACCTCTGTGCGTATTGTCCGGGATCCTTGGGCAGGGCAGGTGTTGAGGTAGTGGCTGAAGAGGAAGGCAGGGTCCTCTACGTCGAGAGCCTCGTCAGACTCCAGGGCAGCCTCCAGGCCTTTCAAGCCTCCAAACACAACAATGGCATGCTTGAACCTGCGAGAGATGCCAATCCCTGGACTCTCTACCCGAGCCGTTCAAAACCGCTCGCAACATACTGTCGTAATAAGTCGGCAGAAAAATGTCTGTAACTGTGTGCGTTGAGAAAAGCGTGCATTATACAATGTCTGTAAAGCTCATTTCAGGGCTGGTGATGCTCTGCTTCCGGCATGGGGGGCAATGTTACGAAATGTGGATCATTTGGTGCTTCGGACAGGTGCTTATGCGTGTGCAAAGGCTGGTCTTGTTTGGACATGTCTTCTGGTGTGTTTACTACGGTTGATCAAACGCCATTTCACTGAAACATGTTTATCGAAGCTCAGTTTAGAAAACGCCGTTTATAGAAAAGGGGATGTTGTTTAACAAAAGGCTCCCCTACCTTCTGCATGTATCACTGGGGTGCTTGTTAACCCACCCGGTCGCCTCCGTTTATGCTACTTCGTGGCGACCAGTCAGTGCAGGCTCCTTACAAAAATGCTAACCCACCTGGCGCATGCATGCAAGCCGCTCATGGCGGCCGAATTCACTAGAACAGGACTCATCGCCATTTCTTTTTCTAAACTGGGTTTCTTCACAAAGGGACTTGATCAATTTGGGTCGTCAGTAAAACGGCGTTCGCTAAAACAAGCTTCTTTAAACCACGTGCCTCTGTCTTCTGACCTGTGTAGTACTACACTGTGCGACATTGTTGGCACAAACAAGCAATTGCCCGTTTGTTTTTTTTTTCTTCAAAAATGTCATCAAGGCGCGAGAGCATATATACATTATAAATCGTGGAAACAAAGGCACTACAAAATACTGAGCGAGTGCCCATCCAAAATTTGGAAACTATCTTGAAAAACTGGAGGATCTCAGTTGTCAAGTTCGAAAGCAAAAACGCAAAAAGGGGCACATAATAGGGTGGGCTTCACCACTTTGCACCTGGGTGGTTGGAGAAGTGGCTGACAAGGAGGAGCGCCTCATTTAGCTGGGCGGGTTCAGAAGTCTGGGGTAGAAGCTTAATGTGTGTCCTATTCCTAGTTTTCAAGCTTTTCAAAAATAGTGCGTGGCGCTTATTGTGACATCGGTGCATACTCGGCAGCTCACAGTAGCCTTGTTTCTATGCTCCTTGCAATCATTTGGCGCTCTTTTTTTTTTTTTATATGCGATAACACATTTTTATGTTGGACCCCCCTGAAAACTTCCGGTCATTTTATCAAAACGTTTGCACCTGTGTCGGAAGGGGAGGTAGACATGCCGTTTTCCCTTCTAATCGCGCACATGCCTGGGTCGCAACACACACTCACTGGATGTGCTGCAGTCTTTGCAATGCCTCAAAGGAGAAAGGATCAGCCCGATAAGGAGATAGCTGAACTGTTTGGCATGCCAAAGAGATGCCGGAAGAAAGAAAGCGACGAATGATTAGAGATAGACAGGCAAGGCAGGCTCCTTCTGGCACGACAGCCACGAGAAAAAACAAGAACCTTTATCGAACGAAAAAGTGCAGACATACGATGCTTAGTTGCCCGCCACAGGGTTGCTCATAACTTAATCAGCGAATTATGGAGAAGACAAACAATGCCGTCGCATACCAATGCAGTTTGCAGCGAAGCATCGCAGAAGCACGGCCCCGTTTTTTTAGTGTACCCGCCACTGCGATCTACCACCTTTGAGTGTTGCTCTCCGATCCCATCGTCGTACCTGCTCGGCAACTCCAGTGCGTCCACGGGGTCCCCCCGCTCTGAGGTGCCCAGGGTGAGGTCGTAGCCCCCCGGATGTGGGGCCTCGGCCAGCACCGCCCCGAGGCTGCGTGCCAGGCGCACCTCGTAGCCCCAGTAGAGGCCCCCCTCGGTACGCGGGCAAGATGGGGACACCGCCTGGCCCCTGCGCTTGCGACCGGGCTCCTCCGGTGCCATTTTGACCGTCACCCGCACCCCAGGCTGGAGGCAGCGGTCTATCTTCACCTGGGGGTTCGTTGCAATGGGCCGCTGTCGTTACGTGGAGTAGTCGGGCTCGCATTCATTGTAAACAATCACTGCAGCGTTTGTTTTAACAAATGAACTACTACCGTTTTGGATGTGAGTTTACAACTTCTCACTGAAGCGCTCAGTTATGTTAGAAGTTCTGTTAGGAGTTATGAACTCACGTTAATAACTTGGAAAAGAAGCACATGGAACCTAAACCTTGTCAGGCCAACGAAGTTTGGCCTTTTCTGCCAGTGGATACAGCATCTGTACATGCACATGCAAATAAAATTATTTTATTTGAAGTGAATAAATGAGAACTAAACTCATGCTGATCACGCTTGAGCATTCATTGTACACAATCATTGTAGCCTTCATTGTAATTAATAAACATGCATCCATAATAGCAATGAATGAAAGTCTTCAGCTCAAATTTGCCACACTCACATTCATTGTAATGAATAAACATAATCATAATAGAAATTAATGCAAGTCCTAAGCTTTTTTTGCGCTATTTTAATATGAATCCTAAGCTATATTTTTCACATACACCTTCACTGCACATATTAACGATTGCATTAATTTCAATAAGGGATGAACCCGCATACGTGACAGAAAGTAATGCAAATCCTAAGCCCGTATTGATAAACCCTCTGGATTGTTCACACATAATTATTGCTCGTATCACTCATATGTGCACACTGGGTAATACACACAACATCGGCACTCGTCTGCCTTCACTTTAACAAGTTAGCACCAAATACTAAATTTTTAGTGCCCAAAGTGGTGTTCCACATAATCATCCTACGGAAATAGTGTTCTGATGCAGCCTTTCAGCTATAAGAAAAATGTGAAAAATCAGTGATTGCACGTTTACACTAACTCTATCCTGCTCTGCAAGGTCAGATACAACTTGACTGTGAAAGCCTCCACGCCTGCTACTGAATTATTCCATTAATACGCAACTCCTGCAATACTTTGCAGCCTCCTTTCCTACTTAGCGGAGAGTATTAGTGCACCATTTACCCCACCTCACCCCTACTCCACATGGTGCAACGGCATTGCAATGCCATTGCACCAAAACTTCAGCTCCGTTATTGACACTCTCTTTCATGACCCTGCTACGGTGCAACCAACACTATGGTGCCATCATGTGCACTTTTATTTCTTTTCTTTATTTGTGCCTGCTGATTTCTTCTGCAGAGAGGGCAAAAAGGGTCAAGCCCGACAAGGCCTTGGCCCCCACTTGGCACATAACGGACACAATACAAAATAAGTACAGTCAAGCAAAAGTACACACTTACAGTATAAGCTGAAAGAACTGTTTTACTTAGTTCTGGCCATTCTGTAGAAAACTTCTTTTTCTATTTTGTTACAGAGTGCATGAAAAAGTGCCTTTCTGCTTGCGCTCCTGGCGTTCACTGTGCCATGGCGGCAGTTTGTCTTCGTTAGTTTCTTTAAATTTTTCCCACGAGCGCGTGCTGTTGGCATCGAGTGCTACAAAGGATGTCATCACCCTATACAGAAGGACACTGGGGCACCCAACCAACACCAATGCAAGCAAGCAAGGTCCATGTTGGTGCGTTCCCATACGAAAGCTATCGCTTTAAAATGAGCGTCGCCAGACCTCCTTCTCGAGCCCGCAGTTGACGAAGGAGCCGCTGCCCTCCTTGACGGGGAGCCTGGCCACCACACCCTCGCGGTACGGGCACTCCTCAGAGGCCCTCAGGTGGTGGGGGCAGTCGAGCGGGTTGAGCAGCCCGGCAAACTGCAGGTCCCGGTGGATGGGGAACAGATGCCTGCGCAGGTACTGGGGGCACTCGAGGTACTGCAACACTCGCGCCAGCTGCAGGGCCCCCTGGCCACGCTCGGAGACCCCCGAGAACTCGCCTTCTGTAGTGCTGCTCGTCTTACTGTGAGGAAAGGCCACCAACCAGACGGGCAGAGCGTGGCTGAAGGACCTCGGACGAGGCATTAATGATGTAATCGCACGATGGAGCTTTTCCCGGAAAGGGGATTAAGTGTCATCTAGTCTTGAGGTCACATGCATTTCACCAGGGATGTTTGCTAACCCTTCGAGCCCGTGTAGAGCCGCGGAGAATCTGCAGCCAGCTCTCAGAATATCCGTTGTCCCGTCGGAGTGATCAGTGGCTTTTCTTTTGGGAAAGGATTATAGTCAGCATTGTTAAGCTGTGGGGTGCCTTTTTTTTCTTTTATTGCCCTGCCCTTTGTTTGGTGAGCCCCCAACGGTTAGAAAACACATTCACAAAGAGAAAGACTGCAGCGACTCAACTATGTGCGACTCCGCCACGCAAGTGCAAGGTCGGATTTTCTGAATCGCCGCCTCCTTCTGGCGGCGTTTTTCCCTCGCAGCTGACATAAGCGGTTTTCTCCAAAGATAAAGATTAGTCGTGCAAATATGTCATTACAGGTGTTAAGATTTTTTATGGAAATATGGCTCGCAAGGGCCCAAAAATCGAGAAAAGTATCTGCAACTCAAAATATGGCTTTTTCTTCCGTAAGATCTGTTGGTCAAGAGGTGGCCACTTAGGAATTCCTCTGCTTTCTTGTCAGTTGCAATGATGACATGGAACTCTGAACAGTTGAGATCGAATAAGTCGTAGAAGGTGCGTCTTTATTGATCAAAAATTAATAAAATATCCCTAAACATTATTTTCGTTACCTCTGCAACACTGGAAGCAATGATTTATAAAGCTCCTAAAGCACAGTTGCTGGGGTTAGGAACCACTCCCTGAACACTTGACTTCAAGGTCCTCCACGGTGATCTCCTGGTTTCGATTTGACCCTGCTTGTTTTTCACAACTAACATACGACTGTGCAGCAAAAAGTTTGAATGATGTCGTGACACCATATTCTAAAGCTCCGCACAAAAAAGGTGACTATCCTTTGGAGTGTCGGAAGTATTTTTGCATGTTCCGAATTTGGCAACCGCGCAGTCAAACTAAAGAAAACATTACACTTATATTGTATTTGTTTAGTAACTTTCTGCTCCGATCAGCTCACTGTAAAAGAAGCAGATCAGCTTCATGTGAACACTCTCATCCCATAATACCATTCTTCTTGCAATAATTACTGAAGTATACTTGCCTAGTTGTTGAGCCATAGTCATCGTAGACAACAATCTCGTCCACACAGAACACGACGGCTGCTCTTGCGATCTGCAATCATCATTAATTTAATATTTCAAAATTTCTAACAAGCAGTGTTGTGATATTTATACAGTGTGAATTTAGTCTCTGGAAAAGGTGCTGTGTTGGCTTAAAACGAGCATGTTGATGTTTTGTGTTGTCCTCGTTCTTAATTGCCACCTTTTTATTCCCGCTCTAATAGACTAATCTCACCGGTCAGTTTCGTTACACCACCACTACCGGCGTATATCATGGGAACTGTAGTCTTTCTGCACGTGCAACAGCCCCGCTGGAGCTTAGCGCGAGCAAAGGGTGGCAAGAGCCATGTCGGGCACTGGTGCTATGGCGGCTATAGGGGTAAGTGTACCGAGCGCTCCACATTCTTGGTTAGTTCCACGTGCTGCCACTCTGTGACGACAAAAGTGGCACTGTGTCCGGTGCATTTCTGCTCGAAGGGGTGTGGCATGAAGCGTCTCCTCGGTACTTGTTGTGCACTGAAGTGTTGTGCATCAAAGTAAAATTTGGGGGTTTTACGTGCCAAACCTACGACGGGCATCTGGCACACCCCAGCGGAGGACTGAGGATTAATTTCGACCACCTGGGGATCTTTTGACGTGCAACCGAAAGCTCGGTTACACGGCGCCTTCTCCGCAATAAGCCTCCGTCATATTGCGGGCACCTCGGTCGGGATTCGAACCCGCCACCGGGGGATCCGTAGGCCGGCGCTCTCGCCTCGGAGCCGAAATGTTGTGCATGAGCGCGCACGGCACGAGAGCGTCTCATTACTCCACGTGCTCATATGCAGGATGCACTTCTATGTTGAGCCTCTTTGAGTGGAACCCCACTTGCTATGATGCCCTGTTTTTTCTAAAGCTAATGTCGCATTGCGTTAAGTCTGCATTTTTTTATTCTCACTCAGTATTTAACAGCACTTGCCGGCTACAATTGGTGGGGCCCTCTCGTTTATATTTGATAATCAAGAAGGACAACACCAGCTGCTTTGTGCCTCTCTGCAAGAGGTTATAAATCCGCAAGGTAAGGATTTAAAGTGTTATTATTATCTGTTCCCAAAAATACTAATCTTTCTGGAAATGTACGCGCTTTGATCGGAGGACAAAGAACAAGATAACAAAACACTGGGTATGTCTGTTCATCTTGATGTAGGCTGCCGACCACAACTTTATAAAACATGACTGAGCTATCCACCGACACCAGGCCACGTATGGTAAAAATATCTGCGATCGTCACCTGACCAGCCAGGTATGTCCGCAACTCGGCGTTCTGGGCGTTTTCCATGATTGAACCGGGCACCGCTATGCTTAGCGTGTATTTACGTCCCACTGGCTGGCTGTCATCCTGACTTGCTTTCTGCCCGTCCACGGATGTGTGAGTTTTATTCTTCTTTTCTAATTTCTTCAGTGTCCTCTCTTCTTTCCACTTCTGGCGCTGAAGTTTCTCTAAAGCAGAAAAAGATGGTACCACATCAACAAACCGCCTAGCTCGACAACTGGAGACTCCAAAACCAACAGCAGGGTGCGACTTACTTTCTAGGCGCCACCGTTTCCAATCGCATGTCTGCAACAGAGTGATAGTTCAATAAGGAATTACTAGCATATAAGTATGTGGCACATACCGCTCGCAATATGTTACTGCATGCTTGTAAAACGCCGCGTTCACTGCGAACATGTGTTGCTAGCGCATCTTCTGAGGTGAAGATGGAACTGTACAAACTTACCTCAATCTCTTTCGCTCCTTTTGGCCTGTCTTCTTTTTGTCGCTTCATTGCTGAGATAAAGGCCACCACTGATTTTATATTACTGTTATTTCTTGTTGGACAGACACATGGTCGATGAACGCACGCACCACATCAAAAACGGAACTCAAAATGCCTGATGGCCTCAGCGATGCTGGCAATCTAGATGAATCAGGGATGAATAGAGAAAAAAACCTTATAACTGGCTTAGTAAATGTAGTAAAGAAACAAAATACTTCTAATTAACGTTTTTATTGCTTTCACATGTACGTAAAACAATATCATATAAGTGTTAATAAAATATAGTGACAAAAATTGTTTTTGTAATAAAACTGAAAAAGAACATTCCGTCGGGGCAGCGGCAGCGGCGCTGGTGCTACAAACGAAGATGGCATCGGGGTCTCGGTTGGTGAACTTTGTTTCTTTTCCTAAAATATTCCATATGTCCCTTATTTCTGACGATCACTCATTGCCGCACTTTATTTCCGATGTGATTTTAACGTGGTCACATTCACGGGTGGGAATCTCTCGAAACACAACCGAGCTCATTAGTCGAGGGCATGTCACTACGTAGAACCGACCTACGCGTTAGCCCGTGGAACAGCATTCAACAGGTCCTGGAAATCTTGAAAAATGAAAAACAAAAGCAGCATGCTTTTATAATATTACGTCGCAAAATCTTACGAAAACAAATTGTACGCATTTTCTTGTTTTGTCGGGAAATAGAGGAAAAAAATATTCTCAGCGTGATTGTCGAACGGTTATGGTGGCTAGTAGTACGGTGTTGTATGTTCGAATTTGAGCTCGCAAGAGGCGGTGAAATTGATTGTTTTGATATCTAATGCAGTCTGAAATCAACCTTCCTGTAAAATTTACAGCTTTTTTTGGCAGTTGCGTAGACGTAGTTTGACAGGTGAGGCCGGACTGCACCTTGGAAGGTGTCGACGCCAGCGATCTATGACGAAAACTCCGCACTATTTGTTTAGAGTATTGCTTTCATTATTATTTTCTTCTAATAATCCCCGCAGCGGTCCCAACGCTCGGGTGTTCTGTCCGGATCATCCCGATGCGGCTTTGGTGGAGGACTACAGAGCTGGGGACATGATATGTCCCCAGTGTGGTCTCGTCGTCGGAGACAGGTACGTTGAGTTGCTTGACTTTCCCTGAACTCTGTTCACCTGTTGGTCGCGACAGCTGGGGGAAGCTAACTGCCGCTCGGCACCGCGGGTGACACCGGGTAACCTTTGATCTACCCCACTGTTTGGGGGGTAGGTCCTTTGTCGGAAACACTCATTTACGGTAAGGGAACTGATGATTTACCATGTAGGGAAGAGAGGTATAAAGCGGTTCTAGTGCACCTCATACTGATGATTAGTCCACTCTTTGATTCTACAATAAGAAGTCTTCCTGTATTGCGACGGTACAAATGTATACCGCGTGCAAGTTTGTCTGCTCATTGCACAGCTCGTGCACAAGGAGCAGATGAACTTGCACGCCATATTTCCTGACCTCAACCAGTGATTGTCACAGCTTGGCTGCCTCGTCATCGCATGTTCTCTACTCCTTCTCTATGTTGCACTTTGATTGGCGTGCCTCCCTTGCGTTTCAGTGCGCCACAGACGCATTTTAGAACACTTGCTTGACGTATAACTTTGCATTGGATGTCATTTTCCGCCTAATTCCAGCCGACCCTAAAACATGCACATGCATTTTGACCCCTCCCCCCTTCCCCCCCTCCCTCCCCCACCCACCCACACTGAAGAAAATTCCTGGCCATGCCACTGCCTGTAGGCCAGGTAACTGCTGATGCACGGATTCTTATAAAGAATTTCTCATTGCATTCTTTCTGCCAACCAGCTTTTAATTTTATCTGTTTTGCACTGCTGCATAACTTGAAAACTGTTATTTACCGTCGTGTCATCATGCACCTCAGAAAATATAAGCCAGATGCACTGTCGTACCATCATGCACCTCAATAAATATAATGCCACTTTCAGATGAGAATGCCGTTTTGTGTGATATAAATTTTGGAGCTGCTCTGCTGAAAAGCTGTTCAAACTAGGTGTTTTTTTTTTGTTTTTTTGTTTTTTTTTTTGTTTGTGTGTGTGTGTGTGTGTGTGTGTAATTTAATTTAATCTAATTTAATTTTATGTTGTTGTGACCAGGGGTGAAGGCACTATGCCAGCTTCACCATTGTGCACCAATCCACTTTCGCTGTGCCATCCTGCTCCCAAGCTCAAATGTTGCTCCGAAACTAGCCGAAAAATATTTTTTTAGTCGCTACATTTGTTGGAGTACTCATCTTTTCTGCCACAGTGGTTGACCATGTTGTGTTCATTCAGATAATTCTGAACCAATGTTTTGGAGCCAGCACAGTGATGACAGTGATGCAGTCGTGTCAGTGTCAAAGCAGGTTACTCGTTTGATGAAAACAAATTCCAACTGCCTATTTCCATTCAACGAGAATGTCCATGATTTATTCCGGACCCGGTAAACCAGTGTTCCGTTTCGTTTCATAGTCTTATGTTGATGAGTTGTCAAGCGCCAGCAGCACGAGGGAGAACCGCACGAGTTGGTTGTTTAAGTTGTCCGTTTCAAAAGCGAGGAAAAGTTAATGAAAGTTAATGCTTTTATTATTGTTAAAACATGTACCGTATTTGGGCGAAAATGAGCAACACACAATAGAAGTTGTGTGTTTTGTTCCGTACCCCATACCGGTGCCTTCAAGCACTTGTTTGGGCGCATTGCTTTGTGTTGTCAGTGCCATAGCTCGGCCAACAACGGCGTGTAGGTGTCTGGTCTCTGAAAATGTCTGAAGTAAAAAACATCAAGTAATCGTTCACTTTTTTATTTTTTTTTGGCAATGTGGCATTGAGTATGCTTGCATGTATTCGAAATTGCACACGCCTTAAATCGCGTATACCATGAAGTCTCGTATAAACACCCACCCCTGAGAGATCACCAATTTCCGTTATTTTGGGCGGGCTGAATATCCATAACATAAGAAATTTTAAACATCCCCCCCTTCCTTCCTGATTCCCGCCGGATATCGATCATGCGATGTTCGACGGGATTCACATCAACCGGGCAATCTGCGGTATCAATACATGAGACAAGCGTGTTTTCCGTTGGTTCACTCGTGCTTATTGCACTGTGACACGCAAATCTGCTACGTCCACAATCTGGTGTATATTGGTTTCCTCGATGCATGAGTTTGTAGCTGTTTTCCGCGCTTATCGCACCATGAAAGGTGAATCTGCTGACCCCGTAATCCGCGGTATCTGTTCCCGTGACATGCGAGTTCGTAGCCGGAGGCATCCATTTTACAGAAGCTCATTGTAGTGAACACCGGTTTAGAGACTCCCGTTTATAGAATCTCTTTATAGAGAAACACAGTTTAGAGAAAATGGT
Source organism: Ixodes scapularis (assembly GCF_016920785.2). Lineage (NCBI taxonomy): Eukaryota > Metazoa > Arthropoda > Arachnida > Ixodida > Ixodidae > Ixodes > Ixodes scapularis. Next base: position 73,064,880 of record NW_024609868.1, read on the forward strand.
GATGAGCCTCCTTTTAGAGAATTGGGCTGGCGCAAACCGGCGTGTATGGGAGGGCCAGGTGGGTTAACATTTTTGTAATGAGCCGCCGCAGACTGTTGCCGGCGAAGCTGCAGGAACTGGGGGGCCGGGTGGGTTAACTTCCTTCCCATTGATACACATGCCAAGTAGCGTTAGGTAAGTGCATTTAAAAAGTGCTTGAAGTAAAGTACTAAGTAAATGAAAGCTTATGTACTTCAAGTAAAGTAGTAAGTACACTGGGCACAACATACTTGAAGTAAAGTACTATAAATACAATGTAGTTTCAAAGTAAAGTAAAAGTACTTTTTAAATCAATCTTTCATGATGCTCTTTCGTTCCCCTATACAGTCTTATTTTTTTTTAACTAGTATGCATTGTTTTAGGGGTAATCGGAGGTGCATCTGTTATTTTCGGAAATGGCGGCGAATATGTGATAAAGTCAATTAGCCACAAAGTTATTTTTGGAAATGGCCCTCAATTCAGAAGTCCCTCCGACTCCTGAATATGGCATCGCTTGCACTCACTTGCACCCAAGAAGGTCACACGTACTAGGAGATAGCATGATGTCAGCCCCATAGGTTCTGCAAGCAATACTCCCATGGAGGAGTGTCCTTTCATAATATTTTTAACCTCCTTTCCTGTGCTGACCAAGCGAGATGTAGCGAGAGTTTGAAATGCTGCAAGAAAGCTCCCCCCCCCCCTCCTCCCCTCCTTAGGAACGGAGCTATGCGTCGTCGGCTCGCGTTTCTGGTGAAACTAGAATATCCCTCTCACTATTTCTTTGGAGTTGACAAGGCATCATTTTGTGGTACAAATTTTACAAGATTATATTTGGGAAATGTTGAAGCCGGGAGTTGTACTTGAAGTGGTACTTTAGTGCAATGTACTTGAAGTACCTCCCAACACTGGCACGAAGTAGGGGATCCTTTTTTTAAACAGCGTCCCCTCTTCGATAAACGGCGTTTCTCTAAACTGAAGTTCCGCTTCCTCTAAATCAAGTTTCAATAAAACGTGCTTGTCCTCAGAACGTGTTTCAAAATATGTCGTGTCTGCAATTTGTGGTAGCATGAGTTCTTGTTTTATGTAGTTCATAGTGGCGACTACCCCTTCCCCTCCCTCTCCTTCTTTTCGTGCTTATCACAAGTTGTTTTTTTCTGTAGCATCCCCAAACACGGCTTACCCCACATTCTTCACCATCTATCTCTTCATTTTGGATGGGTGTTCTTTCTGGACTTTATGGTATATGAATGTACAGTGCGCCTCAAACTTAACGCCGCCAGGAGATGGTTCGGTTTCTTTACTTTTTGAGCTATTCCTGAACATAGCAGTCCAAATGGTTGGTGAAGATTTGCGTCCTCGGTGAAAACTTAACCAGGGGAAGGTAATCCAGCAGCTGCAGCGATCAATTCATGTTTGGGTAGCATGCAATAAAATTGAATGGATCAGTATTTGCGAAACCGAGTGGCGGCGTTAAGTTTGAGGAGCACTGTACCTAACAACGTGCTGGCATGCCTTCGCCTGTCATTTAATCTTCGGGGGAATACAATAACTACTTCTCAAAATTAAACATTTGGCATCGGTTTTTTTTTCCGCATGTTTAGTGCATTTTATTTTGCTGAGACCGCTTCTGCACTCTTCATTCGTGCCCTAAACGTAGCAATAAAAAAAAAATGATTTGTTTTCTCATCTGTAAACTTTCTCGTAAATGACGTACGAGGCTAATACACACTCTAACACACAAACAAGGAGGACAAGAAGAACAGTGGTAATGTTTTGCTGAGTGACGCAAACTCTAAACTGTTGCACTAGAATGCATCCGAGCAATTGACTTGTGAAAAAAACCTTCCGTTTTGTCAGTCATTTTTCTTTTTTTTTTTATGAAACCCTCAATATTCTAGTCAGTCAGGCTTGTTATAATAAGGGTTTAACTCTTTCCTGACCACGGGAAAAGTAGCAATATTTAAAGGATCTGCGCGAACACTTTTATTTTCCTAACTAACTTGCGTATGGAGAAAAATGACATATCAAAATGTGGCCAATTAGTTGTTCAGTTGAAAGAAACAGAGGTTTGTTTGTTGTCAATAAAAGGTTTTAAAACTTTCTTTTTTGAAAATGCGATGTACGTGCGGAGGGCGTATAAATGCCGAAACTTCTACAGCTATGTCAGATTAGACGACTAATAAAACAAACTCTGGATATAGAAAATGTGCCCCATACCCATGGCTATTACTTCTGAAGTTAGTATACTCTAACGTTGTCTATTTTTGGTTCATCAGAGAGTTAGCCTCCGTAACATATGTGCTTTTCAACAGAGAAATGCTTCTATTGGTGAAGCACAGATAGTACACTTCACATCTCTAATAGAGTGCTTTCTTTGTGTTCTATCTTGGTTTTGTCATAGCCTTGATTGCAGTTCCCTCATGTTAAAAAGATTGGTGTGCCTTGCTGGGAACATAAAATGTGCACGCTGGCTCAGAACAGCCTTGGAAATGACAGTGGTGCTTGCCGACAACCATCTCTTAAGCGACGCCTATGACATAATTTTAAGTGTCCCCAGAGCTCTGGAGGTCTAAAAAATATGCCACAATACAGTTGAATTATGTAAATAATGCCATCTTTGTTGCGAAGCCTGATGCAAGCAGTTGGCCACATTAGTCAAGTGCAACCACCGTTCCGTAGGACTAGTTTTTACAGCCCACCTCCTTGTGATAAAGCTTACACCTATTTTGAAGCCGAAACTAGCGTTCTTCAGCTATTCTTGAGATAGTGGAATATAATTGTCCGCTCTAAATTTCATTTCTTGACGGAGTTTAGAAACCATCAATTACCGGTGATCGATAGCCTATGGGCACAGTCAGGAAAGAGTTAAGCATGTATGTATGAGCAGGGATAATATGATAAAGTTTTTTATTCTATGCATTTCTACTTGTATCAGTTGGAGTAGATTTATACTCTGTTAACTTGAGTGTTGGAATACCTTTGCTAAACTGGGACTTTGAAGATTTCTATTTCCTAGTAATGAAAACTGTAGTCAGTACATATAGGGTTTTATTTCATACCATAATGTTGGATCTTCAAATGGTTTTGTTTTCAGTAGATTTATGGAACTGGAGATATTGGTTGTTCAATAGGCACAATGTTTTGTTATGATGAGGCCTAAGTTGCGCTTCTTTTTGTGTACTATGCCCTTTATTGGAAATCCATAAGAGGAACTAACCTGCTGCCAGGACAGTTCTCAATAGCTGCCATTCAGATGAATTGCAATTATACCGTTTGCTTTTGATGCTATGGGCTGGATTATATTTAAAGGGGCAGTGCAACGATTTCAATGTTGAAAGAATTTGCATCTTCTACTTTTGACATTGTTTATTTTGTCACAAAGGATAGAAAGCAGATCTCCTTCCTTTGAAATGTTGTGATTCCACCGCGTAATCGCGAGGCAAAAATTGTAATATTCCCCGAAATCATGCAGCGTGATGTCAGTGGGCGGCTTGTAAAAAGATAGCAAGTTGTGCTAATACCCTGCTCGATAAAATGTAATTTTTTTTAAGTCTTGTCGTTCCAACATAAATATAAATGCGTCAAAAACCTGCTATCATCGGCAAAACTTTTACTGTACGGAGGTTTAATGGCGCTACCTATCCGAGGTCAACAAAACCGTCAGCTCTATCTGCTACCGCAAACAGCCGCCAAAAGCCGGAGGGGGACGGGGGCAGAGGCGGATGGGGATGGCCGAACCTGGACAAGACTTTCCTCCTTTCTCCATGTTGATTGCGCTCTGCAAGCACGTGGTAATGTGGTTGTGAGCGGGTGAGTTCTCGCCGCTCACTGATGGCTTTAGAAAGAGACAGAGCTTCATTGGAAACCCGCTAGTCCCCCTTTCACGTCACAGCGCACGTGACTCGGAAGATGGTGAAGGAATTGAGAGGTGCCGAAAGACCCAATCTTTGTCAATTTTTAAAATAAAAACTAGGACATGCAGGCAAAAGCATTTCTTTGTTCTTTACTTCAGAAAGGTCGAGACACCAACTCCCCGATTATTTAAGCAAACAACTGAAATTGTTGCACAGCTCCTTTAAGAAAAAGGTGCTTGGAAATGGGTCTGGAACATCACGTGGAGATGTTTTTTTTGTTGTGTTATTTTTGTATTTGGAAAAACATGTTTGCCCTTATACAACATTAAAAATTCAACTAATCCAGTGTAATTCAGTTAATTCAACTTATAGGCCCATGTTACGTGATTTACTTATACTGCTACAAAACTCGACTTTTGTGGCTCCTGAGCTGCTCCAAAGGAGCTCCAAAGGGGCATTTTTGCTGCTCCCAGACCTGCTACAAGATGCTGAAGCTTGCTTCCAGGTTAGGGCCAGCTTGAACTTGGAAGACGAAAAAAACGTAAGAAACAGAGATAGAAGAGAGACAGAGAGAGATACCGGCAGTATCTCTATCTCTGTTTTTCTTCTACTTTGTTTTTTATGTTTTTTGCCTCCTAAGTTCAAGCTGGCCTTATCCTAGTAATGCACTAACTAGCTCAACTCAAGCCCATTACTTACTTCCACCCCTTTATGACTTTAGTGCAGATTCTTGCTTGTGAATCTCTTTACATTATAAACCTTTGTTGATTATTTGTGACTGGTGATACTTGCTAGAAGGACATCAACGGTTTCATCCACATGTCTTACAGAATCGTAGATGTCGGCACAGAATGGAGAGTGTTCCCCAACGAGAAAAGCAACAATGACCCTGCCCGTGTGGGAGCGTCAGAGGCAAGTGTTCAACCTTCCCACTCTTGAAGACATGCTGAAACTTTTTGAATTGTGCCCTTCAGTATTTTTACTACCTTATTTTTTTATTGGGATGACAAAAGCTTGACTTTAATATAATCATCTCGACCGACACTATGGCATTGTTCCCGCTTTGAGAATGCAGCACCAAATTCGTGTTGCTGTGACCAGAAGAAATGTAATTGCTTCTGAAAATGTTGTCCCCTTCTAAGAAGGCTTCAGGTCTGCCAGTCTGGAGAGTTGTTTTTATAGTTTTGAGCATAAGCAACGGACAGGTAGAAAGAGTCTCGGCCATTGATGTAAAATAGCTGAAACAAATGATAAAATTGTGATACATTATTTTGTAGAGAAAGCCTAAATAATGTTTGGAACAGAGGCTGTGGCATTTTAATGGGCTTATTTGAAGTAGACAGTCAGGTCTTTCTCTTCAATATTATCTATTATATTTACTATTATTAATGATGTGTTAAATTACTATTGCTATTCATAATTACACCAGACAAAATTGGACATCCAAGGCAGCATTATGTGTAACAAATGATACTTTTCGAAAACTCTGAACTAAAAAGAAAAAAAGGAGTTATGTTTTTGTTGTGTAAGAACTCAAGTTTTGTTCTTATATGGTTATTACATGTTCTTATATATGTTGTATGATTCATATGTGTTTATGTAACACAAGAAATTTCTCATACAAATGGCTTTTTCACTAGGGAGGCAGCTGCCTAGGGCAGCAGAATTTTGAAGGGCAGCCAGTTTGTGGCTGCCCCCAAATTAATTGGCTCTTTTTGTAAAATCTGGCTCTGAATTTAGCTGCTTTGGACATTCTAGCTCCAAATCTAGTTACTTTTGAAAACTTTAACTCTAAACTTAATTACTCCCCCCTCCCCCCCCAACTTCCACTCCCCATGGCCACTGACCATGGGGAACGGAGGTTGAGGGGAGGGTGGGGGGCAGCTCTGTTAAAGGCTGCTTAGGGCGGTAAAATGTTAAGTTCGCTTCTGGGGCTGTACTCCTTCTAAATGTTATACAACAGGCTGAGTTTGTGCCATAGAATGTATGCTTGTGCTAAACATTAGCAAAATGTTGTGTGGCATCTCAATTTTTTAATGTTTCTTCGTCGGCAAGATAATAAAAAGTCATACTTTCAGTCGAACTTAGCAATGTCATATCATTGTTTTGTGATTTGTGTTGTTGGTACCAGTTAGCTCTTGCACCGAGTCTTGACAGTTCTAATATTTACATAGAAATCGGCTGAAATTTTCAGAACCCTCTGCTCAATGGAAGTGACTTGGCCACCATGATCGGAAAGGGGACGGGAGATGCCAGCTTTGATGAGTCCGGCACAGCCAAGTATCAGAATAGGAAAACGGTACGTTTAGGCTTTTCTTAAACACAACATTCCCGTCTGCCCTGTTGCAGACATTCTGTTCGCTGTATTGTGTCATCAGTGAAAGGCACCCTGTTTCCTTTTTCAGATGAGCAGTTCCGACAGAGCGCTTGTCAATGCCTTCCGTGAGATCAGCAACATGGCGGACCGTATCAACCTCACCAAGACGATAGTTGTGAGTGGTTTGGGGACATCCAGTGCTTACTATGGTTGGTGACAGGCTAAAAATTCAGTAGAAGCGCTGCCTCTAGCACACGCTCGTTGCCTTCTGCCGGGCTTTGGCTGCACGTGCGATGAATCAAAAGCAGAAAGCTCATGTTTGAGGTTGTTTCTCTGGTATTTCTTTTAAAATCGGAGTCAAACTGTAATGATATCTGAAGAAGGCTAACCTACAACGCGAGCGAAATTTCCGAGACCATAGAGCCAACCGAGATGCTTTGACACGTCGGCCGTTTCTCCCAGCACGCCAATGCTGAAACGGTGAAGCTTCACGCATGTGCGTCTGTGCAAAGGGGCGAAGCTTGGCACCAGAGCACTGTTCCGGAGCAGTGATGCTTGATGTATGAAATCGGAAAATTCTGACAACATTATTCGTAATTTTCGAATGCAACGATGGAAGTATTGCGCCAAATTACGCTATGAACGAAAGTCTGCTACATCTTGTGCCAAAGCGCCATTTTTGCTAGGAATTGTGCCACACCTATGCCAAAATAGGCCTAAACAAAGCAAAAAATAAAAATATTTTGTTAGTGCTGAATTTTAGTATTTAGAGTAGAAGGAAAATGAAAATAGTACAAATATGCATTTCACAGCATCTCTGCCCTCTGTAAACCGTAAGATCCTAGGGAAGTGCCCACTCAAAATGTGAGGATAATCATGGGAAACTAGGGGATGGGCGCTCCTTAGGTCAATGCGTAAAGATACGTCCTTCGTGTATTTTCCAAATATTACAAAACTGACGGGTGGGCACTTAACATAGAATGGGCGGATGCTCGGTATTTTATGCTAGTTTGTCTCATCTTAGGTCAGAGCACAGTCGCTGGCCGAAACGCACAATCACGGACATAATAAAGTGCAAGTTTAGGGGCGTTGGCTGCGCTTGATTAGTTTAGCCGATAATAGAACACGTGCAGATAGATGACGAATGCCATAATGTTGTGCTTTTCAAGCTATTTGATTGGTCCCATTGGCACGTAGCGTCGCCTTCTCTTTGACTTAAGCCGAAACAAAGTGTAGAGATTTCCCCGTCAACTGCACTGACCCCGTCGTCATCTGAATTTTCAGACGATGTTGGCGATGTCAGGAGCTAAAAGTTGCGGGACAAACATGCAAAATAGTGGTGTCAGCGGTGGCCGGGTGCTGACGTTCCGTTATTTATTAATGCGACGTTGATTGGAGAAAATGAAATAGCGTTTATTATACTAGATTAACTTCTGATTACAGGGTTTCTTGCGTGCGTATACGTGGCGTGCCTCCGGTCATTCTGTCGAGCGGTTTCTTCCCACGCAGGCACAAGCGGTGTCTTCTTCCCAGGCAGGCGCTATGGGCGAAGTTCAGTTCACGCTCTCGCGGAGCGTAAACAAGCTGGGCCCGCAACCCCGTGCGCTCGCTGCGCTCGCAAAAGTCACGTATTGAGGATCCATTACAGATCCCGCCGAGGCAAGACAAACAAGTATAGACAAACGAGCTGGGCCAAGCTAACACGCCCCGGTTTAAAATTGATTTGTCCTCAAATCACTCCAACGTGTAATCCGCAAGGTAGGCCGGAGGTCTGCGCGTCCTTGACAGTTGCTGACCCACAGCGTCATCCTCGACGCTGATGAGTGCTCCGTAGTCTTCTTCATCGCGCGTTGAGGCCTCGGATCCGTTCTCGTCTTCACGTTCATCGCTTTCATCCGCGCCGGAGAGCGCTCGGCCGACGTAGGTGTCGGATAACTTCGGTGCCGCTGGTGTGCGTGTATTGTGTCGGCGGAGTTGCTCGACGTTTGCCTTTCTTTCGTTTTGTCGTCCTTTTATGGAATGCAGCCTTTTGATGACCACGGTGTTTCAGGTTGGAAAGGACTTGATCTCGAACGGGCCCTCGAAGAACGGGTCCATTGTGCTTGACCTCGCTCCGATGCTGCAGTAAACGGAGTCGCCGATTCTAAATCTCGGAGTCTTGCTCCTTGCGTCGTACCGGCTTTTGGCCGAAGCTCGAGAGTTTTCCAAGTTGTTTTTCGCGTTCTTCCGGCGAAGCGTCTTCGGTAATGCTGTCCACAGCCGTGTGGATTCGTTGCATTACGGCTGCTTCGATGTCATTATGTGCTGGCTCGAACTTCACGAACATGGCCAGGCGTTCGGCTTGGGGCAGTTTCTCGTGAAAGTTGGACACTAGAGCTTCTCCGGAGATTCTCGTTTTTGGAATCTCGGCGGGCGAATCGTAACGCTTAGGTAGTTCAACGATGGTTATGTCGTTCGAAACGTGAAACGTGACCTCCACGTTAGCGAGTTGGCGCCAGTCTGATCCGAGAAGTAGGTCAATTGACTTGGGGAGTGGAAGAATGAGTATTTCCGGTACCTTGACCGTCGTTGATCCAACGCTGATCGTCAGAGACGTGCACTTGTCAGGCATCAACTTGTTGTCCAAAACGTTGACGAATTCCTCTGCCCGGGACCACGTCGATACGCAAGCGTCCTGGGGTAGTGCCCTGGGATCGATGATCGATATGTTGGCTCCAGTGTCAATGCACGCCCTCAAAGGACGGTTATCCGTAAAGGCGGTGACGATGGGGAGAGAATCTCCTGTCGTGCGCAAGAAGCAGTGAACATTCTTCTCGTTTGGACCCGCGCCCTTTTTTTGCGCGTTTCTCCTCTGCACGGATGGTCGCTGCAGTTTTCGGCTCTGGACAGTCCCTGGAGAAGTGACCGGGCTGGTCGCAATTAAAACAGTTGCTCTGCCTCATGCGTTTGAAGGGTTTCGGTGATGGGGCATTCGTCAGGGTGCTGGTCGGGGCGCCTGTCGTTTGCTGCGTTGATGTCGAATACTCGTGCGTGCCTTGTTTGCGTGGTTGAGTCTTTTCTCTGGGACGGCGGTGGTCCAAAGTCGTCGCGCAGTCAATCAGCTGGAGGACCGATTTACAGCCTTGGGCTGCCAGGGAATTGGCCCACTTGTCCTCGGTGATTCCGTGCAGGATTAAACCCAGGCAAAAATTTTCAACTGGGACCAGTTGGTCCCAGTTGCAACTGGTTTATGGAACAATTCCCAGTTACAACTGGTCCCAGTTGAAGTCGTCCAACTGGGACCAGTTGGTCCCAGTTGCAACTGGTTTATGGAACAATTCCCAGTTGCAACTGGTCCCAGTTGGAGTTGGTCCCAGCTGGAATTGGTCCCAGTTGGAGTTGGTACCAACTCCAGCAACAATGAAACACGGCACAAAATGGAAGGTTGACAAGAATTTATTGTAAAAAACTTGGAGAATGGAACTAAATAGGTTCGGTGACGTACACGCTCTGGGTTTAGCCACTTGCTTGCGACGGTTGAATCGCTTTTTCAGAGGTGGTATTCATGAGATGAAGGAAGATCGGCCGCTGGCGTCTGTTAGTGAAGACGTCCTCAGCTTCTCTTCCCATCGCGTGAAGAAAGGTGCTCACCCGTGATCCTGCGTTGCGCAGGTGAAGTCCTGATAAGATGCGGTAGCGCTCCCACCTTGCAATCTCTGTCACAACAGTCGAACATTTTCGAGGTAGACCTCCCGCCATTTTCGCCATTGTGCTCTCCGCGGCGTGTTCTCTTCCGTCCGGTCTTTCCTGGTTGCCCTCCGATCGCTGAACTGCATTTTTCCATCCTCGAAGTTCACCGCCGCCACCATGGTGTGTGTACAGTTAGGTCCAAAGAAGCGCAGCTGTAGTTTTGACATTTTCATCGACGCCAACTTGGGCGATGGCGACATGGCGACCCTTCTCTACCGCGTCCGTCCGACTCCGGCGTCAGCATAGGCAGCGCCATCTGTCAACAGCGCGTACCACTAATCCGCACCCGCGTGCCACGGCGGCCGGCTAGCTCTGATTAGTGAAAAGATAAATTTATTCATTAAAAGAAAAAAAAATACTGTAGGTATTTAAATAAATATTTTAATATACTTTAATAATGCACTAAAAGTTCATTTAGGTGAACACATTTTGTCACTAATTATATTTTCCAATTAAAAAATTGTTTAGTTAATTAAAATGTTTATATTATTGTTATAAATATATAAATGTACCCCAGTAATTAAAAATTCCCTATTTGTATAAATCTAAAAATGTTAGTGTTTTTAGTTTTCTTCATTAGCAAAGGTCAATACACCCCCAACTTGTCCAAATTGTTGCCCAGTGTGAACTGGGAACGGGAAAGGCATTTGAAGTCCGACTGGGAATCGCTCCAACCAGTTACTTTCCTAACTGGTTCCAGTGCACTCCATTCCCAACTGGGAGTCAAACCAGTTGACTCCCAACTGGGAATGGTTCAAACCAGTTGACCCCTCAGCTGGCCCCAGTTGGACTCCTATTGGTCCCAGTTGATTCCCAGTTGGGACCAGTTAGTCCCAGTTGCTTCCCAGTTGGGACCAGTTAGTCCCAGTTGAAACCAGTTGAGGTGCCAACTGGTCCCAGTTAGAAATTTTAGCCTGGGAAGAGATGCGTTCGCTGGCTCCTAGCTCACAGGGAGCTCGCTCGAGCATAGCATTCTTCGGGTAGATGTACTGCACAATGCTCTCGTTGTGGCGGAGCTGTCGGCGTTGTTGGTACTCCAAAAATTGTTGAAGTCCCATTTTTCGTTGGAAGCGTTCCTTGATGGCTTCCTTCCATACTTCCCAGTCGTCGATCCGGGAACCGTATGACTTGTGCCAGTCTCGTGCGGCACCGTGAAGGCGGGTGACGGCGTTGAGCAGAGTGAAGTTTGGTGTCCAGTTTGCGAGGAGAGCCACTCGTTCGATTTCTCGAAGCCACTCAGCGACGTTTTCGTATGACTCCCCCTCAAACGTGGGAATCGCGTGCGAAGTGTCGCTCGTGGAGTGGACATGGAGGGGCCTCGTGGACTGTCGTAGGGTCTCGGCCAGTTGTTGTTGCGTTTGGACGATGACCGACAGCAAATTAACCGTTGTTGCGTTGCCGCTCACCTGCGTTGTCGTGCCCAGCGCAGAAGCATCCGTCGTGGTTACTTCTCGTTCTGGTCTGTTTCGGTCCGTCACGTTGACGCCATTTTCTGGGTGTCGTGTTGAAAGTGCGTTGTTGAAGGCCAGGATTAGTTGCTGGAGTTGAATTTTGATATCTTGTATCTCTTGACGCATTGTGTCCTGATTGGTGGTTTCCGTTCCCTTGTTGGAGTCCGTGATCAGGGCGTGGTCACCGGTTTCGTTGGATTCTGTGGATCCTGTCGACTGCGCCATGTCAGCGGTGGCCGGGTGCTGACGTTCCGTTATTTATTAATGCGACGTTGATTGGAGAAAATGAAATAGCGTTTATTATACTAGATTAACTTCTGATTACAGGGTTTCTTGCGTGCGTATACGTGGCGTGCCTCCGGTCGTTCTGTCGAGCGGTTTCTTCCCACGCAGGCACAAGCGGTGTCTTCTTCCCAGGCAGGCGCTATGGGCGAAGTTCAGTTCAAGCTCTCGCGGAGCGTAAACAAGCTGGGCCCGCAACCCCGTGCGCTCGCTGCGCTCGCAAAAGTCACGTATTGAGGATCCATTACAGATCCCGCCGAGGCAAGACAAACAAGTATAGACAAACGAGCTAGGCCAAGCTAACAGTGGGATGGCAGCTGCATTTATCAGCCAGAACCAGGGTCTTTTACCCCCGATAATATATCTGTCGCATGCCTTTATGCCGTGGCTGCAGTGTACCATGGCACTTGCGCCGTTCGTGTCGCCCTTTGGCCTCACGCCAACGCGCACGCGTTGAGCTTCACCGCTTCGCACCGGAGTGCTAGGAGCAGGCGGCTAACATGGGCGAGGGCCTGGATTAGCGCCATTGACTCGGAAATTATGCTCGGTACCGTTACAGGTCAACCTTCTTTGGTCTTGACTATAGACTGACCCCTAATTTTAAAAGGCTGTGCCAGGAAAAGAGAAAAAACCTGGGTCTATATTTGAAGAAATCCGGTAGTCAAGGTAGTTAGCAGTCAATTGGAAGGGTAGTTCGAGGAATCATGAAACAATACTTCTACTTTCGCTAAATACTACTTAGAATCGCTCCCTAGCATTAATAACTGAATAAACTTGCCTTAGTTTTTCTTTCTAGGCAGTGGCAGTCGCCAAAAAGGTTAGAGAAATATGAGCATCGTTCATTCCCTCAACTTGGAGCCCGAACAAGTGACCACGTGGCCTGGTGCCTGTCCTATGCCGCCAACGTTGATCATAGCCACGCGCTGGGGTTGGCAAAGTAGAAAACGCGTGCTGAGCTCCAGGCATTGTTAGAGTTCGGCTATTCTCATCACCGCACTGCTTGGACACGAGCCACTACCCAAGTGTTTGCCGAGGCATTGATTGTTACGAGTCGAAGTCGAGTGCTAGCGCAGTTCTTGTGCCCAATCCATGAGCTGCACTTGATTGTCTTCGGGCGGGTGGTTCCAATCCCACAATTGCATCGTCAAGCTTTGCGAAGGCAAGACTGAAAGAAATAGACCCCTTTTGTCCTCGCAAGTTCGCCGCGACAAAGAAGTTTCTGAATAAGTGGCAGTCTGTGCGAGTATACTTGGTCCGGACTACGTCCGTTCCACCTCTGCAAAGTCATGCCCGTTTCAACCCGTCGTTTCATGACTCCTTTAATTTTGACTCTACTCTGGTTTGAACGCCGCTAAAGCACAATGTCACTTTTAAAACACAAAAGAATGAGGAGGTTTTCATAGTATTTATGACTGGTTGTTTTCACAGTTTATGATATTAGAATCTTGAGTTTGGTGTTCATAAAACTTGGGGTACATATTTTTTTTTTATAGTCTTTTTAGCAGATAAGTTGATTTTTGCTGACATTAGAGAAATTATATTTACAGGCTAAATTAACTATTGAGTGTAAAAGGGGAAGGAAGAAAGAGGGCTTTATCTCAACTGAACTGTTGCATTACGCTTCATTTTTCAACCATATTTAAATACCAATTTTCAGTGGAACCTACTGAGCTGAGCCTTATTTCTAAAAAGAAGCCTATCCATTGCACCCTAACCATTTTTACCATAGAAGATGATGCTAAGTAATATGCTTCAGAAATAAAGAGGAACCTTCCGTCATTATCAGACATGAACTCATTTAGCAATGCAATCAAATTCTAATTTTCAAGTGACGTGCTAGCAGTTGTTGGCATCTGGTCCAAAAGCGTCAGTGGCTGCTCCAAGCCAATAGTTTGCCTGCTACAAAAGGTAAAATGCCGCTTCTATCACCGTGAATGTTAAAACATACTCTAATACTCCTAAACAGCAAAAGCATGTTGCAAATCAAATTGGATAGCAATTACTACTTGCAAATTATTTTAAGTTTTCAGTGTTTGCACACCTCTACAGCATGCAAACTAACGCATAGGGGTTAGGACATGCCAAAAGTAAAATGAAATAACCATACTGCCAGGGCCTATTGTGTTCCTATGGTCCTGCTAAATTTGTTTTTTAAAATAGCGCGATAGTTTTGTGGATAAATCAATTTATATGTCAAAACCCTCAAATCCACCCCATTTGAAAAGGCCACCGTGGCTGTTGGGTCGGTGACATCATTTGCCCAACGCGCAGCGTCCCCTTGCAAGCAGTTTCAGACTTGGCTCTCTCAGCATCTCGCGCTTCAGCTTCCATGTTTGCCCTCCGTGTTTCAAGCACACGGTTTCGAGACGGTGATGTCCACGGCATCACTAGCTTCGTCGAAGTTTTTGACACTGATCGCAGCAGTGACGAGAGTGATGTTATCAAAAGATGTAAAAAACTGGTCATTTTGACCTCGACCGGCTCGCCACCAGCTCCAGCGACGACGACGATTGCACACGTGCATGCACAGTGGAAGGTCAAAGGGCAAGGAGACGAGAGCGAGAGCATACGTTGGCGTAGCAAGTGGCGCAAGAGCGTGCAATCGTACAGTGGCGAGGCGAGCTGGGCCAGCATGGGGGCACCTAGAATGAGAGAGCTTTCAACTAAGTATTATAATCACGTGGTTAATGGGCACTATGGTGTAACTAACTTGAGCAGTGTTGCCTGGTGACTGGACGAAAATGATCAACATTCGTAAATTGACTATTGCGATTACCAGAGCTCTAAAAATTGCAAAACTCGGTGTGTATACTGAATAACCTACGAGCATTCAATTTCAGAAAAAAAATTACGAGGACAAGTAAGCACTTCTTATGAGTTGTGAATGCGAAAGCATTAATGTTCAATTGAACAGCCGCCAACGTTATAGATGCTTCAGGTGCCGCCATGTTCCTCGGTGTTGAGGGGAGCAGAAGCGGCCGCAGTGCCGGCAGGTAGTGTGGCGGTGCACCGTGCAGGCCGCCCTGGCTCGCTGGTGACTGCTGCGCCGCTGGGTGAAGCAGCAGCGGGAGTGTGCTGAAATCATGTGCCCTCTCATCATCATACCCTTAGCTGCGGGTACTGGTTGATAACGTTAGACCTCAAAGCGTAACGTTAGGCCTAACATCAGACCTTACGTCAGGCCAGCGCATACCCACGTTCCCCCCTCACCTTAAAAAGCTGGGCGTACCGGTTGACGACGTTAGCCCTCAAAGTGTGACGATAGGCCTCAAGTTAGGCCTTACGTCAGGCCTGCGCATACCCGCGTCCCCCCTCCCACTGCGCCGCCAGCAGTTAGGCTGGCTCCTTAGCACTGATGTCACCGTTGCTATGGAGCCACATGACGCGTCGCAGCCGATGGGAATTTAGGTGCCGTTTCGCTCAGTCAGTGGGAATTTACGTGCCGTCGGTGCTGTTTTTCGCTGCTACAGACAACAACGCTGGCTTCGCTCCATGGAACAGTGAATGCTTTCGCAGTAATAATCTACCTGTTTAATGTAATGTCCTAGCCCCTTTAAGGCACTTTTGACGGCCCGCAAAAATGATTTGTCAACGTATCATGCTGCAATTTACTACACAAGTGCAAGCAGGTGGTGGAAGTTTGCAGCGAAAAAAAATCAAGGACTATACTTACCTCATTCAAAAGGAAAAAAAAACAAAACTGTTTTGTGTAATTTTTGTTGCCTTTTCTCAGATGATGCACGCTTGGAAAGAAGTGCTGTCGACAGATGGCGTACACCTCTTTGAAGGAGCGCCGGCTGATTCGGGTCCTTTTGCAGATCGTCTGCTATCATAACCCGTCAGCAGCACTTCTCTCTATGCGTGCATCGTTTGCGAAGTGGCGGCGTAGATTGCCCAAAACAGATTTGTGTTTTATTTTTTCATTTGAACAAGGTAGGTCCTTTCGTGGGCATTTTTCACTGTAAACTTCCACCGCCTGCTTGCACCTCTGTAGTAAATCGCAGCGCGATACATTGAGAAACTCCGATTTCTGCCGGACATCTAAAGTGCCTTAAAAGCGTTAGTATACATGCGGTAGTTTTGAGAAAGAAAAGAATGATTTGCCTTTGTTCATCCTCAGTGCTTACTTGAAACGTTTAGGGTGCACAACTAAAGGTCACTGAGCTGCACTTCTTGAGAGCTGCAAGGAACGGCATGGCATGATATGCTGCTGCAAAATGCCTCTGATCCGAAAGCCAGAAAAGCTGAGAAAACCAAAACCGGGTTGGTCATCGGGTTGCCAACAGAAAGTGTTTTGAGCAGGTTGCCATTCGAAGACACCAATTCTTTCAGGAAATTGATTCGTTCGCAGGTCGACGAGCTCTCTTTGGCACAATTGTGTCCACTTTGTCTCTTTGGATGTATTAAGGTGCAGACAAATGGGAATTTATCAGAATGGTGCAGCTCGCACAACTAAACCATTACTGCAGACTTCTTTCAGTCTTGGTGTGAATGTGTAGATGATACTAACAATGTTAGCTAAAATAAACTGCCGTACCTAATTTGTAAAATGTTTACAAGCGAATGCTTCAGAAATTCCCTACTTCTGCATCAATTTGAAATTTACTTGATAGCTCAGTGTACTCTATCTGCAGTTTATTTGCGATACTTCGCCTTTCCTCTATTGTTGCCATTGGGTAAATACTGGACACCCTGGGAAGCTGTGCTGTTGGAATGCCCTTACGAACCTGCCGTTGTCGAAACGGATTGCAGGACCGCTCCAACCTGCTGTTCAAGCAAGTACACGACGGAAAGACGCTGAAAGGCCGCAGTAACGACGCCATTGCCTCCGCCTGCTTGTACATCGCCTGCCGCCAAGAAGGGGTACCCAGGACGTTCAAAGGTGACTGCATTTGCAACACAAAACACCCTGTGTTCCCCTCCATTTCAGCTTCCTCATTGTCCTTTTTGTCGGATATACGGTGCAGAAATATGCGCCGTGTCCAAGGTATCCAAAAAGGAGATCGGACGCTGCTTCAAGCTCATTCTCAAGGCCCTCGAGACCAGCGTCGATCTCATCACGACGGGCGACTTCATGGTGAGGGATTCGGCTTCACAACTCGACTCTTCCTTCACTGTATTCGGTGACAGGCTAGGAATTCAATGTAAGCTTTGCATCCAGCACACGCTCCTTGCCTTTTGTCGCGTTGGAGGCAACACATTTACTGAATTCTTAGCATGTCACCGACTATAGTTGTTAACGACACAGCGTGCGTTTCCCCTTCTGGCAAACTTCAGAGTGCAGCATGTGGCGATGTGCGTGGAAGAGTTGGCAGCACACGCGGTGGTATGAGGTTCAAATCCCGCGGGCCCAATTCTCTATTTTACTTATCGTTGCTTTTCTGAAATGTTCCAGATTATTCTCCGAAATTTTTGCATGTTCTGGGTGCTAAAGCAACCTTAGGGCACTGCTCCTTCTAGTCATTTGCTGATGCAGGTTGTGCAGCACTTTTCTCGTTTTAGTTTCAGGCACAATTTTGTCTTATTAAACGTCTACTGTCAGTTTACATTTATCTACCCTTTTTTCTATTCACAACAATCTCTTGTCTGTTTGAGCAGCCTCTTACTGGTGCACCGACGCATTCTAACAACTTGCTCTCTCACTTCATCTTCCAGTCTCGGTTTTGCTCCAATCTGGGGCTGCCGTCGTCTGTTCAGAAAGCAGCAACGCACATTGCTCGCAAGGCAGTCGAGTTGGACGTCGTCTCCGGGTCAGTTGAGAATTTGAGTTGCGACGGTTTTCTCGGGGCAGTTGAGGGTGGTGGTAACAAACGCTTTGGTTACTTTTATAATTTCGTCACAGGCGAAGCCCCATCTCGGTGGCAGCCGCTGCTATCTACATGGCATCGCAAGCATCGGAGGACAAGAAGTCTCAGAAAGGTAAAATAAGCATTAGTCGGAATCAAGTACCGTTGCGCAATACTTGCATTTCACAAAAGGAAAAAGTGGAGCGAATGATGAGGCACCACCAAGGTTGAGACTCGACTACCAAGCCCTTCTATTCAGGTTAAAAAAAAAAAAAAACATTTTTTGTTATAAGTCATTGGTGATGCAGTGCTCTTTCAACCACCCAGTAACATGGGCTTCCAAAATTTGTTCTCGTCCCTGTTCTTCCACATGTTGTTTTTCGTGTTGTCTTTGGCAGTGTACATGTTATCAGTCGCCATAGTCAGTCACAGGCTAAAAATTCAGCGGCAGTTACAACAGCGGCACGCACAAAATTCAGTGCTAAGAAGCACATGCCTGTTGTGTCTCCCACCGGGCTTTAGCCGCACGTGCGACAAAGTGTTATCAAAAGCAGAAAGCCCGCACCGAGGGCTTTCTGCCATTTCACTTTCGTTACATCGATATCTGTGTCCAAATGGAGAGGCATTCCTTTTCAAATCAAGCAGTCCGAGGACACGTCACACTTGGCGGCAAGCTGCATCTTTCTCTTTACGTTCAACTTTAATGCAGAGATCGGGGACATTGCCGGAGTGGCGGACGTCACCATCCGGCAGTCGTACAAGCTCATGTACCCACGCGCCGCCGAACTGTTCCCGGACGACTTCAAGTTCTTCACGCCCATCGAGCAGCTGCCGCAGTCGTGAAAACGCCCCTCCCCACCTCCCTCCCCCCCTTCCTGTTTTTTACCACTCTGTCTGAGAGGCACACGGTTCGACTGGATCAACAATTATGCGTTTTAAGGCCTATGCATGGATGGTGTTCCAGAAATTGCTGTTGCAGATGAGAAAAAGGAAAAAGGATGACCACCTTTTAATTAAAATGTGTGCCTCTACCAGCTGTGTTCAAGTTTGCAGCATTGGTTCTGCAATAGCGTTGCGTGCTGTGTTCTTTACCACGAGTGCTTATCACCCTGCTCGGAGGACAGCGGGCGAGTTTGTAGGACATGTCTGCTTCCAAGAAAGATGTGTGCACATAAAATGTAAAAAATGCCCTTGCCTCGAGCCATAGAGGCGGCGACTTGCGTTACTGAATAGCCACGTGTCTTCCGAACGCAGGACCCACTTGTCCTTTCTGCACAGCTTTTGCTACATACTTTTTATCTCTTGCATTGGCACAGCAAGTATTCCGTGCATACTTCAAAACAAATTGATAAGTTGGAAGTGCCAACTGCAGATTACCTTTCACGTGGAACCAATATGAACAGCCTGCCCTCTGACCGTGCGATTTGTGCAACACCTTTTTGAAATGCATCGAAAAAATCGGACAGAGACAGTTTCTAAAAAAAAATTAATCCTAAGCCAAACTGCATGTTTTACTTTGTTGGAAAGCTTGCCAGTTTGTAGCCACTACCTCTTGAGTAGCTTGTTTTATAACAGGAAACATTAATTTTGTTTTGTATTTCGTTAGGAACTCTCAGCAGACATTACTGTCATGGGCGACTGTTCTAGTGTAATGTCGGTACTTTTAAAGCAATGGCTTTATCTCTAGGTCCTACACATATCTTGCTTGCCCGTGTTGGTCGCACCATAGCGAGGCAACGAGAGAGTTAGCGGTGGAGCGCAACTGTTGGTTTCGCATCATAGCACATGCAGCCAGTGGTGTTGCGCCATGCGGGCGTAAAAAGGAAAAGCAATGTGCCCCCCACCCCCGCTACATAGTAGGAACTGCATATAACCATAAAATTAAGAGCAGCCTCCCATCCTACAATAAGAGCCCATCCCTCAATTTTGTAACACTCCGACAATACACAAAGGACATATATTTACATGTTGTTGACCTAAGAAGCGCCCTTCGCCCAGTTTTATGCGACTATCTCCAAACTTTGAGTGGGCTTGCTCAGGATTTTACGATAGTATTATTGCACCTTTGTTGCATTTGACATTATGTCCAAGCCAGATGATTTTTTCGTGCTTAAACTGAGACGCCATGGGCTTCTTTAAGATGGGCAAACGACCCCCAGGAGAGATAAACTGGTTGATTGTTCAGTACACAGAATGTGACATGCCAACACAACAAATTCAAGTAATGGAAGTGTCCTCCTATCGTAAAATACCGGGCAAGCGCCCATTCAAAATTTAGAGATAATCGCGAAAAAATGGGGCTGATGGCCGCTTGTCCGGTCATCAGTTTTACATATCAATGTAATGTGCATATTTTCTCAGATTCTACAAATTTGGGAATGGGCGCTTAGTGCGGAATGGGCAGATGTGCAGTATTTTATGGTATGCACTTCCTATGCAGAATGTCTGTGGTCTTTCGTCACTTCCAATATGGTGCATTACTTCAGGAATTTAAAATGTGAGTGCTAGTCTGGGAAATAAAGGAGATGCTTCGGTGTCTGCATGTGAAAAGATGTATGAATTCCACCTCTGGAGAACAATAAAAAAATTGTGTGACAAAGCCGTGCCTTCGCTCATTTCATAAACACGACTTGGGGTCGCACCCAGACGGTGTAAAATATGTGCATGGCTTTCGCCTAATCCACCAAATTACTTTGGTAAATGAGGTTGTGGGGCAACCTCGTGGTATACAGCATTTGACCAGGTGGCCCGCATGTTAAACCATCTCTGGCCGTCTGCACACCACAAGGCGGCCAAGTGTAATCGGCCATCCGAGCGGTGCATTGCCCCCCATAAAAGGCCGGCGCAGAAGTATGCGTGTGGGACCGTGTGGGTTGCAGGCGACGACGAGGCAATAAATGACTATGTTGAACCAGTATGTCGTGTCATTTGAGGCGGGTGCACTTTGCTGCAATATTAGGTATGTTTTTCTTGTCACAGACTGTGCACCGTATCCGTACTCCGATAGGAGTTAGCAAATAACCTCGTAATAGCATTTTTTTCCTCCACTGGTTTCCAAACCAGGCATATATACAGTATAAGCTAAGTGGAATAGTACACTGGAATCTTGTTGATTTGAACCCGAAGGGGACCAAAACTTGGTTTGAATAACGCAAAGTTTGAATTACGGAAAGTTTCCTTCCTAGAAACGCATGAAATGAAACCTGCACGTTAGTTTGAATTAACAAAATTCCACTGTACGAGGTATTTATGACAGAACCTGGCCCAGTACTATGCACTGAAAAACTGAGGAAGAGGAGACGAGAGCGCGCAGGGACGTCGGAACGCTGAGCTCTGGTTCGAATGATTAGTGGGTAGAGCTAAAGCTAGCTGCCTTTGTCTCCACGTCACTCTTCGAATGCGTTTGAATGCAAGAACCAAACGCTGGCGTTCCGCGTTCTAACGCATTCGACGAGTGCAGTGGAGACAAAAAGGCTGCTAGCTCTAGGTCTACCCAGTTGTCATTTCAACCAGAGCTCGGCGTTTTGACGTTCGCAAGCTCTCTTCTCTCCCTCACTTCCTCGGTGCCTAGTAAACTTTTACACCTAAATAAATATCACTCTCTCCTTCACACAAATTAGTCAGTGCCAGCAGGAATTTATTTCAAGACAAAACAGGCCTCGCACATATTCCATATGGTTTAGCAATGTTACGAGATTGCTGATCCCGAAGTGCTTCCAACCTATATTGTGCAAAAATTGTTCACATAGCCAAATGGATGGTCCACAACACTGCATAGCGATAATGCCTTTCATAGACGTGATGGAGCTTCAAAACAATATAACTCAAGTTGAGAAAGTAATACTAGCAGCAAACTGATCTTCCGTCTTGAAATTAACCCTTTTCCCGACGTGCCCCGTTTCACCATCTGCACAGCAGATGCTACAAGACGATGAGGTCAATCAAGCAGCTCTGAAAGTAGGATGCGGCATTTGTCATCTTGCCATGAATTTATTATCACCTGCTAACCCAATCAGGCAAAGAGCAGACCATGGCCTAGCACTTCTCTGCATCTTCCTACCTTAGAATGCATGCCTTACAGTCCTTGACTAACCCTTTGAGTGCGCACTCCCGTGCGATTTGTTTCCCAGTTTGCTCCCTGCCCCATTCAAATGGGCTGTCACATTTCTTTTTTTTTTTTTTATGTGTATTAGTATGTTTGAGCAAGCAAAAAAAAAAAGTTTGATCTTGTGGTGTCACTTTTTGATGACAGATATTTCCCGAGTGAATTTGTGTGAGAAGAATATGGCAAAGAAATTACTTTCATGCACAACTGACGTTTTTCGCTGTTTTGGTCAGAAGCACTCACAAAACAAAAACTCTCAAAACACCAAAAAGAATCTACATATTGTAACACTCTTTCCTGTGTGTGCCACTTCTCATTTTAAGCAGAGAAAAAATGTAGCAGATTTGCCGATTTTGGTCAGATAATTAAGGTGCACATAAGGGGTTGTCCCACTTGCCACACAAAAAAGAGCAAACCAGGCAAACGGTGCCAGCGACAGATATCTGAAGGTTTTCAAACCAAAAAATTAAAAATGCACGATCACCTCACCAAAGGGAATGGCATCAAAACTTACACAGTTGTTGCTATATTTTGACACATCAAATTATTCCTCTTGTTCTGTTATTACGACAATTCTTGGAGCGCT
The DNA here is from genome assembly GCF_016920785.2 of Ixodes scapularis. Classification (NCBI taxonomy): domain Eukaryota; kingdom Metazoa; phylum Arthropoda; class Arachnida; order Ixodida; family Ixodidae; genus Ixodes; species Ixodes scapularis. The sequence goes on from NW_024609868.1 coordinate 73,087,008, forward strand.
TTTAGATGGTCTTGAAGCAAACCGAATAATAAGCCCCTCTGCAGTTTACAATACTGAACTCGTGCAATACAAGCTTCACCATTTCAAAGGTTGGTCGCTGCATGCACAGTGCCCACGCTTGTTCACAAACAGGTGCAAACATCTGTAAAGTTCTACAATAAACATACCGGACACACCTGCACACACATGGTAGTCCCGAAAGATGCTGCAGTCCCAAAATCACTTGCACGACATAAAAAAACCTTCCACACAAACTGCATGCATTTATACTTTCTGCTGCAGTGACTTTCTGACGCCTTCCTCGAGTGCTCGGCTCCAGCCACAGGTTTTCCGACCTCGCTCGTCAGCCTCCCGAATTTGCCACCAGATGCCGTCACTCGTTGTGGAGCCTCTATGGACATTTGCAAACAGCGTAAGCTTCAAAAGCTGGTCTGGCCACCATGGACGAAAAATACTTTGTTTGGGCCAACAATCGTGGGCACACTCTTTTCAATCATCGAGGCCCGTTCGCACATGCAGCTCAGTGATAAGTTAATGCCATAGACACAGCACCGACTTAGCGCTACAGCATTAACGTTGTATTGGCATTCTGCCGCACCTGACCCAGCCTTTCCTCGTTTGCACACACGCACTGTAACGCCAATTCGGCGCCAATAGTAGCACCGACTTTCCATTATCTCGGCACGGTACGTGCGAGCCAACCTAGGGGTGTCCCAAACTCGCCAGCGGCAAGAGGTCAGTGCCCAGTGGCCGCACTTGCAAACGTCTATACTTTGACTCGCCCTACGACAGCCTACGACGACGGCTATGGACTGCGCGGTCCAGTCAAAGGCCAGTCAATAACAGCATGGTTTCTGACTGGCTCACGATTGGACAAGGCGGCGGAACGAAAGCTTTCCCGTCCGTCATTCATCGTCATCGTCGTCGAGAAGCTCGTCCAGCTCCTCCCCGTCGTCGTCCTCCTCATCCGAAGCCGGCAATGACTCGTCATTCTCCTGAGACAACTTGCTCTTGGCCTTGAGCAGCTTGATTGTCCTGCGCAGGTCCTTGAGCATGATTTGGCGGCACGCGGCGATGGTGCCCTCCAGGCACCAGCCGTCCTTTTCGTGGCAGCCCGTCTCCTTGCCGTCGTTGGCGTGCACCAGTGCCTGCACCTCGTCCAGGCGCACGTCGCACAGGTGGTAGAAGAGCTGCCGGAACGGAGGCAGGTGCCCCGGCTTGAAGGTGCTCACCAGCTCCGGGTCAGTCGAGGCCGAGGCCGAGGACGCACTGGAGGCGTCGCCCTGGGCGGCCAGGGTCAGGGAGTCGGTCTGTGCCACGACGCGCCGGCAGCCCGTGCCCAGCACCTTGGTGGGCACCAGGTACGCCGAGAGGCCCCGCTTGGGCGCCACGTCGTGGCGGAGCCCCGACGGAGCTGGAAAGCGAGGGTTTTACCGCTAAAGTCCGTCGTTGACGTTGTACATGGCACGAGACCGTTAACATGAACAAGTGATTTCCAATTTTTACTGTTTCTACCTTAAAACTGGATGGCTGCCATAATAAATTAAGTGCGGTGGAAAGTCCTCTTTCGGAGCGGTAACCTAACCAGTGAAGTTTCGTGCCTATCAATATAGTCCAGGGGTAGCCAAACCGCGGCTCGCGAGCCGCATGCTGCTCTTTGCAGGTCCAAGTGCGGCTCGCGGATCCCTCGCAAGAGGACCCCCCCCTCCCCCCACCCCGCCCCTTTCTTCGTTTTCCTAGGAAGAAAAGAAAGGATTTCAGAATAAAGCACAACTTGCGACAATGTAACATGTTGGGCTAGTTGGTTTTGAAGTGAACATCTTGGGAAGAAGCAGAGGCAAAAAACTTGGACAGGAGTAAATTTGAAACATACACGATAGGACGGCGCTGTCCCGTCGTGTATGTTTCTTTACTCCTGTTCAAGTTTTTTTGCTGCTGCTTCTTCCCAAGATGTTCACAGCTTGCGGTTTGGCAACCTTGTACCCCCATACGTACAATCAGACTGTAAACAAAATTTAATCATGCCCCCCCCCCCCCCCCCCCCCCCGGCTCTTAGAAGTATCGTGGTTTTGTTTGCCGCTCATAGACCGGGTCAGCCTGGCCACCCCTGATATAGTCTCTCAAAGTAAAAGGAAGAAAAGCGCCGATATCTCGTTTGCGCTAACAGCATTGCGTGGTGTTTGTGCTGTGTTTCTAATATAGGTCGTCAAGACATCAGGAACGCCATTTTACGAAGGCCCGTCAGTTAGGGCACCGTGCCTGCAATTATGTATAATGGTGGCCAAAGAATGCCAAATCGTAAGAATGAGCAAAACCTTCTGAGCTCGTGGAGTTAACCTAGCTGTTCCCCCGGTGCTACACCTAGCATGCCGGTGCAAAGCGGTGAAGCTCGACAATCCTCGTGCGCAATTACGAACTTCAACTCCAGGCAAGATGATATTCGAGCAACCATTGACAAAAAGATGAATGGGCTTTTGTGAAAGCCACAACTCTTTTTGAGGCTAGACAAAGGTCATGCCCGCGAGGGCAAGAAGCACAATGCAGAGAGGCAAAGAGGCGAAAAAGAAGTGAAGCGGAGCAAAAGAAAAAGAACAGGTGCGGCAAGCAACCCAACACGTCGCATTCTCCATGTTGGTTGGCAATTTTCGGAGGTAACGACCGAGAAGACAACTACGGGAAACTTTTCAATGTTTCAAATAAACGGGAAACTAATACACACATCTCTACGGAAGTTTGACAGGACCAAAATTTGTGAACGTAACAGCTCGGAAAGCACATATGAACCGAGAACATACCACTGAGACTCTACCCTAATGCTAGGAAAGACTTGCGTTCCCTACTGGGCTCGCTTGCGCGACAGGTAATAACCCAGACAGTCGGGAACGTTACTCCTATACGGTATATAATTTACTTAAAACCAAACCATCTAAAAGAACATAGAACTTGGACGTCCATCGGTCAGCAGGGATTGCCGGTGATGTCTCAAGCCTGTCAGCTTGTCGTTCTTTGGATCCTCACGCACTCACTAAGCTTGGGTGCCACCTTTTCCTCGTCTTCACCCTGTCGATCCCCCAGGCATGCAGGGGCCTTGGAGAATGTTGTGTTGGCAAAGGGAACGTGCCGCCACAAGACTATAGGTACCAACCTCGCAGCTGATGCCTTACTGCTTCTTCAACTTGCCAGCAAATATGAGCCTGCCTAGACCACAAACAATGACCACCATGCCCCGCCGTTCTGAAGCAAACAAAATGCACAACAAGGTGGCGGAACTGCTGCCTCTTAAACTCTTTGATCTCGAGAAACTCCCACCGGCATGAACGGCGACCGAGGAACCCTTCCCGCTCTCGGCATCAATGCAATAAGACAACACAGAAGCCCACAGACCTCGTAAACAATCATACGCACACTAGGGAAGTTGAGCATCAATGGGTGGCTCGGACCTGCTAAGACGGGGCCCAAACTCGAAAGACACTTCACTCGGGTGCCGGGACGACCGAGGAAATTTGGGAGTTCGGGGAATGCCCGCGGTACGGTGCCCGGAACCAATCTTCGAAGGGCGAGTTTACCGTCCCGTCCCGTCCATGCATCAAAAGTGGTCCCAAATCATACATCGCAGGCGCCGGGGCATCACGCCCTCAAATGTCACAATCTCAGCGGTTGGTCGTAGAAACGCTGGCGGCAAAAGAGGAGAGTGGACACGAGGGTCGCCGTTGTCGTGCCGTCTTATCTCGTATCTGCTTTGGTTTTGGTTTGCCCTCGAACTTCGGAGCGACCCAAGACAGAACGGGCGTCTGCTGTGTCCACCTTCGCTGCCGTACCGCAATCGGGACCGCGGCAGGCAACGAAGCAACACTTCTATGACGTCGTTGGGCAGAAACCGAGGGACCATATTCGAAGACAGTAAGCACGCCGGTCAAAGACGTGCCACCAAACTCGAGGGTACTCCGGAGAAACCTATTGAGAACCCACACTCCAAGAAGCATCGTGTTAGCCCTATGCGAGGCCCCACAGACAGTCGGAGAGGCAAAGAAAGGATGGACGTACAGGTGGAAAGCCTGAAGTCGAGGATCTGGTAGGGCTTGGTGCTGGGGTCCTTGCGGGGGTCGAAGCCCAGGCGCACCCAGGACGTGCGGAAGGGCCCGCTGAGCACATAGTAGGCCACCACAGGCAGGATGAGCTTGAAGCGCCCCGGCTGCTCCTCCAGCCGCACCTGCAGGGCGCTGCGGGTCCACAGGGGGCGCTCCTCAAACGCCTAGGGAGACAGGCAGAGGGAGAGGACAATCGCGTCGCAATCCTGGAGGAGACAAAGTCGACCAACGTCTAGATGCGGATCCTACGAAATATTGCGAGCAGAAGGGCAAAATCTGCAAACAAATCGTCAATTCGCGATGGCCAAGTAGAAATAGCAGAAGAATCAAAATCATAGACGCACATTTAAAGGGGTACTCCGCCGATTTCTTCATGGTCCCCGATTTGCTTGAAATTTTGCTGAACTCGCCAAACAACATCGCCAAAATAGTATACCAAATATTAGATCAAAATAATTTTTTTTCACTAAGTTATTGAATTTACAATTTTGGTCCTCACCGTGTTTTTCAAACTGAAAGTCTCTACTGGCAACAATGAAAAAGTGACGTCATTGGAAGTGCAGGGGTTCACTCTTTGGACTGTAGAATTAGTTCCCAACTGATCTGAAGCAGTTTCATGGTGTCAAATGAATGCCTTGGAAGCTCGCTCCAGTCCCTGCGCTCCAGCACGGAACAAATAATTGGCATATTCTATTTTTTCGACTGCTCGCCCGACTGGCAAGCTGAACTTCCACTGACGTCACGGCCCTGAAAAGGGCGGGTATATTTGAATGTCTGTTTTTGCATCATTTTCATTTGCCGATTTCGCAATAACTATTATGAATTTCACGATATTAAATAGCATTCCAGAAAGGGTAAAGGCCTGGGAGTCAGAAAATATAGTTAGTTGAGGTAGCTCAAAAATCGGCGGAGTACCCCTTTAAGCGTGCACACCGTTACTGAACGACCCCCAATAACCGATAACATTGGAAACTAAATAACCATACAAACAACCAGCTTGCATTCCTTCGAGAATGCGTGCAAGTGCTCTAGGATGAGCATCCCATTGGCACGTGGTAGCACAGTCACCACTGCACGATTGTCGTTAAAGACCTCGAGCGAGCTATCATAGTGTGCCGGCTTGGTCCTCTAAAATGCCAAACCAGTGTCACCATTTCTCGACGGTGGACCTACCCCTAGATGCATAATGATTCGCAACAGCCAATTCGCTCCGCCTTAGTATTTATTAGGAGGTTGCACCCCCATAAAACTAGCGCACTTCCCGGTGCCACACAGTTTAAAAAGGATGCAAGCACCATCAAAACTTCCCAACTATGTTGTGCACAAGGTGAAAAGTTGGGTTACCCACGGTCACCGACAAAAAAAGAAGGGCATGGCAAGTCTCTCGAACGCCCGCCCTCTGGCATGCATCCGTTGCCTTCCATTGTGCTTTGGCTGCACGTGCACACTCGAGGCTTGCGAGACGCCGAAGTACTGTCGAAGATAGGAAGCACCTCCTAAAGTGAAGGCAATAGACCCTTTCCAAAATCCGGTCTGGCTACTTCGATAACTATCGTCGTCCAAGTGTATAGACCTTTTCATCCTCCTCGGCATAGGCGCTGCCATCTTGGAATCATGTGACGCTGCAGCCATTAGGTTGCTTGAACTTGCTGCTCCCCTTCCCCCGTGGCGGATGCGTTGTATTCGTGTTTTTCATCGCGCTTCACCGCGCTTTCTTGCCTTACTTCGGAAACTAGTCCGATACGACGACTTAGACATCACGAGGGTTCAAATGTCCTTATGATAACTGAGATTTGTTCACTAATAGTGGCAGAACATTCCAAGTAACAAGCGCGTATATTTATATTGCACATTTAGGATGGGAAGGCACCAAGAATAGTCAGCGCAAGCAGACTATCTGTATTTCCTGAAAGTATCATTCTTTGTATTCATAATATATCAAAAACAGTTTCTTTAATTATGAGGGGAAACCCGCGGAGGAGATAGGCAACGAGCGTTTAGCTTGAATTCTACCTGGGGCTAGAAGTAATGGTACGTCCAGTAGGTCATGGTTACGTCACCATCAGGCAATTTTTTTGTTCATAATATCACACCTACCCGTGTATGAGGTTCTCAATCTTTTTTTGCGACGTAAACGTTCGGTTGGTTGGTTAACTTATGAAGTTTAAAGGGGCCCTCCGGAGCGTTCTGCGATGGTCTATTTATGGCGGTAACTCAATCCACAGATCCTAAGGATCCTAAAAATCATAAAATTACGGTCATGCGCGGCGGATTTCCCTATTAAAATTGCTATCAAAGTCCCCGGCACGCCCCCCTTTCTGAGATGACCCCGGAAAACGGGAGGGGCATCTCTTTACACGTCAGCCAATAGCAAGCGAAGGATTCCGGCGTCACTGCGCGTCACCAACGCGGCCGACCACCGACCCGCAGAGGAATCTCTCGAACACGCGCGGACCGTCGTCAAGGAGCCCGGACTTTGTGCTCGGCAGTCGTCGTTCGTTGCACCGCACCGTCGCGCTGCTACAGCCATACGCAGTCGCATTCCACAGATGACAAGGAAAAGTTTGACTCGTTGACGTGAAAGGGTCGCAAAGCTGGCTTCAGAGTCGGGATCCACGGGAAGAAGGAACACGTGTCCCGCAAACGCACGCCTGCAGACGCCCCGGGAAGCAGACGAGCCGACGCGCCGACGCATCACCCCCTAGCAACACGCTTGCGGGGAGAAAACATATAGTTCGCTGGTTTTGAAGCAATAATTGCGGACCATGTTTCCAGCACCACAATCAGTTTACGTTTTTCTCAAACTCCGATTTACAACGAGCTTAAAAAGTGTTGCAATAATAACATTCGCATTCACCGCGAGATGCAGCATTTCCATTGGTCAAGTTTTAGCGGTGGGCAGGGAATGGGGGATTGTCTTCCAAGAGAAAATAGTCCCGATATATTTCTTCTGCCATCTGCTTAATAAACGGTTTTGTAATCTAAAACTTTGTATACATATTAACTTGCACCTACTACGCAATATAACAACATAAACAGACGATCGCAGAAAGCTCCGGAGGGCCCCTTTAAGAAATTGTATGCCGTGCTCGCTCCCATTTGGACAGTCATGTAATTTATTTATTATATTTAGATAATCAGTGCCATCCACCTAATTTATTTTAACACAGAGGTTGGAACTTCTCGCGTAAGAAACTGCCACAGACACTTCACAGTTGCGAATTTTAGAATAGCGTGCACAAATGCATAACGCTGTTTCTCTTTGCAAATACAAAATGCAATTGGGGTTCGGCGCATGCGCAATAATAACAATGTTTTTTTTTGTTTTTTGCATATGCTGTTTTAATTTTTGCCAGTTATCTGGAGTTCGCAATATTTGACGCCGGAAAAATAAAAAAAGAGCCGTTTGCATAACAATTATTTGAGTCCAGGATTGTCGGTGGCGAATAGAGATTTATACTTTTGGGGGCTGGCAACGCCGAAATTTGCAAGGTGAATCTGTTCAAAGAAATAAATATTTGTTCACACAGGTCCGTGAAGTGGTGCCTAGAGCGCTTGAATTCAGCCAAACTTTTCGAGGTATTTCTTCTTCTGCACCCTTTAATTTTATTTAGCCGATGTTATGGAAGAAAAATGCCAGATTTAATTTGATGGGCCTGTCATTCATATCATATCTTGAGTTAGCAAATGTTCATATAAAAATAATTTCTTAGGCCAAATATTGTGAAATGCTGCATATCAGTACTTTAGCAGGGTTGCTAATTTAGGAAATTTGCTACTCGGCTTGTCAAACCATGCTAGTACTGAATTTAAAAAAAAAAAAGAAGCCAAGACGATACTACTTGTTTAATATCAATTATCTGCGTCATTACACAATACGTTTTAAGTCTGCGAAGTTCACTAAAGGTTGCATGACGAAAACCAAACAGTGAGTAGTAAACTCGCGAGTTCATCTGTTCTGGCCGATTCAGCGCATTGCTAATCAAGCTGTCGATATGCTTATTTACATTCACGTGCTAGTCTCTTCATTAGTCGGTTTTTATGAAAACTGGTGCCATCGGGTAGGGCCGTAGACGATGGTAATCTTCCCTGTACATCAGTCAGGTGTTTCACAACCGACCATAATCAGATACATCAAAGGAGTTGGGGAAACAAAAGCTCGCAATTTAGGCTAAAATACACCTCGTAGTCCTCAAACTGGCTCAGTACCACTGTTTTATTGGTTGTATGCTACAAGGAAGATAACTGTATCGCAAAATTAAGCAAAAACAACTTAAAACAGCAACATAGCCGCATTCACGTTGAAGCCGAAACCAACCAAATTGAAGCAACCTAATGGCGCCGAATGCGTCAGCGCTTTCCATTTGCCGGTGAGGCAACTACTAAAATGAAAAGGTCTATATACTGTACATACTAATGGCAGCCTTTCTATGGCTGGTTAAGAAAGAATTTGGAGACAGGCACCAATGCGGAGCCTGAACATTCCAGACGTCAGTTTGCTGTATTGTTGCTTGATGTCGGCGCAACGAGAATGATAAGCTTCTACGCACTACGCGTTTGAGGGTATCGTACTAATCCTTGGAACGCTCGGCTTCGGCATGCCCTAGACAGCTCCATGACAATATACCGTAAAATACTAAGGGAGCGCCCAACCCACTTTCAGTGAAAACTGGGTTAATCTAGATATGGGCACTTGTCCAGGCAGATCAGGTAGGTATACGTATAATTTGCGGAATTTCTAAGTTTAGGAAATGTTAATGGTGGGCACTTGAACAAAGTGGGCACTTCTATGGTATGTTATAGTAATGTGGTGAACTTTACCTAGTTTTACTCAACTAAGTGCCTCACGCAGTGATGGTTTCTTGGCACCATAGGAACTAAAACAAATAAAGAAATAACTGTACAGAAAAGAACACCGTAACTTTCGTGCGTTGGCCGTTGATGAATAGGCGAGATTTTAACCACCACTACCAAACAAAAATTTGGGCTAATATTTGAGCCACTAGTTGGCTCTGAATTTCTGAAAAGGTCTGTTGTAAGACCTCCCTGCCATTCTCCTTCCACTCGTGGCTATAGTAGTTGGAATGTATCTTCCGAAACAACATCACAAAATGTGAAATGACAAGGAAACGAAACAAGGGACAAGGGCTGTCCCACATAATTTTTTATGGCCTCCAATCATTTAGAGCAGTAGTTCTCAACCATTGATGTTTCACGGACCCCTTGTGGATCGGCGGAGATAATAGAGGACCCTGTTCGTCGTCAGAGGAAGGAAAATGTACAGGTTAATTAATATAATGATTTATTAGATGGATATAACTAAGGGCTAGTGTGAAGCAGACTTCCCTCATTGACACACACGAGAAAACTCACCCGAAAATTGGAATGTTTTTTCTCAATTTGAAAAAATACAGCTTTTATTGCCGAGCTTGACTAATGGGGCAGGGCTTCGCAAACCCCAAAGGACCCACAGACCTCGATTTGAGAACCACTGATTTAGACTGTCATTATTTATGAAATACCATATGTTCCCTTTATTGGAAGAATTGTGCTGGATATCATTCCAACAATGGATGTTGAAGAAGCACAGACGTCTCAGCATGTGGCCCGAACGAAAGAATTTCCACTGCAAATCATGAACAGAGCTTTCCTTGTGCCACTTTTCATAGCCCAAGTAATACATCTTTTGAGGTGAATATGTGCCCCTTTTAAGGATTTGATTTGTATCTGACAAATAAGACTCACATAAAATTTAAAAAAAATAAAAAATTTAATGGGTCAAACATACGCAAATTTTTTTAAATTTGCAGGCTAATTTTTTTTACAGTGCAAATTTGTTGTTTTGGTTTCGTACGGAGAGGTCAGTAACATAATACTGTAAAATAGCAGCTAGCAATAGCTAATGTGGTTTTCAAACGGTGTTTATACATTATGACACGTCAAAATGGTACCGCAACTTCCAGGGAATTTCGCAGATATGGTTTGTCCACCTTCAAACATTTGGGAACCTTTTAAACTGAGAAAACCATTGACTGCAGGCAACAATCAAGCAATTTGCAAGTACTACAAACCGCCACACGCCTTACGAGGCATCCACTATCGAATATCCACAGGACATCAAAGAGGTGCATAATAAGGAACACACACTTTCTCGTTTAGATTTAGCAAGTGCAGTACAGCTGCTAGCACGAGGTCTTTAGCATGCATCACGAAGGAGCGATACACAACTGCACACCGATACGACGCCCATCCAAGCTGAAAAGGGCAGAAGCAGGGATCGATCCCAGGATATTCGGGGTCTGCAGTGCGAGCTTTACTCCACGTGCTTCAAGCTGCGGCACACTAACACACACCATGAGCCGTGCCCCATGCCATTTAGCGTCCCAAGAGGCGCTCTAGAGGGACAGAAAATGCCCAGCTTCAGATTCCCGACCTCTTTGACCCTCTTATGGACGTCGGGATCTTGAGGACGCCATTCGAGCTGCTTCCAGGCCTCCGGTTTCGGCTCCACGGGAACCTTGAGGTCGTCGTGGTTCAGGAAGCAGGCAAACTTCACCCTCCGATGGCGGGCTGCACGAGCCAGGGAAGGAAGACGCAAAGGGTATTGGTACAACCAAATGCACGATTCGGCATTTGCAGCTGCAACGCTGACTGCCGCGACGAAAAGAAGGAATGCAGCGAGCGGCTTAGGGCTGGCTGAGCAACAAGACGGCAGCTGACTTTGCAACTAAACTGGTAAACCCCGTGATTCCAGTACTGGCCCTCCTCCACTTCTTTGGATCTCACTAGGGTGCATCAATGTTTGTTTTTTCTATTTAGAGCGAGTTCACTCTGCGTAATATCCGACGCCGACAGCAGGTGCTCGCAGAAAGAAATACAGAGAAATAGCCGGAAACAAAATGCTGTTGTAGCGCACTCAACGCCCAGAACTCGCACCAGGAGACGCTCTTTTATCTGCTCCAGAATAAAAAAGAAAACGAAGCGTTCAGAACAAAACAGTCAGACGTCATCACCCTAAACCAAGCGTGCGTAAAGGCACACTAGGTTTCACGGCGACAGGAACTCAGGGCCATGACTGGTATAAAGAGTTGCTAAAGTTCAGCATGGAGGCAAATTAAAATGCTAGAAGGACGATAGGCATCTTTAAGTCTTTCTCAACAGTGGAGCCACTTAGTGACACACGCAACAGGCAGCAAGTGGTACGCCGGGATTAATATAAATAACCCAATTTTTATGTTTTCTATGTGATTTGCTAGGTGCTTCAGCAAGCTTACGAAAGTTTCCGTTTGTGCAAACACACGCCCTTCAATGTGGCCGATTTGGTGGGCCACGAAGCTTGTGGTAGATATGAACTTTACGGTACTCAAAATCCTCCTCCAAAGATGTAAGAGTTACTATTATTACAATAAATCAATGTGGAAAAGTCATGCTCTAAAATGTGATAGAAAGTGCTTATTCTGAAGCAATTTTCAGAGGTGGACAAAAAGTTGTTCGAACCAAACAGCACTCGCAATATTCATAGTTTTCGCAGAAAGCCACCAATATACCAGCTCTTCTTGCAGCAATGAAGCTAGGGATAAAGCTGTGCTATTAAAAACAGTATTCCTGCACTGGTCATTTTACCTCTCCTAGACCGCAGACTTAAACATTTTTTCCGCCGCCCTTAGTTCAGAAGGAACGAGCACTGAAAGTCACGCCAGCCATGCCAAGAACTTCCATCCTGTACTTTATACACAGAAGTACATGAAATATTCACCCCATGGTTAAAGAGAAACCGTCTACCACTTGAACGGTCCTTTTTTTTTTGTTTTCACTATCGTCATTTTTGCAAAAGATGTTGGCTGAGTAAAGGGTTGTTGACCACTGCTGAATAACGAGACTTCTTTTTATGTTCCCAACTCAAAACAGAGACCTCAGGCAGAGCCATGGGGATTGACTAGGGCCAAGGAATAAAGGAAAAGAGGTCAGCCCAATCTTTTCTCCTACAGCTCGCTACTCTGTACAAAGTTCAAGGTTAGAAGAGAAACAAAAACTTCTCAGTTCCTCGCCACATCCTGCTAACGGACAGCGGCGACAGCCAAGGCACACTCCGCAGCACACAATCATGCCGCACACTAACCACAATGCCATGCGATTTCAGTGTCACACAACGTCATGGCATGATGGCTATAGCATCACGTCACGTCGCGCGTCATAATGCATGGCGTGCAAATTTTCCTGCTAAAGTTATTGGGGAAATCTCCCAGCCACGACGACCCTACAGGAAACATACCCAGGGATCCACTGCAGAACCTCGCCAATAACGGCTGTCACCATTAAAACTAAGAAATGAAAGAGCAGAATGAAAAAAAGTAAGGTACACTAGCTTAATTGTGCGGACAAAGACCGGGGAACATAAAAGGTGTCGCGAATGAGCTGGGAACGTGCTGTGCGTGTGACGTCACGCGACGTCAACACTGACATCACGACCATGCGACTGTAACAGATGACTGTGACTACAGGTCCCATGACTGTGACAACATGTCACACAACTACGACATCACAAGACATCAGAGCAGAATCTGATGTCACATGACATCAGCCATCATGTCATGTGACTTCATGACGTCACACGGCACCACGATAGCCCTTTGACGTCAGAGCACCACATGGTACCATGCATGGCGTCCCGTAACGTCGCAGACCTTCACAACAGTTTTCTCGTAAAATCTGGCCGACAAAGCATGTTCCGTGTCGAAAAAGATGGCCAGGAAACTGCTGCTCACTTCCTCCCAGGACGTTGTCGGGGCGTCCGGAGGGCCTGCCAGGCATGACGCGGCGTTTAGGCTCGTCCCGCAAGGGCTGAACGGCAGGGGTGTCTAGCCGCGAGAAGACCTGGGGCAGGATGAAGACAGGCGTCTCCTCCTTCAGCCAGTCCAGGGAGGGCATCGTCGGGGGAATCAGCTGGTCCAGCAGGCTCTCGTAGCCCCCGCCATCTGCCTTCTTCTCCATCGGCAGAAACTGGAAGTCCACCATACCTGTCCGAGAGATGTGAGAGCGAGGTCAAAATCTTTAGCAGCGGTGCAGCAGGGCAAAGAAGAACGGAGAAGAGCGTCGCACAGACATCGCACGAGGGACGAGCTTACTCAAATGGTAACGTGGCACGTGTACCCCTTGGTCAGGGGAGCACAAATAAAAAATGAGACGGGCCAAAATTATATTTACTGAAAACTGTGCGTGGCCGCACCTAGTGAGACATGGCATCAGGCAGGCTTCCAATATCAAGTGCCATCACATTTGTTACTGTATTTAGTACATCTCACAGTGACACATTCATCATGACAGATCGAAGACGGTTCTTGCTCCGAGTTGTCGGCGAGAAGGTCTGCTCACAAACATATGTGCTCCCAAAAAGCGACGCCGGTTTCAGGCGTGGTCCACCAGGTACCCATACTTGTACTAGCCGAGGGTTTCGTATAACTCGAGCAGCTAAGATTTGCGTTGCATACTCTTCGGTGCTGGCGAACGCCGGAAGCCCATGAGCTCCAGTTGCACCATCGGATCGGAGTCCTTTGGGGCCGCAGAAAAGGAATAGTGGAACAGGTCGTAGCTTGCTTTTTCGACTACAAACCCCTTGAATTGTTGCTGGAACTACGAGAGAAGGTTCCCGACGTATCATTTTGCATTCTATTTATCTTCTGTTAACAAAGTAAGCAGGTTTCTGCACCAAGCCAAACCATGGGCCAGGCCTTATGCTGTGCACCCCCTCAGACAATGTGAGAGCGAATGTACAATCTTTCTTTGAACATTGAAAACTGCTTGCATTTCCCACGGGCTACACTCTGTGTGAATTCGCCACACTGATTAAAGGCTTTGGAGAGTGTTTTTCGGGGTTTATTTTTGTTTGGTACGCAAAGCTCCGAAATTCTAAGTTTAATTTTGCAGTGCTTCCTATTAAAATAATTAAATAAATAAATAATATCTAAGTTTAAACATATGCTAGATAAAAAAAAAATTAGGCCAAAATTGCTGCTGCTGCAAAGCTGATTATCGACTAAATTGCTTTAGCATTTAGTACAGGGGTTCGTTGTCTTCAGAAAGCCAGTTTGTTCTCCTGGACGTCGGCCGTTTCGGATGCAGCCACCACAGCTTTTAGAGCAGTGCGCGTCAACAGTCGTGCTTCATTGGAAGCGCGCAAGAAAACTTTTTCTCTCTCATGTAAGAGTGAAATGTGACGTAACGAGCGAACGAACGGAGCGGAAGAGCACGGCGGGAACAGCGCCGCAGCATCACAAAACCCGTTCAGTCCACGGTTCAGTTCAAACCAAAGACGACTACATGAAGAAGAGCAATAAATGCTAACGCATTTAAAATAAAATGTGCTTATATCAATTAATATTTCTTCAGCTGGATTTGGAATAGGTGCCACTGCCATCGGCAATACTGATTCGTCTCACGACAAAAGCTCCACTCAAGTGTTGCTTCTACTATAAACGTTGATACCTTAGAAAGCAATACATTCCGAGAAGCTCATATTCATTCCATCCTATTACATCATCCTACCTCGCGGCCAGGCGAATTGGAGTGGCAAAGAATGTAATTGAGAAGTTTCAACTTCCCCTCTTCCCCACTTTATGCAATCTCTATGGTCCATAGCTTTCACTGTTACAAAAACACAACCTCTCCTTCCTCTAAAGCACAAATAGTATGGCCCAAACTGGAAACCAAAACAGTGGCTTTTGTCGTGACCCAAAAGTACAATGACCTGTTGTCCTCAATGAACCTCGATGGGAAAAGCAGTAAGAACCATTTGACAATGGTCTGATATTTGAAAGGTAACTGTGGTGGCACTTTCCCAGGACCATTGACCCTGTTCGCAAATCAAATTTACACTTTTTTTGGGGGGAGGGAGGGTGGCATTCGCACATCAAAATTTTGAGTTTATCGGATAAATCTGAATAAACCAAAATTTTACTGGCGGGTGTTTTTTCTAGCTTTTCAGATTGATCCAAAAACACGAAACCCCGATTATATGGTCGGCTGGAGACCACCCCCCACACCCGCATGCAGTTATGCCACTGCATCCAGCATGTAACATTATCACGTCATTGCTGAGACAGTTTAGACCAGAAGACTGCAAGCTTTCCAGCAGCGACCCACCAACTTGTGCCCGTGTATTTGACGGAATGGCACCGGTAACTCTTTTGGAGACATGCCAAGTTTCAGTCGGTAGAGAAGCCTTATACTCACCACGAAATTTGTAGACAGTACTGACGGTGCCTTCGATGGACACGGAATACGGCTCTCCATCTTTGCTTCGGTTCTTTTTTACCTTCAACAAGAGGCAGGACGCACTGAAGCGGTTGGCATAGACACACTTACAGTAAGGGTCATCAGGCCTGAACTTCAGTTCCAATCTCCGAGAGGGGTCTGAATGCGTCTGGAAAGACACGGAGGAAGCATTGGAACATGCGCTTTTTCGTGCCATGTCACGTGATGCGACACTGGAACAATAACTGGAACAATATGTGTCATGTGGGACATGACATCACGTATGTGCTGGAAGAACTGTCTCATGATAAGTCACATGATCTGATATAATGCCATATTGGGTGGCACAATGTGACACCGTGATATGTCAAGCACGGTCGGTGGCTAGGCAGGTTGGCTATAATAGGTTGCCAAATAAGAGGAAGAGACAATCCTCCTACAAAGCCCACTGTTCGTCATGATTGGTAGCTTCCTCCCCTTCACTCGCCTCATCTTCAACGTTTTCTCCACTGAAGTGGAAAAAGTGGAGGCTTTGTGGGTGGTGGCAATAAGCTCATCGAACAATGTTTCATTGCATCACACGATGATTCATCAACAGATTGTTTCATCATCAAATTGTTTCACCGAGAGCTCAGATTAGCTTTTTTGTTTAATAAGCTCCACGAGACATTTCGTAATAAGCTGCCACAGACTGTCGCTGCGAAGTGGCTTGAATGCAAGCAGGAGAGTGGGTTAAGGCACACCCCAGTGATACATGCGTGATCAAATGTCCATACAGCGTGCCATACGTAACAAGTGTTGATAAAATGTGTCGACGAATTATGCTTCCATGAAAACTTGTTCATGAAACGTAATTCCACGATACGAGTTACTACGAAACGATAGGGGCCCCCTTGTGGGAGGGGCTTGTCTTGCCTGCGCAGTGCATGGTCAAGATTTGGAGCCACTATAGTGTCAGTTCACTAACCAACATGTCCGTGTACAGCAATTATTCAAAACCAAGAAAGGAATGACAAAAGCAAGTCATCTGCTTCTTGCGCACAAGTTTCGGTGACGTCAGAGTGATGCCGCGTTCTGATTGGCTTTGATTGGAAGGATAGCGGGTAGACCTCAATGCTACATGCCTTAAAGTTTACCCACTATTTTATCTTTTTTTTTCCTTTTCAATCAGTCAATAAGGGCTCGGCGTTCTGACATCATCGCAACCCCTGTACAAGAAGCAGACGAGCTTGCGTTCCGCACTTTGCGATGGGCAGAGCCAAAACTATTGCCAAGGTGAACGGCGGAGGGCGACGCAGACTACCGAGCCGAGTGGTGATGTGGAAAGAGCACGTGCGCGTATTGACTAATTCTACGCGCCCGCGTTTTGATGTGTATACACAGAACCACTGGTAAAATAGGAGTACCTCCGAAATTTCGTCGATGCCGCCGAGGGTTCTGAGCATTTTGTCGACATTTCTGACAATACCGGGATATTCCACAAGAACAAGATTTCGGTGCTTGAGCGTGACTTCGGTCATGTTATGCCGGGAACTGGCAAAGACAGTTTTTGCTGCATGAAGTTATAACGGATACTCGTAATCAAGTTTGAGTTTGAACGATCCTTGCTAAGCAAAATCAAATGCAAACTTTTTGAACTCACGAGCTGCAGCTGCTGCAGCCTGCTGAGCGCGAGACAAAACTTCAAAACAACGACCGTGCAAACGCGCAACAAACCACACGCCCGCACGCGCCGCGTCCGCCACTTGCGCCATCCCTGCCGTAGCGGTACACGAGCGAAGCACGCACCACAACAATAATGGCGGATGGCCGGATTGGCCGTATCGGGAATTTCTCTGGTATTTATGAATCAGGCGGATGAATGAAGTGTCCTCAGTGACAGCAGTCTTTCCGACCCTCCGTTGACTGGTAGGTAAGTCGCTCGTTGTTTACTTCGCTTCAGCCGGCTGTCGATACGTGTGAATCGCGAAAATTCGTTGCCGAACAGCAGTGGGGAGTTGTTCAGAGGGCGTCGAGGCCCAATCAAGGTCCCTGATAGCGCAAAAAAACTTTTCCGTTTTCAGGTGTTTGTGAAACTAGGTTACACCTGTCCTGAAGGAGACCCGTTTATTTGCGTAGCTCTCGTGCCCGGAAATCCGTGATGTAGGGAAAGTTGGGGGAAATAACCGAGGCTTAGGATAAAAAAGAAATTCGGGGAATGTTGTCACGGTTCAACGGCTGTCTCGTGACGCGCGTCAGTATGGCCTGTGGCCTTTGATGTATGGCATATGCCCCTGGTGCGATAGGGAATCCGAAACGTGCCAAAATGATTCTCAGAAATGGATCGACGAAGGTTTTGGTTATCTAATTTGCATGACGCGGCAGCAGCTGTGGCAATAGCTCGGTTCGGAATCACCACGACAGGAAAAATAAAACGAAAACGCAAGACATATGTTTCTTTCGCGTGAAAGTTTCTTGATTCCGGGAATTACGAGACACAAGTTATTCAACCTCGAGTTCCTGCAGAGGTTAATGAAAAATTTTGGAAGTTAAGTGAGCCTATTTAACGTGTCCGTTGCTGAAAAACCCCGATGGTTTAAAAACCCGCTTCGATTTCCTGATCTCGAAAACCAGTGATGAAATACGCCGATTGGGTTACATCTTTATTTACTTCCTTCGAGGGGGGGTGTGGCGTTCGTGGATACTTAGGAATTCTGCCTATTTTATTTTTCTGTTCGCTTTCACCCCAAACGTAGACATCGGTTATAATGTTCTGCATTGAGCTCTGTGGTATTTGCGACTTGGAAATTTGCCAAAACAATAACACTAGTGAAAGTCGAGTTCCTCAAGTCATTGGTGAAAGTAGCAGTCCTAAGACCTACTCTGCATGGCCATGTTTTTATCTCTTCAGTGGCACGAAAAACACGACTTCTCTGGCCGTAGCATTACATCCACTAAAGAAGCATCAAGTAGAGGTTCACATATCTTTTCTTTCTTTTTCTCTCTTATTTAAATGTAGAAACAATCTTCATAGCTGGAATTTTGAAAAAAGAAATAATGCAGTCTGCACAAACTTTGTTTAAACACGGCAGTGATAAATACTACAGGAAGGTTGATATCAACGTTACTAGAACATCTTAGTTGGGAAACTGCTACAGAGCCTGCTCTGAAAAGGTGGCACCGATCCATACACCTGAACCGAGCTAAAGGCGATCACGACGCCACCATTTCTCCCGCAGTGGCCACTTGAGGAACTGCACGGCTGTACCTGTTGGTGATGCATTCAATAGTGTCGGCTGTGACGGTTCTATTTTGGCTTTAATCGGCCATTTTAATGCCGAAATATATACGGTGGAAAGGTTTTCCGGGATGCCAACCCCCGTCTCCCAAGCAGGCACGCCGAAAATTACAACCAAAGTTAGGACGCGCCCAGGTCAGGACACGCTACCTGAAATCACCGGTGAGACATGGCTGTATAAAAACAATAATAATTGTGCCGCAAAATCCTGTGTACTAGAATTTCTTGCAAACATCACGCTCCTGTCATTTTGTACTAATCTCCAATAAAAGTGCCTATAAAAAGAGCTTTTTGCATTTGTTTTTACGAAAAAACATACTTTCTAAAAGCTTATGGTGACCGCAGTGAAGAAAAAGATTGAGTCGCCATCTTGGCACCTCGAGCCTGGGAGTTTCGGTACTCTGGGGGCGTTCAGTGACTCACTAAAGGGTGGCGCTGTTATCGTATTTAGCTCGGTCTCGGTGGACGCCAGCGATCCAGGTTTCAAGGGCGAGTTTCCCAACTGGGTGTTTTAGTAACGTTGGTTGAAGTGCATAGGGAGAACACAGTTGATGCAATCTTCCTTCCTCGATCCCACTTCTTTTCCCTTGTACTACAACATGTCCACGAATCCGGTTGATGCCTTTATAGTGACTGCATAAATCGGCTTGGTAACGTATCACGCTATGATTTACCACAGAGGTGCCCGAAGGTGGTGGAAGCATCGCATAAAAATTTTAAAGAACAAACTTATCCTAGTTAAAAGTAAAAAAAAACAATAACTGATCTTCCCTACTTACAGCACCCGTCCGCTATCTATGCATCCTCTGACTTGTGCAACAACCGACAGATGGCTGCATTGGCCCCAGCTCAGACTTACCGCCCAGTTGCGCCAAAAGCAGAC
The DNA here is from genome assembly GCF_016920785.2 of Ixodes scapularis. NCBI lineage: Eukaryota > Metazoa > Arthropoda > Arachnida > Ixodida > Ixodidae > Ixodes > Ixodes scapularis. The sequence continues at coordinate 73,106,506 of NW_024609868.1, forward strand.
ATGTAGCTGATATTACTCAAGGAATCATTGGTTTTATTCGTCTTGTGCCCAGTTAATGTGTTTTATCGAGCGCATACTGTTTTTGATTCCAAAAACATTGTCTGCTTTTGGCACGACCGGGCAGTAAGCTTGAGCTGGGGCCGCTGCCTCCATCTGTCAGTTGTTGCGCCAGTCAGAGGGTACGTGAAGAGTAGACGGGCACCTTAGGTAAGGAGAGTCAGTTATTGTTCTTTTACTTTTTACTCGGGTATGTTTGTTCTTTGAAATTTTCATGCAATGCTTCCATCGCCTTCGGACACCTCTGAGGTAAATCGTAGAGTGATTTGTTTCTAGGCCGATTTATACGGTCACTTTGAAGGCTTCATCAGGACATCCCAGGCAGACTGTATTCATCCGTCAGCTGACATGGAAGACACTGCTAGATGTGGAAGCTAGTCTTACCGGTAGTTTCGCTGCTTGAGCATTTCTGCAGCTGTGGTATATTGAAAGCTATAAGTATATGCTTCTTGCCAAAAACCCAAAGTCAGTATGTAAAAAAAAAAAAAAAAAGGACAAACACAGGGTTATTTGTGTTCTCCTGCTTTTTGTCTTTTGGCTTTCTCCTCACTGTCTTTCTCTACTCTCTTGCTTCTTTTCCCTTATTTTTCTCTGCTTTCCTTTTGCAGCTCAGTCCTTAAAGGGGCACTGACACATCAAAATCATATTTTTTTTTATTATCCGAAACGATTGAAAACGATGCCGGGACATTACCCTCAAAATTTGAGATTTGGGAATTCAGTATTCGTGAAGTAAAAAAACAATTTCCAAATGCCGAATTCGAAGTTCCCGCGCGATCGGCGCCGGTGCCTTGACGTCAAAAATCGCAGAGACCTGAGAGTCGACTTCCTTTCACCACTCCCTGCTGTTGCCATGGCGACCCAAAGCGAGGAGGAAAGGAGCGAGCGCCCGGCGTTGCGGCGGAGCGGTGTCGCCTGTTTTCCGTTGGAGGATACAAATCCAGGAGACGGCACCACAACGAACTCCCGATTTTTGGTATTTCAAAAAGAAGGGCCGTAGTGCGTTCGCAATTGCGTTAAAAAACATGTTTTAGGATTGCCGTAATTAAATGTTATAGAGATGTCGCCTACAAAGCTTCTAAATTTCCTGATTTTTGACGTCACCGATCAAAAGAAGCGAGGAGGCGAGACGCGGGAAAATCAAACGCCAAAAATAAAAAGGCGCGCGCGCGCGCAAGAACATTTTTTTTTGCGATGCGTTTTTTTTTGCGTGTCTATGACTGCAACTTGCATCGTTTTAGACAATAAAAATAAATACGACCTTTGGGGTGTCAGTGCCCCTTTAATCCTCATGACACAAGTGGGGTGCGTTTTTTCTTATTGATTTATTATACATGATCATCTGCCAAAGCAAGCAACAAAGCTTTACAAGGGCACTAAAGGGAATTTTGAGATCCTCTTTAGATGGCAGCGACTCAACCTGCGTGCAGTAAGCATCCCTGAAAACCAAAAGGTACAATCATGCACGGACCAAACATCATGACATTGCCCCTATTTCTGAGATTGATCTCAGGAAAAGGTGGTGTGTCATGATTATTGGTCGCATTTTTAAGAGGAAAGAAGGCCACACATGATCAAACTTTCTGGTTTTCTAAAACTCTTGGGGCAAAGGAGAGTTTTTCAATGTTTGGTTGCATCTTAATAGGGGAAAAGCTATGCATGATCGTAGTTTTTGCTTTTCTAGGATGCTTAGGGCATGTAGGATGAATTAACATCATAAACAGACGATGTCAACAAAAAAAAAATTGAAAGAAAAAAAATCTCCCCAATTTTTGTGTGAAAGAAAATTATATAGTTTCCCTCAATATTTCTGCATATATGCATCAACATTTTCAGATAAGCTACAGTGATTGCGTGGTGCATGTCATGCACTGAAATATATGTTTGTCTGCACACATCTTGGAAAACTGGTTGAGTGGAGCAAATACTTGTGTAGTATGACAGCCTCCTGTGCGAGGTGCAGATGCTTGCACATTACTTCTTTACGCTATACTCTGTTGCACGTTAAGAAAGCCAGGGCAGGTTCCTCCCACAAAGCCCTCCACTCTTGCCACTTTAGCAGAGCAAAGGCTGGAGAGGAAACCATCAATTGTGGCAAGCAGAATTATGGAAGCGGCTTGTTCTGCTTTTCTGAACCTGCAACAGGCTGCGCCCTGAAGCGTGCAGCGAGTGTAGTCACCGATAGGTTTCTTGCTTTTTGACTCCTTCTCATCAACTAATGCTGCAATCTCATTGGCTGAGGGTCGATAATGAGACGTTCGGTATTCACCGTGTTCTGCCTTTTTTTGTTGTTTGTATCAGGCACGACGACGCAGCCGGCATGGGTCTGAAACGAGGGAGCACGGGCAGCCTGCGGGCTGAGCTGGCCCAGATCGCCTCGCGCCTCCGCCGCGAGCACCTCTTTGTCGACTCGGAGAAGCGAGAGTTGCAGCGCCTCAACGAGCGCGTCCAGCGCCTCGTCGAGCGCCTGCAGCACCTCTCCTGGATCTGGAGGCACCAGCGCAACGCCCTGGACGCCCTCGTGCTCGGGCGGGAAGGAAGCCCCGCCTCCTGTTGCCAGCGGCTAAACGCACTCGAAGCCGCCTGCTTCGTGGACTCGTACCGGGCGCTCGGGGCCCACGACAATGCCTATGCGGTGCTCCTGCGGGGCCTGAGGCAGGAGCCAGCGTTGGTAGCCGTCTGTCTGGTGCGCGGTCCCTCAGAGTCACTCCGGGCGGCGGTGGACATCTTGGTATCGTGCGTTTACGGGTGCGGGACGCTTCCCGAGGACCAGAGCCTAGTCTTGGGCCTGCTGCGGGAGCTGATGGTGCTGCAGCTCGAAGGGTGCGACAACGTCCGACGTCTGCTTCAGCATGGGTCATGCGCCTTCAGCAGGGTCTACAAGGCCTTCACCGAGGGGCTGCCCGGGGCACAGCTGTTCCTGACGTCGGCGTTACGGTCGGCGCTCATTCAGGTGACAACTTTGAGAGGATGTGTGCGTTTCTGTTTTGGCTCATAGGAAGGCATAGATTGATTGTTTCTTTGGTGATCAACAATGCCTCAAAATGCCAGTACTGTGCCATCAATATGCAGTGTTCATGCCTTAAGGGACTGCCATGAGGTTGATAGATAAATGAAGCCTAGTGTTGGGCATTGCTTCAGAAGTATGAATGACAAACCAAATGTGCTTGAGCCAACACTTTGTTTGTACACTGCTGGCATTAAAGGGTCACTGACAGTGTATTTATGCTCGCCAAGGTTTTTATTTGTACATAACATATGAGAGCCCAACTACCCAGAACACAATTCGCGGCTCGAAATTAGTCTTCTTTCTGCCCGAAAACCGCTGATCGAGAAATGGCCGGTTTAAGTCGCGCCCACTCTCTTCTGCATGGTCATGTGCCGTTTTCTATGGTTTAGACACACAGCCACCAAGGATAATCAAAGTCATGAGTCATCGTAGGCACACAATCAATACTAGAAACAGACAAAAATATGATACCCATTTTTTAGCTGCAAATATGTTGATTGAAGAAAAAATAATAAAAAATTTCACAGTGACATGACTTCTGGTATCTTTCTCTTCCTCTATATTTCTTCTTGCTCCCCAGTCCAGTTTCAGTTGCGGTTTTGAGCAGTTGCATTTTTTTTACTTTATTAAAAATATGTGATGCTGTAGCAAAATATTGATTGGGTAGTCTTCTGACACTATAATAGATTGCCTGACAAAAAATTAAAAAATATTTGGGGGGTGTCAGTGTCCCTTTAACGAAAAGAAACTGTTCTTGTGGGGACCCACATAGTGTTTCAGTCATGTTCCCATACGCAATTGGAAGATATGTTTGTTGACCTAGCAAGTTGCAATTTTTAACGTGAAACATTCTTTGGCTAGGTGTTCGGCATTTCGTGAAGCCCAAATGTGAAGCCTGGATAAAGGTGTGACCACGAGGCTCAACACTCATTGGTTGGCGGGCGAGAGAGAAAAAGTGAGATGCTCGACGCTGATTGGTTAATGGGGAGGTTGTGTGGCCAGGGGTGGAGTGAGGAGGAGAGGTAGGCGAGCTGGGAGAGGAGTAAGATAACCAGGTTTATTATTTCAAGTGTACACATGCCACACATTAAATTATCTGATGAAGAGCACCATGAACATGGGCATCTTTTTGAACAGGCCAGACATGCTGCTAAACGATGACATAAACGTTTGTTATGCTGAAACATTTCACATATTAAATGCAATTGCCTTTAGGTGGCTCTAACAGGGCGCACTCATTTTCTGTTTTTACAGACATAAATTTTGGTCTAGAACTGATAACTAAATGCACCTTCAGGAAAAACTATAACTCACTATCTCAAGATGCCATTTGTAAGTAGTAGGAAAGCATGCTTGGTACTACATAGTACGAACTAGTAACCATATGAGGAATAACCTAAAAGGGCTTCAGAATCTGAAGGGCAGTAGACATCCTGACAATCTATAGAAAATGTCTCTGCAGGAAAATGACTGCTCCTGTGGTGCAATGCAGGTCTTGGTGGACGACGACCTGTATCTGGATATTGACCCCAGCAAAGCAGTGGTGCGCTTCCCAGCCGAGGAACGCCTGCGGCACTTTGGATCCAGGGATTCTGCTGACTATGCACGGCGCCTGGGCGCCTACCGCAGCTGGACCCTGGAGCGCCTAGCCAGGCTCGCACAGGTCTCTGGCTCTTGTCTTTTTCCTCTTTTCTTGTGGTCTCTGCACTATGGAAAGGGAAGATGGGGACTTGGCCTCAGAACACGGGGGCTCTGCCTGCCCTAACGTTGCCTACGAAGTTTAGCCAATGTTGTGTGATGTGATGGAATATAATGGTAGAATTATGATAAAAGAAGTTATCTGTCTCTGCATCAACTCTGGAGATTGTTTTGTCTACTGAGCTTGTGATCTTGAAGTAGACAGCCCGTTAAGAGGGGACATGGGCCTAAATTTCAAATTTTTTTTTAAATATTAATTTTTTTAAATTTAGGCTTTTCAATTTTATAAATAGATGCCTTGCACGTGACGTCATATGGCACCGTATCAGCCGCCATTGCTCCGTACCAGGTTCCTGTACGGAGCCTTCTGCGGCAAACATTTGGCACCATCGAATCTGCTCTTCTCGGCAAGCCTTGACCAGAAAAACAAATTCAGTGGTGTCAAATGTAGGCTGAAGAATTTACGGGCACGGGAGAATGGTACGGAGCAATGGCGGCTGATGTGACGTCAATGCAAGCCATGTATAATGATACACCCTTAACACCAAATTTGATAAGCATACATCAAATAGTTACATTGATATAAAATATTTTTAACACATTGTGAGCAGTAATAAAGTAAAGGAGTTCAATGTTCGAATGCATTTTTCTCAGTTCCACTTTTTCCTGCAAATTTCATGAGAAGGAATCTTTTGTTCGAAGGTAAAAGTATTCAAATACCACGATCAAGATGTTTCTGGACTGAAATTTACTGGGGATTTGGGCTATCTACGTTACTTTGCTTTAAGTTAAGTCCTCATTGAAAAAGAACTACATATGTTTTCAAAAATTGACATAGGGCAGATATGCATCTCATATTTTGAGGTAATGACTCTTCCTGAAATATTTACATTTGAGTTATAAAAACTAGATAGCCCAAAGTTCCACATCCCCCACTTTATATTCAAGCAGTCAAAGTGGTGTTTAATAGGTTCATTTGCACATCATAGATTTCTTGACAAAGAGTGACATACCTTCTTATGCAGGTACAGTCAAACCTCGTTATAACAAAGTTGAAGGAGCGATCGTAATTATTTCGTTATAACCATTAGTTTGTTATAGCCAATGTCCATTTCTTCCCTATTAGCAAGCAAGGGGAATTATGATTGCTTTGTTATATCCATTAGTTTGTTATATCCCATTTTGTTATAACGAGGTTTTACTGTATGTGAAATTGTCCTAGAGAGCTGAAAGTTTGCACCATACACCTACATCTGATGTTCAATGTCCCCTGCAAATTTCGTTTCAGTCGCTTGCATAGTTCAGAAGTTAAATCTCCAGCCAGTGTCCCCCCTTAAAGCACCTACTTCTAAGGTGTTACACTTGCTTTCTAGGTTTTGTTAGGTTTATCTTTTGGAGGTTAGCAGTCGAATACAGCGCACCACAAACGTCTGAACTTCAATGTGAAAAACAGAAATATATAAGCCTTCTTGTCGTAATGATGATGCAATCTATTCAAATTCCTCGTGCTATGATTATCACGTGGGGAAGTCGAAGACATTGCGTCATCATTGTAATAAGAAGGCATATATATTTCTTTATTACACATCAAAGTTCATTTCTTACTAGCCATTGTTAGTCATCTTCTTGTACGCCGTTTCGCCTTGCGATGGACTGCAAGAATGCCACGAGCCGTCCAAACCAGTCCATTGTCGTACGAGTTTCGCCTGACATTTGGTAGGGGTGCAACAATGCTCAGTGCCTTTAGTCACGTGACATGTTTTGTAGCACTGCACTGTTGGGGATGACTCGTAGTGTCCACTGTGCTTCATTGTAAGGTGAAACAGAGTATAGTTCTCCTTCCTAGATGCTTTCATTATTCTTAGACTATTTGTTTGTTTGAACTATGTAAAATTAAGGAAACAAAGAGGAGTAAAGCAAGAGGAACATCAGCGCTGATCCTGGTGGGGACTTCTGCAGGGTTTTGTGGAGGGGCTGCGCAGTTCGTGGCTGTGGTTCCCCCCGGCGCTGGCCTCCCTGGTACGCCGCCTCCACTCCACGCTCACCCAGGGTGGAGGGGCAGGGGACGACCCACGGGCCGGAGTGGTGTGTGCCGACTTGGTCTTTGCCTTCTTCGTCTGCCCCGCTGTCGTCAGCCCCGAGCTGCACGGCCTGGTCGACACCCACATTAGCGCCATCGCCCGCTTCAACCTCATGCAGGCAAGCCGGCCGTTTCAACGGCAATATTTATTTGTAGCTGGCCATTTCAATGGCAATATTTAATTGTATTCATCTATGAGTGCCCCGTCCTCGACAAAGTGGTTAACCCTACACTCGAAGGGAGCAGCAAAAAGAACAGTTTCTATCTACTCCCACTTTTTTTTGTTAACACAGAATGTGTCACTATATGGCTGGCACCAAATCATGTCCAATTAGGTGCTGCACATTTTTTTTTTTTTTAGTAGAATGTGGGATCATTTGGCTGGCACCTAACTATATATGGTTAGGTGCCAGCAACGGAAGTCGATAAGCTGACTGCCAGCCGGACGCTGACGCAGTGCTCGTCTCCTCGCCGATTGGACACCAGCTCCAACCGAACCTTTTCCTCGAGTGCCTCTGCATTACTCCCAGCGGGGCTAAAACATCACGTGTTCAGACATACGGTGCCGCTCTACTCCGTGAAACGAGCGTGCTCTGGCCATCCCTAGAGAAAGAGCGCAAAAGAAAGCGACAGAAAAGCTGAGAAAAGAAAAAGAGCAGACTCCTTTTGCCGCAACGAGTTGAGATAGTGCCGAGCTTTTGGTTTTTTTTTGCTGTAAGCTAGTACCAGGGCTCTGCTCGGTGCTGCTGCATTCCAATTATTTTGTTTTCTGCACGCTCCGTCTACTGCGTCTCGCAGTAGACGGAGCGTGCAGAAAACAGGCTCTAAGAAAGTTGCATTTACACTGCATCCGCAGAAGGTGGCATTTACAAGTAAGATATCCGGAGCACTCGCGTGCCTACCTTGCACGACGCTCTTTGCGCCATATAATCTCCACATGTGTGCACAGTTTCTCCACGCTAACACATAACAATTTATCTTACCACTGCCTTGGCTACACTATTACGGCAAATGGGCAACTTCCTTTTTAACCAAGTGTACTCTAAAAATGCCTCCGAGAGTAGAGACTGTAGTATGTTGACCTTTTAACTTTGTACAGTTGAAATGCCTGGCCTGTCTCCTGCACTTCTCATGCTTCCTTACTTTTTCCTCCCCTGTCTGTTGCTATTTCTTTTCTTTGTGCCATTCTTCTCCTGTCTCATCACCTGAACTTCTGTCAAGTGATGATGGTAGAAGAAATACTCGTTTTTGCAGATGTACGACATTCTTGGAGGCCTGTCAACGATGCCCACTCATCTTCCCCACTTGACACAATGATAGCCTTATAGCAATCACTTTATGCAGAAAGAGCCAAGCAAATGATACTGCACCGAGCATGCATCAATAGGGCCATAACCTTGGCTCACAGGAGCAAGGCAGTAGTGCACTTGCAGTAGCAGCATAGCAAATTTTACTAGCGAAATCGGTCGATTACAACGTGACGCATCTCTGACTGCCAGAAAACAAACCAGTCAGAGGATTCCTTCAGGTGTCATAGTAAAACCAATATGTGTGGTTTATCTGGAGGGCTGTCAACCCATGGGGTCTCTGGCTCTATAGCCGGCACCCTGTCCTGCCTCTTAAAATGCTTGTGCATTTGTCAGTCAGCACTTGAGTTAACAAATCGTTTGTAGACTGGATATAGGGGCAGCAGTGAAGCCTGCCGTAATATCCCAAGATATAGCCTATAAAATTGTGAGTAAGTCAGGTGAAAATGAAGAGTTGGCTAACTTTCGGTGTGCGATCAATTTAAGTTGAAAAAGTGCTATTTGTAGATCATGTAACTTGCTAAACTTAATATCTCATGAGGGGCAATGAAGCATAGAAAACCGTCCCTCTCAGTCTTCAATGTTTGCTTATCTCCAGCCGTGACTAACAAACCAGATTTTGCCAATGTCACCATTGGCCCCAGGCACTGCATTTAGTAAAAATAAGCTATATTTCGGCGTTTTTGAAAAAATTGCATATCATGCCAAAAAGGGGGTGGATTATCTTTAGGGGATGGGGCACCTCTCAGAACATTACGGTATGTGTAAGGCTGATCTAATGTGACGCCAATACAGGTGTCCAGCACCCTGGAAAACTGGGAAAAACAGGTATTGTCAGGGAAATTTGGCGGATCTGAAAAGATATGGAAAACGTTGAGGAATTTTCGACTCACTTATCATCAGTTAGGGAAACTGAGCTTTCACAGTCAACCTGAGACAGAGGAATATTAAAAAGAAACGGACGGAGCTCACATTTTACAGCGAGCTGTTATGCGCTAGGATCTGGGTAAAACTGCATGCACAGATGTTGACAGAAAACTCCCCATTGGTCGTGGCAAGTATGAATAAATAAAAAAAAGGGGGCAACCAGCGTGAGTCAGCCTTCCTTGGCATTATTAGATAGTGAGTTCCTGATCCCCTGTTACCATCTCTAGGCATCGTCCTTGAGGTCATCCTAGAAGTCATCCTTGAGGTCGTCCTAGATGTCATCTTCGAGCTTGTCCTTTAAGTCGTCCTCGAGGTTGTCCTAGAAGTCGTCCGAGAGGTCGTTCTCGAGATTGTCCTAGAAGTCGTCCTCTAGGCGTTGTCCTCGAGTTCTTCCTAGAAGTTGTCCGAGAGGTCGTCCTAGAAGTCGTCCTTGCAGTCATCCTAGACGTCGTCCTCTACGCATTGTCATTGAGGTCGTCTTCGAGGTCATCCTAGAAGTCGTTCTTGAGGTCGTCCTAGACGTCCTCTAGGCATCGTGCTAGACATCGTAAAAATAACAGCTTCGCTGGTCCTCCATCTTCACGTCAAGTTGAGGGGCTCTACAAATTTTTCTTCATGACAACAAAAGGACGGGTCTGTTGCATGACATGCACTGCAGGTAACTCAGCCGGCAGCATGCCAATGCAAATGTCTGCTTGAAAGTGATGCCTCGGAAGAACCGGGAGATTCAGCCTGAATCACCTCATCTCGAGTGCACACACCAAGATGAACTTCCCCCTTGTCATTGTTGTGTACTTAAGTGGACCGTTTCTTTGTGTGCTGCACATTCACCAAAAAGCTTCATGACGCGAAATCATGTCTTTCATGCTTCCCCCACTCACTCCCTAAATGGATTGTTTCCGCCGGCTGTCCACAGCTTGGTGGTCGAGTTCATTTTTGTCATTTAGGTGAGAACATCTGGAAGTTCGATTTGGGAAGCCGTCGGATAAACCGGTATTTTTACATGAGAAAACTACACTTCAGACTAGTCCTGTCCTTTTCGTAGTTGCTCTGGAAAGTTTTCTGATCACCTCATCGTCATTCATATACCTTTCCTCATCTCGTTTCATCTTGCCAATCTTTTCCTTCTTGTTCTCTTCCCCCCAGTGCAGAGTAGCCTACTAGTAGATTCACATGCTCAGGCTAATCTCTCTGCCTTTTAATCATCCTCTCTCTCTCTCTCTCTCTCTCTCTCTCTCTCAGGAAAGTTTGACAAAGTAGTTGGAGAAAACCTGTGAAAGCCAGGGAATTTGAAAATGTAATTTTTGTAGACGCCCTGCTTTGGTTCCAGTTTATGTAGACTGGAACAGAGGCAGGGTGTCTGTCCCGGCCCCGTCTCTAACAATAGTTGTCGGTCAGACCTCGTCCCAACTTCTTCTTCGGCCCGGTGCCGGTCTTTCGCGTGCCGTCTCCATGTTCTTCCATCCCGACACTGTTTCTGGCCTCCTTTGGTGTCGACAGGTGGCCCAGATCATCCAGATGCTGGCCCTGGCGCGCTGGGAGCGTCCCGACCCCCGGCTGGCTGACCTATACGACCGGTTCCCCAGGGACTGCGTCTCGTCCCTGCTGGACTCCCTGCTGGGGGAGGCGGCACCGTCCGGCCCCTCCTCCTGCTCCTCCTCCCAAGGAGCGGCCTCTTCTGAGGCTGGCTCCTCCCACCAGCAGGGGGAGCTCGCGCGGGCCGCCTTCCTCGCCACGGAGGCGGAACTTGCGACATTGGTGGGTCTTTATGCTCCTCTCACGGTGGGGGCGAGATGGGGAGCACATTTTGCGGGTGCCAGTGGCTTACATTGGTTTGGAGTCTATGGGGCTACTGGTGGGTTTCTTGTTCTTTGCGTAATGAGGTGCCGGTGGCTCACGTCTTTTTTTTTTTGCGTAGTGCAGGTTGTTAGTACTAGAGATGCTTGAATATTTTTTTAAAAGAGTTGGAGGGATGTCTTTTGTTGTAGAATTGCCCGAGACTGCAGCGACGACAGGAAGAAGGAAAACACTACTATTTGTATTTTGAAGGGAGTATTTTTTTAGCACAAAAAGTAAATATTGCTGTCTTGTACTTTGCTGCAAATTCATTCTTATTATCTGTGGCATCTTAATCTCTTTAAGTTTGACTTTTTTTTTATAGAGGGCAACAGAATTTGTGTAACAGTGTGATCTGTCTTTTTCATCCCAGTCAGATGCCTCGTTTGTGATGAAAATTGATTTCACTGTAGTTAGATGTCTCATGAGTATTTTATAAAATAGTTGGTTGACTGAAATGTTTCTGCTTGGTCCCTGCTCGTTGCAAACAGGTGTCCTTCTTGCGGGGAGTTACCTGGCCGGCGGAGGAGTGTTCCCAGCAGAAAGTCCTCGAGTCACTCCTGGGGCCTTTGCCACCCCCGACGGATGCCCCAAAGAGGGTCCCAACCAAAGGTGGGTCAGTCTTCTTCACTTACCGAGAGATGTGTCGGAGCGCTGCCTAATAGTTTGGAGGCTCACTCACAAACGTCAGCGAGACATTAGTGAGTGTACAGCTCTGTGTTGACTCCAATTACTAAGTAGCCCGACGGGTGGGTTGTATTCTCAGTATTCCTCCTGTCAAATGACCCAGGATTTATGGAGAACACTAAGAACGGTGGATGCGCTCACCTTATCATTATAAAAGATATGAAGTAAATAGTATACCGTATTTATTCAAATAGAAGTCAACCTTTTTCTTTTTTTTTTTTTTCGGAAATGTTAAGGGTTGACCTATAATCGTGACCAAAGAATTTTGACCTACATTCACGACCAAAATTTGAAACCCTACCGAGGGCTATCAATGGAGCTATCAATCACCTAGCCGGTGCCACCGTAGAGCTGTGCGGTGTCTTGTTTGAAAAAGTTTTTGATGCACAATAACAGCCGAAACAGCAGCAGCCGACAGCCCTTGGCCGCCGGCCACGGCTCGCACACATCCCTCGAGCGTCGGTTTCGCCATCACGCCTGTAGCGTTCGCCTCGCTGGGCAAGGGGCAAGGGGGAAGGGGAGGGAGAGGAACGCGATGCACCATGCACTTTGCCCTCCATCCCTCTCTCCCTCGCAAGCGCGCACAAAAAAGAAAAACGGAGGTACTTTTGTTTGTTTGTTTTTTTCGGCGGCTCGCGTGTTGCTCACGGGACTCACAGCGTTGCTCGCGTTTTTGTATTTGCTCTTTTGTCACTTCGCCCGCCTCCACCTTCTTTCATTTCTCCTTGTCGTCATTTTACAAAGGCGTCAGTAAGGTATTGTTGTGAAATTGCGAGGATGTCTTGTTTACCAAGCTGACGAAGCTTCGGATGAGGATGACATGTCTGGAAGTTCTGACGATGACTAAGTTTTTGACATCGCCCTGTGATTTAGCTGAGAGCGCTGTAAATAAAGGTTTGTTTCTTTCTTTTGCCCTAACTTTCCCCTGTTCCTTAAAAAAAAAAAAAAAAGTCGACCTATATTTGAATTAATTTTTTTTATTGTCGGTGGGCTCAATAAATAGGGGTCGACCTATTTTCATGGTCGACCTATTTTTGGGTAAATACGGTAAGTAAGACATCGACGAATGCGTTATTCATTTTAGAATTTTGCTTTAGAACAGTTACTACTGCATACGCCAGCTCATGCAACACGTGTGAATATGTTTGCAGCATATGCCTTGGCGCTTGGGCAGTTTAGCAAAAGGTCTACGGGCAGTTCGGAACATGACCGTCTCATGGCCGTAAGGTATTGCCTGCCTAGAAAAGCCACTCCTGTCTCACTCGCAGTGTCCACACCGAAGAAAGGAGACGGTGAAGATGATTCTGGAGCTTGCGAATCCCAGCCCGAAGAAGTGCTCGTGATTCCTATGCCAGACTTCAACTTCGAATGTCCGGGCATGTTGAGCGAGGACAAGGTATGTTGCGCCGCTTGGACATATGATTGCCTTTGGCAACGGCCCGCTTTCGACGAAGCCTCCTCTAACGGATATCTGTCTGTGGTCGTTCACCGCGGACCGCAGGTCCTCAGCTTGGAGCAGCAGAAGCGCCAGACACGGGTGCGGATGAACGTCGAACGGGCCGTGGCGGATGCCTGCGACGGTGGCGGCGTAGAGACGATTGAGAAACGCACAAGGTTCTCCCTCTCCCAGGACCAGGAGTCCATCGGTAACGGAGGGGTCTCAGAGACGTCGGTGTCTTGGACAGCAGTAACGATGGGGCTCATACAGGGCGTTCAGACGTTTTACCTTCAATTGGCACGGCGATTTTCGACAGTCACCAACAGGATGAGAATGGGAAAGTGTCTCTTTTGGATGCCTGCCCTCGGGCACACGCTTGTTTCCTTCCGGCACGCTTTGGCCGTCCGTGCACGCTCGAGGGTCACGAAGCGTCGCGGAAAGTAGAAAGAAGCCTGCGCCAGAGGCAGGGCAGTCGAAAGACCTTCCTGTTGCTCCCGTCACGTTGGCGAGCCTAGGCTCGAACGGCGTCGAAGAGCTGCCGTCGCAAAACGGTGATGTCGGCATGTTGGTGGCCTTTTTTATCAGGATGCCTAAATTAATATTTAGATTTATTGTCCGGTTGCTTTTAAATTAGTGGTCCCAGTCGTTCCTCCGAGTGCCTAATGCCTGCCAAAAACTCTCGGCTACACAGGCACGAGTGACAACTTGGAAGCGGTGTCGGAGGGAGCCTCCAACCATTCCGTGGCATCGTCCTTGGAACTCGAGAACGAAAACGACAACTTTTCGGACATGGTGTCTGCTAATGTCAGGTATGACACAAGATGCGACTTGAGCCTTCTTTTGTGCACGTTTCCAGTTGATGTCCACTGTGTGACACGGCACAAAAACACAACATTGACGTTACTGTACTATACCAATGATACTTTTATAACAAACTTCCAGTTGCGAAAGAAAAAAAATATTAAAACATTGGCAGTGCTCGTTCGCACCAATTGTGTCGCACGTCCTGTAAACTTTGTTCTGCACATCTGTTGCGCTACAGAATTGGTTAAAAAAAATTGGCGTATCACTATAGACTACACTCAATCTCGCCGTAACCTGGCAAACAACGAAGGTGAGCCGCTCAAGACGGGAGGGAGACACGGGACTACTTTATCTCACTAACGGTCCCTTTGTGAAATTGTGAAATGATGCATAGATTATGCATTGTCGCCGTTAGTTGGTTTCAACGCTTCCGGCGTGAAGCCCCTGATTAATTCCGAGTTCATTCTGGGCACTGATCCAGCACTCATGTGGAATGCGTTTCGATCCAAGTACACTCTGAATGGTGACAAAGCGCTCGTGTCCAATGCGTGCTCATTGTGCATAACCAACTAATGGCGGCCGCGCGCAATCTATGCATCATTTCGAAAAGGGTTTATTGCACACAGTGCCACGAGAACTGCTGGCAGGAGAGAGAGAGAAGGGCTGCTTTTGTACGAATTTTGAGTGGCTGGCTAATATTTTAGGGGACAAAGGCGACGTTTGAGGCACGCAAAAGAGGGTCCGAATATGAAGGGAGTTCCTCCTTCCCCACTTCTCCAAATGCTTGGGTTACACTCTCGCCCTTGCACCTTTGTTCAGAACTGTCATGCGTTTCGCCTCCGTCACTCTGATTGGCTCAACGGGGCTGCTGCTTTCGCTCTTTGCAAGCCGCGTTGAAGTGAAGCGTAATACTAATAAGCCAGAAATTTCCTCGGAAATGGGGGTTTTATTGGTCAGCTTTATCTGTAAAGATTTTAAAATTACCTACACTTTTTTTATTTAAAAAAAAATGTTAGAAACTTTTTTTTTTTTCTTTTTATACAGTCAGTTTTGTTGAAATGGGCAGGGAGTTTGCTCAGTGATGGATGCTTGGGTTACGCTCTCGCCCTTGCACCCTTGTTCAGAGCTGCATCGAAATTTCACAGGGTGAATGTGACGCACCAAAGTACACCTTATGGAAAAAATGTTTTTGCTATAGGTTGAGACGCCTAATTTTAATGATTGTTTAATCTTGTGTGGTTAAAAACTGTTCACGACTCTTCCCACTTAAAGGGACCATGAAATGATTTTTTTACTTTTTCCAGATAACTTATACATTAAACCGTCAATGTTCACTGAATGCCGAACAGGCATCCGTTTTCGTCTCGGTTTATTAACTTCTACACAAAAAATTAATGAAATATCGACTTTTTCTTGACCGCAAAACAAGCCGTGACGTACGCTGCTTCCGAAACCGGAAGTTCTCTCGGCAGTTGGAGATGGGAGCGTTAGCGGCGACGAGTTGGGGTGTGCCGGTAGGTTTTACTGCGCCGATGTCACCGACGTATTTTCTGAATCGGCGACTCTCATCGCCGCATCGCAGCTGAGCGAAATTCAATGAGATACGTTGCGCTACAGCGACAGCATGGGACTAGTCCCATACGCCGTTATGCCTGTTGGGAAGTGCAGCGAGTCTTCCGGTGAAGACTCCAGAAGTTAACCCAACTGTCATTGTTGGTAAAAGGCGGCCAGTGTCAGTCGTTTGCAAAGCGACGTAGATGGAAACAAATTGCCGCGGCGTTTTTCGCGGTCTCGGAGATGCAGGAGCGAGCCGACGTTAAAAAAGATACGTTTGAACTACGAGTGTCAGCAAGAGCCACGTAAATACCTGTTCACACTCGGAGCGGACGCGCGCGTTTGATGGAAGTGCTGTATTCGCGCTGTTGGTAAGCGCTTCGGGACCGATCTTTTACGATTGCAACTCGATACTGACGCGACACTCGGCAAAGAAAGGTTGGACCGGTATTGCGCGTATACCTCCCACGAACTGTTACAGCTCGACAGTGACGTGCAGTCTGTCAGAATAAAAATGGCATACCAATAACAAAGTGTACATACCGTGTTACGAAGGTAATCCATACAGCGTTTATTTCAGCTCTATATCACACAAAACAAGAAGAGAGAATTGACGAGGGTCCCTTTTCGACGAGTGTTCCTCAACCCTGCCTGGGAAAAACAAAAGGAAGAGATTGACCTCACCTCTTAACCTAAAATTGAGGTCAGCGATCAAACTATAATACGGGAAGGGTCCACAAGGGTAGCGCGGGCATATTCCATTCAGCACGCCAGCCGGTCGTAGGCAGACAGACGGTCTTGCGACGAAGCAACGCTGCGCCGAGTCGGAGTGCCTGCTAGGCCTATATCATGAGAGCTTCGTAGGAGCGGGATTCGCGGCTGTTGTCGCTCTTCTCGGGTGTTTGTGGATCCAGCGTTCTTGTTCGTCGTGGTCTGTTTTAAGTACATTTTTTTCTTCCTGCTTGAAGTCAGCACGCGCGAGATGAAGACGTAGAAAAATAAACGTTCAGTCAGTCAGAGTTCTGAGAGGAAGGAAACCAAAGGAAATAACCGTTCTGAACTCGGCCCTGCCCTACTGCGCATGCGCAGTGGTTGCTTCGTTTACCACACGATAGATGGCGCTTGGCTCTCAGCATTATCAAATTTGGCAATTTTCGCCACACATCTCTAATTATGCTACAAAATGTGGATCTGAATATTATTTAACAAAACTTTTAGGAAACATTCGCCGGCTATTTATTGTTTACGATCGCGGTGCTGGTGAGGTAGGCTCTTACCCAATAGGCGACCTGGATTTGGCTGACGTGCTCCATTTCCGCGGATGCATCGTAGTGAACAGGCGAAGGAAGGAAGGCGCAAAAGAGTCCAGTTTTCTTTTAAAAGTTCTATAGCAAATAATTTTTTTTGGCTCTTTAGTTTTGTGTTTTTGTGTTTCTTTTCACACCTTTTACGACGTGCGGTGGATGAAATTCGATTTTAAAATCATTTCATGGTCCCTTTAATGTAAAGTTTTTGTGTTTTTGTCTTTCATACTGTGTCCTCCGGGCCCTTGTGTTTGATCGTAGTGGACACGGCACGCCGAACGTGAGTGGAAGGGACACTCCTTCGTCTCAAGTGGAGGAGGAAGAGCCTATGGAGCGCCCACCGACCAATCAGAACCAGGCTGACATCGAGGACAAGTTTGGGAAATTCGAAATCAGTCCTGCAGCACCTGTCCAAGGTATGCTCAACTTATAATTCCTAGGTGTCTGGCTGTTCAAGTAAAACAAACATCGGTACAGGCTCCAAAAAACATTTCATGCAACGACACGTGTAGCACAGGACCATGCTGTTAAAAGGAAGTTTTTGTCACTTGGATTTAGCAGTTCACTTACACGCCACCTTTAAAGGCGTCGGCCCGCCCCCAAGAAATGTCTTTTGAGCCTTTGATAAAGTGCGAAAGTTTGCTTAGCTTCAACTTTGTCCCCAATGTTCCAGATGTACCGTAATATCCCGAGAGATAGCCCACCTAAAATCTATAGCAAATCAGGTGAAAATAAGGCATGGGCTTACTTTCGGTGTACAATCAAGAAAAGTTGAATAAACACTATCTTTAGATCATGTTTTCCTGTCAAACTTGTTATCGCAGTGAGTGACAAGGAAACAAAGACGACCCCACTTCCCTGTCAGCAATGTTCACTTATATTTCGCCATTAGTAACCAGCCGCATTTACGCCGAGGTCATTATTGATCCTAACACCTTACTGGGAATGGGCTGCCTTTCGGCGTAAGAAAATAGCAAATCAAGCCAAAAATAGGGGTGGGTTATCTTTTGGGGTGGAGCGTCTCCTGGGATATTACGGAAAGCAGCAAAATTTGCACCTTAGCGTCATCTGAGATCTGTAAACTCTAGTAATCAGTTTTTCTTTAGTCAGCAGCCGCTCGGCCCAGCCCTAGTGGTTCCGAATGTAAAACACGATTTGCGCATCCGCTTCACTTGGTTTCTCCTCTCTGCCTGACTAGGAGACGAGACCAAGTCCATTGTGAGCGACACATGGAGCACCGACGTGCTGGCCAGCGACTCTGAGATGCTGGACCAAGTGAACCTCACTTCCCGCTTCCAAACTCTGGAGTCTCAGGTGCATGGCTTGCAATACTCTCCCTGTAATGTTGCTTTCCGTTAAGTTTGCAGCTCGGACTGTGGACGTACATAAACAGAAATTTTTTTTTACCGTGATTTGTACAGCTTCCGTGGAACAGAACATTAGTGAAGTAACTGGAAGTAGCTTGGTGCACTTGAGAATCTGAAAGCGTGTAATGAAAAGAACCAGATTCTTGTGCTTTGCTTTTAGATAACTGAAGTAAGTCATTTTCATCTGGACAACTGTTCCCAGTATCCAGATGCTGTCAGAGGATTGTTTTTTATTTTTATTCCACCCAGTGTGATGCTTTAATATATGTAATTTCTTGGATGTTTCGTACGGAAAAGTACACACATAATGCAAACAAAAAAAAATTTTAAAAATTCACTTTTTTTTGTGTGAGGGAGAAAGTCCTTTTTAGAAGTTTGGATGTTAGTTCTTGAGGTGGAGACTATAAACTCTATATAGCAGGCATGTTTATTCTTTGTTACATGATGCTATTGAATGGCATTTTCAGATGTTTATAGAGACATGAGAAAGCTTTTTTTTTAGCTTGAAGCAGGAGTTGAGCTTCAGAGAAGAAATGAGCTTTGCCCTCCTTCCAAGCCTTGTGTTGCCAACAGCTGCAGTCTGCACTGGAGATTGGGGACACGGGCAGCGATGCCTGGAGCACGGACGTGACTGCTTCGGACAATGAACGTCTTCAAGACGTAGACACGGACGACACGGGCAGCCTTGCTCGCTCCGACGACACCAGGTTTGGTCATTTCAACACTATAATACACATTGTACGGCCCTCATTGGGTAACTCCGGTACGTTTGATCAATTTCAAGGTTACGGCTGTTTTTAGCAAAGGAAGTGTCGTTGAATTACAAGGTGTTATTTTCTGTTCGGTGTCTCATGTCGTTGTGTAGATATCTGATCTCGAAGTTTTGTTTCAAGAGTCTATGGCAAAGTTGAAACTACCGATTTGAGAATGATGACAACCCTGGTGATCAGCTGCATGACCATCGTGTGACGCAAAGTTTGTAGTGCAAAACATACGACTGGCCTAGTTGCAAGAGCAGTTCAGATCAGTGAGGTGAGATGCTACGGCTGTTTTACTGCTTTGCTTCGTAGATATCGGACATCTGTAGCAAATAGTAATACATATTTGTAAAGTTGCCGGTCAAAGAGTGAATCCGCCATGATGAACGCATGCTCAGCGCAGGCTCAGAATGAGTCCTCGCTTATCCAGTTCTCCAGACAAGAACTATGATCTTGGTTGTGTGTGATACACGTTGCAGAAGCGTTGCAGAAGCTAATTTTAAGCTCGCGTTGAGCAGAAACAGACTTAACTATGACCGACAGTGAATGTCACCATCCGCACCATGACACGATTCAGCGAGCAGGAAGTCAATACTAATCTTCGTGCGCGATTGCCGAAAGGCACTTACAAACTATGGCCGCTAAAACATAGCATAGGCAGAAATCGTCCGCAGGTGCGGCTGAAAACGCAGCAGAGAAACGGCGAAAGAAGCGGCAGTAGGAACAAATAATCTCCTTGGGTACGAAAATGACATCAGGGTACAAGGTAGCTTGACAAACAGCCAACCCACTGAATGCCTGCTGAAAAGCTGAAGGTAGGGTTTTTCATATTGGTTTTAGAGGGGATTGCAGTTTCCCATTAGTGTAATATTTCGGCAGTGCTCGTATTTAGACCCCGTAAATCGATATCAGTCATTTATTTTAGATTGACTTTTGACCGGAGCTACCCTTTAACTTGGATAACTAAAGCAGCGGATTGTGCAGAATTTTCATTGCTTAACAGGGACACCAAAACAGTTATCTCGGTGTCGCCAAATCCTGCTTAGATGTAACCATTGAAGTTTCTGTTTGCACTTCACACAGTAACTGTTACAGAACACAAAAGGCAAAGTTGAGCAGCGTTAAGCTGCTCGACTCATGGGCAGGAGGAGGTGATGTATTGTTCTTTTGTCAGCTCATACCAATTGTGTTCATGGAACCGCATGCCTGGATTAGCAATGAGCACATTGTTACATTTTGCCACTTTCTGTCGCTGCACTCACTGGCTTCTTGTATGGACTTGAAATATTTTCTGACAGAACGATTATTGTAACTGAAAGCAGGTTTACCGGCGGCGCATATACTCGCTTCCAGTTCCTTAGCCACATTCGTCCGTGACAAATCCATCATTGGTTTGGGTGCCAAGCGCATTGTGGTAAAGTCAGCAAGCCTTTCTGAACGAAAGAAGAGAAATGTTGTCCGCGTTTGTTTTTGATAGTCCAGAGTGACAATTGCAATCCTGGCTCTTCATTTTCTTGTGCTGGTTCTCTGTGAGTATAATGTGGCGTGAACTTGGCATATGACTTCTGATAGGTTTGTTTTAAAAAAAGGTGTCGCAAGGTAACTACTTTGCACTTATTACTCGCAAGTTTACTTGGCCTGCTTTTGTATACAGCTTTCGCTGCTTTATATGGACGAGTTTTCAGCTTCTAGCATTTCTCTTATTTGGCCTATACTCAGCATCAAGCTACTTTGTGCTACGTTGTCACGGCTAGGATTGAATCCGCGGTACTCCAATTCTGTCAAGTCTATTTGCTCGAGCGCATGCAAATGAGATGCAAGACCAACCCACGTGCTTTCGCAACGGCGCAGGGCTACAACACTGTGGAAGCTATGTTAGCTTTGACAGTGTAGCACAAAATGGTTGACACTGGATATAGTTTTCTCTCCCCTTATTCCTGCATTGTTTATAACCAAAAGCATCCCGTCGGCTTTGTTTACAAAAAATGTGTTTTATGTGGCATTTTCTATAGGAAAATTATCATGAACGAGCGTCGTAACAAGCTTCACGAACAAGTGACATGCTGGGTGCGTTAGAGACAAAGATGATGTATTAAGATTGAGCCCTTGGCGGGGCTCGAACCTGGGTCTGTGCTGTGCCAGTGGGATGTTCTAGCCGCTGAGCTATAGCTCAGCTGGTATGGATGGGTTAATGTTTTTATTTCAATGCAAAAGTGCTGGCACAATGGCAGGTTTTTGGATGAAAATAATAAATTAAATGATGATAAATAAATAATAATAAACAAATTAAAAATAAAATAAATGAAAATAAGCAAATTAAAAATAAAATAAATAAAAATCAACGAATACAAACATTGCCACAGTACTTATAATTGTGCATTGATTACACTACATTCCACGTCGCTAGTTGTGTGCAGTGCAGGCGAAGGCAGCGCCAGGTGAGGAGAGAAAGGGCGGGCACTAGGAAGGCAGGACAAGAGGAGAGAGCAATAGAGGGCGAGGGGAGAAAAAGAGAGCACTGGGAACGTTAGAGAGGAAAGGAGGTTTCTTTCCTTCTCCCCATCCTTCCTAGTGCTTCCCTCGCCTGGCGTTGCCTTCACCTGTACTGCACACAACTAGTAACACGAAGTATACTCACAAATTTGGCGTTTCGTCTTGCAGAACCAATTCATTTTATAGTTCATTTATTTACAACACCTGTTTCAAGTGGAATCACCTTCTCACATCTGCGATAGAATTTGTTGATACCAACAATTTTAGAAATGCCGTTAGTAACCTTGATTATTGTAAGGAGCCACTTTTAAAGTGTATAATATTTTGCTCTGTTGTTCTTTTTTATGTAAATATTATATTATAAATCACTCCCCTCTGTAATGCCAATGGCCCTGGAGAAATTGAAAAAAAATTAATAAATAAATGATAAGAAAAATTAATAAGAAATAAAAAGTAAAATTAGATGATCACAAGATTGAAAAATAGTGCGCAATTGACACACGGAGTGGGAGTTTCGGTGGGACACATTTCGTGCCCCCTGGTCTTTGTCCGCACGACCGAGCCCGTATAACTTTTGTTAAGGATCAGGGCTTACCTTTAAGTGGTCTTTATTGTAAAAATGTGAAAAGCGCTCTGTCCATTTGTCATAGTGGGTTAGCAGCTGTCATTGGCTTTTGCAAATTGAATCGTTTGATTATTTATCGAGGCCGTTTCTTAATTGTACCAGGTCGGAGGTGTCCGGGGGCGGGGACGAGGAGCTTGCCTTGCCTCCCGTGCTGGAGCGCCACGCCCACCGCCACGCCCACCACCACCACCACCACCACCACCGACACCACCGGCGGAGCAGCCTCAAGCTGCCTCCGCAGTCGCCCAAGCAGCTGCTCTCCCCCCAGCAGCCCCTGGGGGCACACGGGGGAGGGGACTTTGCCACCACCCTGCTGTCGCCCCTCAGCCCCGGACAGGGGGTGGGGCCCGCCGGAGAGGCCGGTGCTCTGCCGTCCCCACAAAGCCACTCCGCGCAGGGTGAGTTTCAACACGTACCGGTTCAACGAATGCTACGAAGGAACCGCGGGACTCGGGAACGTCATTACAATGTATTGCACCCTGGAACACTCTGTTGCACTGCCACATTGATCTGTCGAAAGACCTTTGATGGAACTAGTCGGTTGTGAATATTAAGTGCTGGAGATCGTCTTAGTAGGGCCACCGAACCGTACGATTGTGTGCACCCGTCCGTAAGCGGCTTGATAGTGCACCTGCCTATTGGTTGAAACCCGCTGTAGGAGGAGCATGTTTGACGAGGGAAGGGGCGGTGCAATAGTCCCTTAATAACATGAACACCTCTGTTCCCCCTAAAAAATTGTTTGTATTATGAGTTGTCCGTAATAACGAGGGGAAAATGCAAGTAGGTATTTACCCGGTTTGTTCTCCTAAACCTCATCTATATAGCGAGGTATCCATATTAACGAAGTCCATTTTAACGGGACATGACTGGACATGCTTTGACGGGTTAGCTGTCATCAGCGCGAGTCATCTGTGCACGTAACGAGCAGGCACTGTGGCACAATATGAAGGAGATGACGAGAGCCCATAACAGCTACATGCATAGGAGGAGCAAGCAAAGCCTCACTCTTGGAGCTATGTAGCATGTGCAATGAGGGGGAAGGCAGCGGCAGTCATTGGAAACACCCCTGTACACTTGGCCTTGGAAACTCGACAGGTAGTATATGCCTAATGCTATTGCATTATATCTTTTTTGTGAGCAGCCAGAGAGAAGCCATTGTTTTATTTTTTCTTAGGTGAAAACATCTTGGTGTTGCAATATGAAAGTAAATCCATGGAACGGGTCTCAGGGAAAATGTGATGAAAATGTGAAATGGAAGTGCTAGATCATCACCTGCATGCATGAGCAGGGGTGCCGTGGCGTGCGTGCATCAGCGTGTGCTTACCCTTCGTCCGTCGCAAATTCTAAATTGTTAATAACAAAAAGTGTGCTCATTGATCTTTTAGGTTCAATGCAAACAAACAAGTGCAGCGCAAAATCACTACAACGCCGGAAAAAAAAAAAAGAAATGACAAAAAGACGTTTTGCACTTGGAAAAGCCTTCAAGTGGACAAAAGAAAATGTATGGACTCCACCAGCATAGTAAAAGAGTGTGTGCTTTGTGCTCACACTTTTTAGGTTAAAGCCTACAAAGCTCTTCAAGCCAAACTTGGGCTCGTATCTAAAAAAAATTTGTCGGGTCGGCACAGAGCTGTGTCTTTACCGGGCCAGGTCGGGCCGGGCTTAGAAATTCCGGCTTGTGCAGGGCTCTTGTACAAGGCACATGCTCGTTGGACCAGTTGTGCGTCTGTCTTTTAACCCATGATTACGCCCCCACCCATGCCCATGCAGAAAGTGCAGGGTCAGGTGATCAAAGGGAGCCAGTTGATTGGAGTAGCAAGCTAAGCATGTAACTTCCACTGCTCTGTCAGCTTAGGGTAAGCGGGGCATAGTACTTCCATAAAAGATCCCAGCAGCATACAAATAGCAGGTGGAAGGCAAAGAAGACAAGCACAAAATTTAACTTTGGTTAATTTAACTTAACACGGTAATCGAGATGTCAAAAGGAAATTTAAATGCATCTGAGTCCTTTGGGTTGAAGACACGGAAAATGCAGTGTGTATTGAGCTCATCCCACCACAAGGACATTTTTGCGGCAACACGAGTGCATGTATAGCGGCTATGACCGTGCTAATCATAGCCGCTCTGGTAGGATATAGGACTACTGTTAGCAAGTTTGTTTCACTACACGCGTGCCCCTCTTGCAGCATGGAGCAGGTTTGTTTCAGCTGGCACTCCACGAGCGGTTGCACTCCACGTGTGCATGCACTCGCTGCACCGAGAAAGTCGAGCTTGCGCCAAAGTGCAATCCTGTCACGCATAGCTGAGGCGAGGAGCGAGAGCAGACGACGGGGGTTCGTCTTCTATGATGTGTCGATTGCGCAATGGAATCGAAAGAAAAAAGAGTAGATTTTCTGCGAGAAATTGCGTCTTGTGGGCGATGGAATCAAATGCAAGCTTGAATTGTGAGCGTCTGATATTTCACGAAGGAAGGGATCTACAAACCGTGCTTTAGTTGCAAGTTTCGAGTTGCGCTGCTGCAGCAACAATGAAATCGGTTGCTATACTCAGTTTCATCTTACATTTAAGCGCAGCGGATGTTACGAGCCATCGGAGCCAATCAGAGGCCGTGTGAGTGTTACATGACCTTAGAGAGGGGGCACAGCAACGCGCGGAAAGCCTATTGCAGGTCACGTCCACAAAACGGGATTGGCTAAGATAGCTCGTAGCATCCACAGCGTCCAGACGTAAGGTGAAACGGGGTATAGACGGGTTCTTCTTTTATATATTAAAGGCTAGCTAACGTCATTCCCCACGTCGCAAGCTGCCGTCACCGTGGCAGCAGGCACCGTTATTATGCATTATGCGGTTCGCACTTCACTCGAAGGCTTTGATTGAGGTCAACCCCTTTCGAAGCAGCTGCAAACCTAATCTTTACTGGAATGTGTGGGAGGGTGTTCCTATTGGTCACACGCACCTTATCGTGCATCATGTGGTTTTGATGCTTGTTTTGTGGTTTTCTTTATTGAAACGGATACTGAGCTGTATGCTGTATGCCTGATTTCAAAGGAGATATGCTGTTTTGCCTTCAATTGTTCGCTGGGTGTTTTTTTATCTTACAACAACGACACAAAAATATCCTTGGCTGGTAGAGGTATACAGCTTCGCTGTAAAATGTTCAGGAGCCAGCTGGCTCTGAAGTATGGCAAAAACCAGCGACGAGACCAGTTGTGCCGTATCTCCGCACCTTATCCCACAATGTTAAGCGCATCGCCAATAAGTTTGATGTGCCCGTTGTTTTCTCTGCACCCCATAAGCTGTCCTGCCTGTGCACCTCTATGAATAAACGCAGTTTCTCTCGAGTGGCCTGTGACGTCAACCACCGCACCCCTTATGTCAGCTGTGCCACAGGAGTTGTCTACTAGATCCCTCTCTCGTGCGGCAGAGTCTACATAGGACACACGGGCAGGTGTATAAACATAAGGGCGAGGGAACTTTCCGTTTCCCTCCGTTCCTCCCCCTCTGGCAACCTCGCAATTCATTGTAGCCGACGCAGCTGTGAGCCAAGTTTCCGTGACATTAGAATTTTAGCCCACCACAGAAACAAAACCTTGAGGGAAATTGATGAAGCGTTTTTTTATATCTGTGAAAGGAGACGCGTGCATCAGTGCGCCGTCCTTAGCTCTGAAGAGTGACGACGTAAACTTCATCATGACTTGTGGCAAGTTCGTTTGATCACAGATAGGCGTGTAAGTGGAACCGTTGCGACGGGTTGTTTATGGGGTTTTTCCTGTTTATTTCTTGTTTTGTGCACAAATAAACTTTCAGTTGCTAGTCAGTTCCGTGTCTGTCGTTACCTCTTCTACTCACCCCTCATTTATTTTCGCGCTGTTCCCTTTTCATGACCCCCTATAGACTTGGAAACCGCCAGAAAATATATAGAGAGGTGCTCATCACTCCACACGCGCCAAACCCAAACTGCTTTTGGGATTTGGATTGGTGCCAGCCTCTGACGCGAAACTCGAGAAAGAGCGTGGGGCCCCTATTTGCTTGGGGCCGAGTTGCGTAGGCACACATGGCACCACCCCTTCCGCTCGCTCTGGAGCTAATTTGTTGTGGTCCCTGCCGTATTAGCCACATTCATTGCCGGTGAGTGGTGCAGCTGGCTTTCGCGTCACTTTATCTCACTGAAATCACAAAGGATGAGCGTGGGCTCGCCCCATTTTATAGATTGTCTTCCAATTGTCGTCATTCCTAAGCCTGAAGAGACGCGATAACCGTTTGACGTGGCAACATCTCGTTACTCTGAGACTCCGAATGGATTTTTTTGGCTCGATCGGTTGAGCGTTTGTGGCATGTTACCCGTTGTTTAAAAACGAGACTTCCAAGGCTTCCAAGTCACTCCAGCTCAAATATATATAAAGTGGATGCTCACATAGCATGCTCGCCCATGTTTGGCTCAGTGTCGGCATAGTTGAAGGCCTAAGTCTTCAATGACAGATGATCAACGCAGCACACAAACGCAAAGAAACAATCCGAGAACAAGCTCCAAATTGGAGCGCTACGGATTGGATTGTCTTGGCTGAGAATGGCTAGCAATATTTATGCAGAGTTTAAGTTATCTTTTGTTTTAGCCCAGCTGACTTGATTTTACCTGAACTATTTGTAAACAAAAAGTACTTGTTAAGCGCACATGTGTCTCGGTTTTAAATATTTTTTCTATTTCATTATTATGCTCGTTAGTCGCATTGGCACTGCAAACGCGAAATGCAGGTGTGCCGCATTGCATTGTGAAAACCCCGTCCTCTAAACCGGTGACGCCACCCTCGTTGCGTTTGGGCCCCCGATTTCTTAGGAGCACCCAAATGTTGGGGCCCCCCATTTTAAAACTCTCTTATACGTTGAACTGTCCCATGGATTATTTGCCGGTCTTCGTAGGCCAATCCACAGACGGAGTGGACAGTGGCATGTCATCCGCGAAGACATCCGCCGGCGCACCCCTGCAGCCGTCCGACATGAGCCTGTTTGACCCGTTGGCGGTACAAGTGGAGCTGCGCCACCCTGAGCGGCTGCGGTGCCAGGACTCGGCTCTGGGAGCAGAGGGTGGGGAGGAAGACGTGACGCCCACGGGAACTCAGGCCACGCCCTCCCCGTCCGGGGGGAGCGGCCTGGGCAGGAGTGGCTCCGCCTCTCCGGCCCGCAGGGACCGCCTCTCCCCAGGAGGTGGGACCTCCCCGACCTTGGACGGCATGCAGAGCCTGGGCCGGCTCAGCCTGGCGGTCAAAGAGCTGCCCGAGGAAGAAGCCCTGCTCCTGCTGCAGGGCGACGAAGAAACAGCAAAGGCCGCCACGGGAGGGGCAAGTATAGCGGCTGCATTGACTAAAGGGAAGCTCGGGCGAAATCTCGACGGTCTCCGATTGGCCTCAAAATTGGTTCAACACATTGATAGACTCGTCTGAGCGAGTAACCCAAATCGCCAGTCACAGTAACTTTTTTTTTTTTTTGTGCGAACCGATTGAAGTATTTAGTCTCAGAGGCCAAGGGGTTCTACTGGCGAAACCAAAAATGCGACATCGGACGTAATACGAGACATTAGGTTGGAGGGAATTGGAGCTTGTTTTCAACGGGTTGCCAGAAGTTTGGTGGAGTGAAATGAATGCCTGTTAAGGTCGCACCAACTTAACGAAAAGACGTGCACGAAATGCTGTGTTCGCTAGACTGCTTGCTCTAGTTGCAGGTTATGCAACAGCTCACGCCAGCCCATTGGAGAGCGCAGGAAAGTTTTAATGTTGGCTTTGGCATCAGCTTCGTTTGACGTTTTCTTAATGTAGCTATTTTGAATTTAGAGAAAATAAATGGAACATCAGGAAAACCATTTAAAAATGTGATTTCAGACCAAAAACCAAATTTCTGAAGCAGGAAAAAAAAAACTGCTTGCACGTCTGTATGAGGGGCTTTATTGTGTCGGTTTTAAAAAGCTTTTGCAACTTTTCACAGGAAGACGATCGCACCGGAGACAAGCGCAGCAAGAATTTCTTTAAATCTAAGGTAGGTACCAAGTGCATCGTTGCTTTAGCTTGCACTGCTCTGAAGAGGTTTTTAGTAACCTTTGCAGGGATTTTGTGTGTTCATTGTTTTTATTTTCTGCCCACTAGCTGTCTCAGTTCCGGTTTAGCTTCAAGCCAAAACAGAGGAAATCTAATGAGGGAACTCAGAATGGTCCTGACTTGCAGCGGTCGTTTTTGCCCGACGTTGGTTCAGGTGAGTACCGTTCATTGGGTGATAATCCACGATGGAAATGCCGAGTGTCATTTATCTCCTACTGTTCATTAAGGGGGGCCACTAACTGGGATTGTCAACTTTTGAACCGCTCACTCAGTCGGCATGATATTTGCAGGTGGTTTCTGTAGCCATTTAGGAGAGCGTGCAAAGTTCCAGCCCTGTAAACCAATTTTATGAGGTTCTATACCCCCAGAACGAAGTGAAACATAGCTTTGCATAGAAACTTCTCAATGAATCTATCGTTGAGAAATGGTGTTGATAACCATATGTTTTTCTGGTGGAATGCATACTGGAGTACCTAGAAGCCTAGTACCTGCTTCAACATAATATATACTTCAAGTGTAGTCATAATCCTCAAATCAGTTATGTGGCTTTTTTTTCTTAAATGTACCGCACGGGGTCTGTTACAGGTTGGGTAAAAATTTGAATTACTTTTTACCCTACCTCGTTTCCTTCGGATGAATGGCCTCGAAGCATGCTCGTTGCCTTTCACCATGCTTTCGCCGAGCTTGCTTGCTCGAAGCTGTCGTGACACTGAAGCATTATCGAAAGTAGAATACCTGTGCTGGAGGGAAGGACATCTGAAGGACCCCTTGGTCATTCTAATCCTGTCGGCAACTATTGTAGCCTTACTTCCTTCATGACATAGTCCTTCGTACCTTCCACCTTTTCGTTCGTCAAACATCGAATTTTGGTCACAGAGGCGGCAGACATCCTGGAGAAATACCGGGGCTGCACGACCAGCGGCGGCGGAAGCAACGGAGTGCCCACCTCCCCAACGCACCAGCAGACTCCCCAGGGGGCGGGATCTCGGGGGGCGGGGTCGTCGGAAGTCCCTCCCACCCCTGGGGCGGGGCTGACCAATGGCAATGAAGAATCGCTTCTGGAGGATGCGCAGCGGAAGCTTAGATTGGTCCTCGCGCTGGCAGACCTGCCGTCGGGTGGACCCCAGGAGCCGGTGGCTTTGCTGCAGGGCCTCCTCGCCCAGGCGACGCTGCTGCAGCACAAGGCCCTGGTCTCCCACGTCCACGAGGCTCTCAGGTGCCTGCGCCTGCTCGACGAGCTGCAGTGCCTGCGGGTCCTCAGGTAAGGAAGTGCATTGTGTGTTTGGTGCGGGTGCAATGCCTGGAGTCCGACTTCGGGCGGAGGCGGGGCGGGGGGATCAGTGGCCAAGTGCCTTATTGCACCGGGGCTCGGAGCACGTAGAGCGAAATTTTGTGCTGCAGAACTCGGGGATCCCGGGTTCAATCCCCGCCCCTGCCCTGGATGAGCATCATACCGGCGTGCGGTCAGATATTACTACTACTGCGTGATGCACTTTAAAGAACTCAGGCTAGCGGCGGTACTGCACCGGCTAGATTTCTCATCTACGGCGTAAACCAGTGTTGCCGCACTGCAAAGGCAGACCACACTTGCACCGTCTAAACACAAATATCAAATTTGGTCTTGGTTGTTCTTTTTTTGGTGCAGGGGCTTGGAGGAGGAGCACCGTCGGCGTGCCCCGTACGTGGCCTACCTGGTGCGCTGCCGCCAGGGGCTGCTGTCCCTGCAGGCCCAGCTGGAGATGCAGCTGCGTCGCACCCAGCGGGACCGAGACGTATGCCAGACCCACCTTGCCACCCTGTGCGTGCGCCACTTTCTCGACCCCCGGGAGCACCACCTGCAGACTTTCAGCCGCTCCTTCCAGGGACTCACCGTCGGGGATGAGAAGGTGATGCGGAGAAGCTACCGGGTTCACTTGAGTAGTTTTTGCCTACAGTCTGACCCTGGGTGTTAAAGATGAAACGCATTCGGCATCAGCATCATGCTGTGCATGAGCGTAAAGCAGTTCATAGAAGAGAACCTTACCGAACAAAGAATGGACACGCTGGTGCGACCAAGCAATTGGTGCAGCGCGTCCATGATGACATGTTTGGTGCTAGCTGTTTCATGTGTGATCGGTTGTGGTTTAAGCGAGGCACCACGCAATGTCACCGGAATTTTCAGTCAATTGCGACGCATCTTTGAGATGTCGCACCGGCAGACGCCATCCATTTGCATCGCGTCACATGATTTTCTAATCTTTTTGCTTGGTTGGTAGAAGCATGTCGCTGTGAAAGATGCTTTCACGGCTTGTGTGTACATGCCCAACGGGTCTGATCGAAGTGCAGAGCTCGCTTTTGTAGCTTTCACTTCATTCGCATTTAGGATGGAACATAGTATAGAAAGAAAGCCTGCGCATAACCTTTTCCACAGGGCTTGATACGTATACATATTCGACCACTGATTTGGAGAAAAAAAGCCGAGCAAACAGCACAAAACTGCTACTCTTTGCGCTGTGACACTGAGCATGATGTTTTGTATCTGAATAATGCAAAATGCATATTTGGAAACATTTTTATTGGATGCCTTTGAAAGGGGCATGTTGAGTGTTTGGGTGACCTTGTGGTTGTGAGTATATAAGGATGTGGGACTAAATAAATCTTTTAGCTGCGTTTGAGACGTTCTCTTCTTCACTTGTCTCTGCCCCTTCTACTTTTAAGTTTCTGTTTCTACCCCAGTCTCGGGTTAAGTTCCATCATGGTGTCAACTTCTCTTGGATGATTGTGCTCGTCGGGGAGGCATTTATGCGGGCCTCGTTTTCGAGCAGTGCAATAATTACTTAGCGAACACGGTACCACTGGTTTGAAAATGGAAGACTTTATAGTGAAATATTAGGTATTAAGAAGAGATGTTAGTGTAAAAGTTGAAATTTTTTGGCTGAGTCACTATTTTCCAAGTGTTAAGGGTGCAAAACTGGATCAGAGATCGAAATAATTTTTGTTTATTTTTGGGCACATTTAGTTGCCCCCCAGTGATTCTAATGATTAAGCGATATGCAAAACAAGGCTCAGAAATTGGAAATAGAAAGCCATCAAAATATCAATTTATATAGGAAAGTAACTTCCAAGATAAAATAATTGGTTTCACTTTTTTTTTTAACCAGAGCTCAACCAGAGTTTGCAACTTAAACTGTATTTCCAGAAACATGTGATCTTTTGGCATAAACAAATCAATCTCAAAAGATTTTTTTTTTTATAGTGATTACAGTTTACTATTATGAAAGGATGTGGTGCACAGCACCATGCATGTACTCCTTTCTTCTGTAGTCATCTTTTGTGCGTGCCAATTCATTGTTTGAAAGCATGTTCCCCTAACAAGTCCAAGCTTCAGTCTTAACAAGCTTTTTCTTACATTTGGTGATTGGTTTCTTAACATTTGAATGTGGCTTTTATTTTTGTTCTCTTATTCTTTGAGCATTTCTACGCACATGTTCAGGCTTGAATGTCGGTGCCAAGGGACCCTGTCAGGGAGGGAACACCTCAACGCGTCATTGCCAGTGGAAAGTGCAACGAAAAAGAAAAAAAAAAAAAAAAAGGAACTTGGCTGCTTACTCTTAAATCTTATTTCTCTAACTACTTACCAATTTTGTTTTGTTCTTGCTCGTAGGCTCAACTCGTGGAGAAGTTCCTACAGTTCCTATTCCGTGGAATGGAAGTGGACCCAACTTGGCAGAGTGAGTTCTGGGGAAAAACCCAGCTAAAGGGTGATGACTTTGGAAGCAAAGTGAAAAGTTACTAAAATATGTGTGCCATGCACGCGCTTTGTTTCTAGTGGCCAGTGACCTACAGATGAGCCTTGCCCAGCACACCATCGAGAGAGCCATCATGAGCCAGATCTACGTCCACGCGCTGTACCCCAATGGCGATGGAGACGTCCTCAGGGACCAGTGAGTGCACGCTGGTTATCACCCTATTCCGTTTCACCTTATGATAGATAGATTGCAGACAACGCTACGAGCTGTCCAAGCAAATCTAACGCTACGCGAGTTTCAAGTGATGTGCAGGGTGCATAGTCACACGACACATTCGCTGCGCTGAATTGGTTGGGATGACTCATTGCATATGCACTGCTGTTCATTGGTGAAATGGAGTACAGTCAAGTCTCCTCCTTAATATGGGCCCCATTAATAGGGATAGCCCGTTACAGTACAACTTCATAGATATCTTCCCGGTTCATACGATTTCCCGGTTCATTTGTTCACGAGTGAGGGCACGGGAAACGTCCCATAGAACTGCGCTGTTTTTTTCCGGTTCATACGTTCCCGGATAACACGATTTCCCGGAAAGTATGCTCAACATTCTGCCAAATGTCAATCGGATAGTCGTAAAGTTCCGAGAGAACGCCCTCGCCCAAAGCATCGCCCACAAACCTTTTTGGGCGAAATTTATATTTTAATGAAGTTCCCAAACATCACCCACCCCTTAAATATCGTGGTAGCTTCGACGGGTTCAAAAGCCCAGGAAACCCCCACTGCGAACATGCCAATGGCCCCTCTGGAAAAACCTTGGATGACCCATCCACGAATTCTGCCGGTGACCCGATTCCTAACTAAAGAGAAGATACTTGTCTGGTTAGATTGGTAAAATAAGGCAAAGAAGTGAATCATCCAAGACGTCAGAGTGCGAGGCAAAGAAGTGAATCATCCAAGACGTCAGAGTGCGAAAGAAAAGAAGAAACAGCTCGAGCAAACAAATACACCAGCTGTAGCTTGCAGTTATTTTAGATTGCATTTCTAAGCTCCTTATAAAAACCTCTGTTTTGGCACAATATGGCCTAAGTTGCTCTTGCGCCATTAAACCCCCAACCATCATCATCGAGCAAACAAACTCCACACCAGTAGACAGTCATTCCTTTGTATGCCCCCCAACTGTTCACCTGCACTCGGTTCCAGCATCGACCATGAGGAATAGGTATACAATTCAGAGAAAGGTGGAAGTTTTCCAGTGGCTCAAGAAGAATGGAGACAACGTCAGAAAAACTGCAAGGCATTTTGAGCTGGACAGAAAACGTGTTCGCAAATGGAGCAGCCACTACCTGTCCCTTCTACAGCAGTGGCACGGCAAAAACAAGTTCAAGAGAGCCATCAACAACGGACAGATGGTTTTCAGCGAAGAGCTTGATGAAGTACTCGTGGAGTTCTTGGATACCGAGCGGGTGGCGGGGCGAGCGGTGAGCAACCGCGTCCTTCAAGAGCGTGCACGCAAGTTGACAGTTCAAATGAACCTGGATAACTTCGAAGCTTCGAACCACTACCTGGGCCTCTGTAAAGCCCGCTTCAATATGTCTATGTGAGTGGGGACAAACGAAAGCCAGAAGCTGCCGGCTGACTACGCTGAGGCCGTCTCCGTCTTCGGGAAGACTGTGGGAAGCCTGTGCCTGGAGCACGACTACTCCAACTTTAGTGTCGGCAACATGGACAAAACCACGGTACGCATGAACTGTCCAGCCAAGCAGACAAACAATGTTGCCGGCAAATCCAGCATCCGCATCGTGGACGCAGGCTGTGCCTGTCGTGGACTGACGGCCGCACTCTGTGCCACGTTTGTGGGCTTCGAACTCCCGGATCCCTCCAAGGGCACTGTTTGCACTTCAACTCCCAGGTATTGTCTCAATTTCTGCATGTGCTCTATGTTTCTTCTGGTTTGATGGTCCAAACAAACTTCAGCATAAAAAGAAGTTGTAAACTTGCAATCACGCCTTTCACAAAAAAAAAAAATAAATAAATAAAAGCTGTATAGCAGCACTGCTTTGTAAACGATATGGAAAGCGTCTTCCACGTGTATTTGTGCGTTTCTAATGCAGGGCGCTGCATGAACTCGTCGCACGTTTTGTTTTGTCTTCGATACCGTCGATACTACGCAGCGATGCTTTCGTGTTTGTAGCTGCTTCGGTTGTTGGTGTAGTTGGCTTTGCAAGAGTTTGGAATGAAACGGAATCTCGGCTCCTCTCAGAAAACGTGCGAGTGACCTGTTCAAGGGACGGATGGATGACCACCCCAGTCTTCTTCGAATGGGTGCGGAGGGTTTGGGGTGCCGACAAAGACGACGTGAGGCGGCTGCTCGTCCCGGACCAGGCGCCCATTCATTAAACAGAGCCAGCACGGGAGGCCCTCTACGAGAAGGAAACCGACGTTGTTTTCATTCCTGGCGGGTGCGTGTCTATCCTCCAGGTAGCAGACATGTGCTGGATGAAACCTCTTAAAGATGCCTTCAGGAATCATTGGTCCTCCTTCTTGTGGGAAGGGGCTGTCACCGCCAAAGGGAAGCTCAAGAAACCGTCACGCCAGGGTGTCATCAGCTTTGTGTCCGTGGCTTGGGCATCTCTGTCGAAGGATGCCGCCCCGACGTCGTTCAAGCACTGCTGCATCTCCACACGCCTCGACGGCTCAGAAGACGGGGATATGAAACACCGCCTGGCCTCTGTATGTGGCGAACAGGTGATGGGACCCGAAGCTGGGGAGAGCATGGTGTAGAAAGTGCTGCCACTCGTCTTTGACAGTGACAGCGATGCATCTTTTGATGGGTTCAGCGATGACGAGCGAGCAATAAACGCGGATGCACCGCTGATCTGTCAAATGCAGCCTCTTTTTTGTAGTTTTTGGCACTTGAACCGAAAGTTCGCCTACCGCATATTTTTCACCATTTACTTCTTCATTTTGAGTGGGCGTTCTTTTGGAACATTACCGCATACGTTTCTTGGCAATCAATGTTGGACTCACATATTCGGAGCTCTGAATATCCGGTCTCGACGAGGGAGCGCCAAGCAGCCGTCCTCAGGAGCATACAACACGGCGCGCGCATGCGGAGCAGTCTGCCTGCTGATAACGCCGCCACTGCGTCTATTGTTCTCCTCAACTTCCGAGAGTCGTCCGTGCGCACAAGGGCGTTTTGATTGGAATTGCAGAACACACAGCGCAGTTTTACTGTCTTAGCTCATTATAGATTAATCAAAAAATCTTTCCCGTGAAATAATAGCAAAGGATTCCAAGTACATACTTTACGCATCTCGATTACAACTACGGTGGCTTGGACGAAAACCTTGGCACTCTTCGCCGGCGTTCTTGACTGTTGGCGGTTAGCATCCGGACCGCTTCGTCGGCATACTAACCGCTTGTAACAACAGCGCGTCCATTAATTCCGTCATTCATTTTCCTCTTTTTGGGTGCAATCGCTGGCAAAAGGGGCACGAATTCTGTTGTAACGAGCAACCGAAGCAGCAGCATAAAAATCTGAACCCAAATACGGCTGTCTACCGACCGAACTTCGCCCGTGCGAGCACATGCTCACTTCAGTTGTCAACACTGGAGCAGTATGTACGCTTATGGCTTTTCAAAGATTTCCAAAGTGGACACGTGATTATGGGTCGCTCTCAAAAACTCCAAAGCACTTTAAAGCATTATTCGGAGGGTTGAAAGCGCCGATTGCAAGAGTGACTCTAGACTAGGATGTACAAGGGAGTAGTAGCGCTAGTAGTAAGTGAATGAATCTGGCACTTTTTTGTGTTTTTCTTTGCATTGGTTCAGCTCCGGTTGTGTTATTAAGGGCACAGGGTAAGTCCTATACTCCCCATGCATTTGAGGCCATGTTGAGGAACATTTTTCTCGGTGACTATTAGGAGTATTCCTGTCATGTAAATATCATTTTGTTCGAAATATTGTGTTTTATCCACTGAACTAGAATTATTTGAACCAATCTAAAATAAGTTTTCTTTATATATTTTTTTATTCTAGTACTGAAATTTTAGTTGTTTTCATCTATTAAAAACTTCGTAACTCAAAAACTGCTAGGTGCACATTTTTAATTTTAGTTCAGTATTTTTGAACACCCATGTATGTGGTAGGAATAAAAAATCAACCCTCTATAATGTCAGGTTAAGGAAAAAATGGTACCTATGTACTAAAAAACACTGTTTTGAGATAATTGAGTTTAAAGTAAAAAAACTGGTGAATAGCGAATTTCTATTGGCACCAACAGCCTCAGAGTCATTTTTTCAATAGCCACCAGCTTGAAAAGCATTGCTAAAGTCATGTCTTCGCCTTTAGGCTTATCGCCTTGCATGCCGGGCCTCTTTTGTGACCTGCCATGTCGCTTGGTCCGTAAAGTATATTAGAGTGACGTCAACTTCCCTCAGCCACTTGAGGGCTTTCCACACAGGGTTCCATCCACAAAACTTCAAAACATTGGCTTCTGCAATGCTGCCACCATTGAATAAAGGAACAGCATTCAATGGCGCCATTTTGTCGTTACGAAAACACAAACACTTGAATGTACACACGTTACACACCTGGGAAAGACGTGCACAGCGTCTCGTGATTGTCTTGGTTGAAAAAAAGCTATGCAATAGTTGCGAAATAATTTTTTGAGATTATCTGTTACTGGACAAGCTTTTAGGTCTTGTGTTGATTTTGTTTTGTTGGAGAATTCATTGATAAACAGGGAGTGTATCCCAAAAGGAGGCGTGGTCACCTGCTACTTGCTTTCGGAAGAAGTGATTTTCAGCCCGAAATATAGCTTTCTAAAAACACTGGGACAATGGAAAATGTGCAGAAAGAACTAAACTTTTCAAATTGCGAAAAAAACTAAAATCAAATTTTTTTTCAATTTTACCTAACCCTGTGCCCTTAAACTTCGCCAACACTTTGGCAGCTTTGGTTTCGCATTCTGCCCGAAGCCCACGCCATCCCATTGCATGACTTTTCCTGTGCCATGTGGACTCTTTTTGTTTTGCAATGGCGTCACTTTCGCGATGCCATTGCAGAACTGCTTGTTTTTGCTTGTTTTTATTTTTGTGTGTGTGTTTGCCTAAATATGGTAAATTCGGATTGTATGTTTTCTCGAGTAGCTTTTTTCCTTTTTGCGGTTTTTTTCAAAATTGTAACGAGATTCTACTGCATATAGACAATGCTTTCAGAGACGAACTGGCTAAATGCGTGCATTTTTGTTTTGTTATTATGCACAACTCGTATTATGAGTGCTTTTTTTGGGGAGGGGAAACGGAGGAGTCCATATTAATGAGACATCACTGTGTAGAACTTGTCTTTCAAACTGGTGTCTGGAAACGCTGGGGCAGCCTTAAAATGCTTCCTTGTGCATGGACAACACTATGTCTTTGGTGTCCAGACATTGATACACCCTTGCTGCTAGTTTGCTCCAGTTTTGGCCTGGACTGGTGCTAATCATCCGCATGCCAACATATCATCAATGTTCAGAATGTTCAAGTCGTAGATCTTTTTTTCTTGTAAGTGAAAGTTGCTGGAACTCCTGTTTCTGCCCAACGACCCTTGATGCACTTGTGTTTGCAAGTAGTTGTCAAATGCACCACTGCATGAGGCGTACACTTTGTTTTGCCCTTGGAAGCAAACGGCGGCGGAGCACTCGCCCGTGGCACGTCTTACGCATTCCCACAATGATTAGCGATACCTTTAAGAAATGGCAATCGTGGATTTTATCGTGGGGCTTTATTTGTGCCCGTTGCCGGTGTTTTGCAATATGACTAGGATTCTGTGTTTTCTGAGTTTATTTTTCGTCGAACTCTGAAGGTGTTTTTCGGAGTTTATTTTTTCTCGAAAATTCTGAGTTTATAGGAGTTTATTTTTGTTTCATTCCAAAATCTTCGAAAATCGGAGCTTAATTTCGCAGTGTTTCTTATGAAAAACAAAAAAATAATATCCGGGTGTATATGTATGCTAGATAAGGAAAAATAAAATGCGCTTATATCAAATAATATTTCTTCAGCTGGGTTTGGTGTTGGTGCCATTGCCATTGGCGTAAGTAATTTGTCCCACGGCAAAAGTTCTACACATTTATGGCTTGGATGAACGCCGACACCTTAAAAATAAACTCGTGGAGGTAGTCACTGGGAAGCACCTTTTCATCCCATCCTATTCCATGCTACCCCGTGGCCGTGCGAGGTGGAGTGGTAAAGGACGTAATAGGGAAGTTTCAACCGCCTCTCTTCCAATTTTATGCAATCTCTAAGATCCATATATAGCTTTAGCTGTTACGAAAACACAACCTCTCCTCCTCTTAATTAAAACACAAATAGTATGGGCCAAACTGGAAACCAATACAGGGGCTTTTGTCGTGACCCGAATGCACAATGACATGTCGTTCTGAACCTTGACGAGATGATCGGTGAGACCCCTTTTGTCAGTGAACCAAGATTTGAAAGATAACTGTGGTGGCATTTTCCCGGGACCATTGACCCTTTGCGCTGATCAAACTTAATTATAAAATAGCATCTTTATTTAGTTTATTGGAAAGGGGGAGGGGGGGGCATTGGCACATCAAAATTCTGAGTTTATCGGATAAATCCGAATTGATTAAAATTTGACCGGCGGGTGTCTTTCGGAGTTTTTCGATTTAATCCGAAAACACGGAGCTTTAAATATGACTAAAACATCATATGGCGCTTGTAAATAGAAATATTTTGCATCTTAACAAGAAGATTGTCTCGTAGCCACCTCGGTCGCTTCTAGGCAAAGCTCTGGCCTACAGATTCCCAGGTGGCGGGTTTGAATCCCAGCTGAGGTGCTTGCAATCTGACAGAGGCCTATTGTGGAGAACATGCTGTGTAATTGAGCTTTTGGTTGCGCATCAAGAGATTCCCAGGTGGTCCAAATTAATCCTCGGTCCTCCGCTGGGGTATGGCAGATGCCCTTCGTTAGTTTGGCATATAAATCTCCCAAATTTTATTGACTTTTTAATGAGATTGTCTCTGGTCCTAATGCCGTTTACTACATGAAGTTGCTTTTTCGTAGGCATTGATTTTCTAAAGTGCTCCGAGATGCGTCCAATTATCCTTCCATTTTAGTTCATACGATTCACTGTTTTCTAAGGACTCGGTGATTTAATTAATGCGAGTATTCTTGAGTCAAAGACCCTCAGGAACAAGGTGTACGTTAAAAAATTAGCAAAACATAGAGAAAATCTTGTACATGTTTCTTTAGTTCTCAACAGCGTTTCATATTTTCTGTGACAATCGTCTTGCATTTTGCTTGCAATGTTTGCCGAGAGCGGAAGAAACCTTCACTCTAGGGCCGTACAAATGTTGCTTCAAATTTGCTTCAAATTGAATAGCGCACTCTCATCACTGGCATCAACACTCTAAAGAAAGCAAATACGCCGTGGCTTGCTGTTGCAATCTGAAAGCTATGAAAAATGCAGCACTATTCGATTCAAGCCGTTACTCACACCGCTCTAGTCTATGTCATTCAAGTTTCTGCCATACCAGCAGCCCCGACCGTCGTGCTTAAAGAGCGGTCTTCATTTCCAGAGTTCTCCACCAACACATCCAGAAGCTGTCGCGGGTGGTCACGGTAGACCACCGAGACCTCCGGATCCCGCGCGCCTACCACGCGGAGTGCCCGTGGCCCAGTGCGCAAGCCCACCTGGGCGCGCTCGCAGCCCACAAGAGTCCCCGGGACAAGGTGGCCTGCGTGGCGGCCTGCTGCTCGGCCCTCATGAGCCTCCTCTCCCTGGCGGGAGGTGTGCCGGCGGCAGACGACCTCATACCCGTCTTGGTGTATGTCCTAATCCAAGCCAATCCACCGCACCTGCTGTCCACGGTGCAGTTTGTCAACACATTCCACCAGGAGCGCTTCGAGGGCGAGGCTGCCTACTGGTGGACCCAGTTCTGTTCGGCTGTCGAGTTTATTAAGACCATGGACTATTGAGGACTTGCGGACACATAGAGCGTAGCACCATCCTAAAGGTGTGGGCAGCACCTTGCAAGACAGGGGCTCCGGCTGAACGGGTGTATGCAGCCGTGGCCATTGGGTCAATGTTCGACGTCACACCGTCGACAAATTCGTCCTCATCGGCACAATGTTGCCGTTTCAATAATGCGGCAAATTGAGGCTCGGGATGGCCAAAGATTGCGGAGTTTAGCGTATCTCGGCACTGTCTAGTAATTCATCTTTGGCGAAAATGGGGTATACTATAGGTTTATCGTTTCGTTTGCTAATCAATGTTTTGTGGAATTCAAAGGATTATAATGGGTGCAGTCCCTGTGAGTTATGTCTCTTGGTGGCTTACGCTGGGATAGCAACTGGGTTTGCTGTAACCACGCTAACTGCTTACAGTAATGATAACTGAGCCAATCAATAGATACTATTATATGATGGTAGGTGATAGTACTTGGATTTTGCTTTTTGCAACATTCATGGGCTCATACGTGCTCATGGGGGCTGCTGTTGAATTTAGAAAGGGAATGGCCGGCTCCAGAGAAAGTGGATTTTAAAATGAGATTATTTCTGCTCATCATATCCTCTGTCACTACCTGTTGACTGCTCAACTGCTCCGGAGTTCTCTGGTCCCTCATTTTGGTTACTGGACTAGCTGGCTGGAAGTAGGTCCTTAGCTATCTCACTGTTCCCTGGTTATTACTATGGATAGTGGCTTGTTTTTTTTGTTTACTATATAACATAACTTTGTTTGGAATTTATCATTGGAGATAGTTTTTGTTAAACAGGATATGGGAAAGAGCAAAGCATATAAGGAGCACTAAGGGGTTGTTTAAGGACAATTAGCTATTTGCCTGACCACTGAAACAGCAAATTATTTCTCTATAAATGTGTTTGCAATTCTAGATCCTGCTCTTTTTACTGTTTACGGAAACACTTAAATCTAACCAAGCAAGAACTGTTATGTTTCTTGTGTTTTGTTTTTTTGTAAAGCATTGTGTGGTGCTCTTAATTGGAATGCCGATTTGCTCTTTTTTGTAGTTGACTACTCCTTCCAAAATAGTTGTGAGGCTCCGAAGGAAAGAGTACTTCTCAACATCTTATCCACTTGAAGGAGTGCCTCATCTGCAATGTGGGATTTTCTTAATGTGGACACATAAAATTGTTGTGAACATTTATTTATATTTAATTTAGGACTCAAATGACGGTCACAATGCTGACTGCAGTTGTAATGCACACATGCTACCAGCTTACAATGGAACCAAAGTTTGTGCAGACAACCACTCTTATTATTTACCTTTGGAGAGATTGATGCTATAAATTAACAGTTTGCGAGGCTTGCGACGATCTGAAAGGGAACGGCCTTGGCATATGATCACTGGTAGTGTACCAAGCTTCTGTGAGATTGCAATGTTGTGTGGCTTGTACGGGATTTTTCTGTAAAGCAATCTATCCGTTTTCCCAATCTCTAAAGGCAAAACTGGGACCTCAGTGTTGTTCCGTTTCATATCCTGGTGGCATTATACACTCTCTGGGAAGAAAGTGCTGTGTTGGAACAGAGGTTTCAGAAGTGCAAATATTTTCTAAGCTGCCTTTTTTTTTTGGTTTGGGAGGGAAGGAGCAACCTTTGTATAGACTATATAGTTTTTAACAAACTGACAGAATTGTGTGGAATCATGGGATTCAACCATTCATAGCTATGTAAATAGGTTCTACAGGCCGCTGAGCACGTCTGAAAAGTGGCTATAAAAAGTTTCAAACCGACGCTAGAGGTTGGAATTGCGATGCTGTAAGAATGCGCATGGTCAGTTTGACTCTAGTATTTTGCAACTGGGTGGGAGTTACTTTGTATGGCACAGTCGGCCGCCACTGTGAGAAAGTAGATTGCTGTTCCGGGAGAGAAAATTATATATGACTTTATGAATAATAGAGATGTAGACATTTATTTTTTATTAATAAAGTGGTAAAAATTTAGGTTTGCAATACTTGTTAGTTTTCTTGTTTTTCCTGGACTAAGGTTGGCACTTTCTTGTGACCAGATTGACATATACACTGAGCTTGGAGGTGGAATTTTGTTTGTTGTGGGTTTTGGTGATGTGTTGTGGCGTTCCAGACAGCTGCAGATTTGAATGTCACCTTGGAAGCATTGTAAAAAGATGTGTGCATAGTGTGTCAAAAAGAGCAAGGTGAAAGTCGTATGAATGTCGTATGATCATTCCACTGCACCACATCTGCTGGGCTGAGGGGTAATGTGGTTGCAAAGATTTTGTACAGACAAGTAGTCACGATAAAACTGTTGCCTTTATAAAAGGTTTATGTGGGTTCTTGATGAAAGACATCCAATCGAGTCTAAAGCAGATCCCTTGCATAGATGTGAACTTTCAGTATCCTGTGTCACTACACACTTTAATTTTTCTTCTGACCTAACTGTATTTCAACAGGTTATGCAACTATATATTAGTCTCTAGTTATAACCTTTCTAGCACCGCTTTACTGGAGTTATTTCTTGGAATCTGTGTAATTCTGATGGATTGTTAAAACCTATTGAACCGAGATTACTTCATCTTCACTGCAGCGATCTTTCTGAGCAATATTTGTTTTATATGGCACTTTTGTTGAGACACTAATCTAGTACAATGAACTGCCCTCGAGTGTACCAGCAGCTTGGAAGCAAAGTTCAAAGAAATTTAGGGGAAATTTAGTCAAGAGGTGTCTATATCTGTCTGTCTGTCTTTCCTTCTTTTTCTTTTTTGAGTAAATATTGTTAACAAAAATAAACACGACTCTGTCTCATGGAATACAGAAGCCAACGTGTATTTTTTTTGTCACCAAGCTGTGCATTGCTATTGAATAAAAGCATGACCTAAGCACAGTCCATTAAAATAACATTTTGTTTCAAAACAGAAAAAAAAAAACTTCTAACATAAAATTGCAGCTTTTTTTTTTTTTTTTTTTTGTGTAGAGAAAATTGTGCTAAATAGATTGTAAATATAATACAATGTGTCCCACCATTTTTTCTTTTATATAAATTTTGTTGTTGCTGCCCAAATGTGTTGCAGTCCCGGCCAGATGCACCAGGGGAATTGGTGGCCAAGTGGTCTAGCGCACACCAGCTCGAAACACGTGGAGCGAAAGCTCGCGCTGCAGAACCCAGGGATCCTGGGTTCGATCCCCATCCTTGCCCGTTTCGATCTGGACGAGCATCCCGCCGGTGTGCGGTCATGTATTACTACTGCATGGTTCACGTTAAAGTCCCCAGGCTAGCAGTTGTACTGCACTGGCAAAATTGCTCATCTACAGCGAGTGACTCGTCGCAACTTTGAAATGGCTGACCAACTACATGCTGTATAAATATCTACACAACCCCAATTA
Organism: Ixodes scapularis; assembly: GCF_016920785.2. Lineage (NCBI taxonomy): Eukaryota > Metazoa > Arthropoda > Arachnida > Ixodida > Ixodidae > Ixodes > Ixodes scapularis. Next base: position 73,149,628 of record NW_024609868.1, read on the forward strand.
TTTACCAGATGCCCCAGGTTTCAGCACTACCGTAATCATCCTCGTATACAGAAGTCAAGGTGATTTTCTCAAAGTTTCAGTGGGAAAATTGGGTCCATTTCTGATACCCCCTATTTTCCCCAGCATTGATTTTCCCACTGAAAATGTTTAAACATTGCTTATAGCTTCTTTATAAGACTGCGATTAGTTCTAAAATTATGGCATCTGGTCCAGGTCGCTAGCATGCTCTCTGTTTTGGCGGAGAGTGAGCATTCACCAATCCGTAAATTCTAACTTAAAGATAAAGTGATTGGAAAGGGGGGAGTATGTAGTATGTAAATTAATTGCTGTATATATTTTGTGTCTGTGTGGAGGGCTTCATGGAGGGGAGCATTTTGTGTGTAAATTTATTGCTATATATTTTCTGTGTGTGTAGATATGACTCTGTTCGTTGTTTTTTTATGCTGTAACTATGGCTCTTTATTCGGCAGGAGCTGCGGTAACTTTCTTAAGAAGAATTTCAAACCGCTACCTGAATTTAGAGAAATTGGGTATGTATGCATCAGCAAACAAACATCTGTAATCTTCAGGGATATTGGGACTTTAAAGTGTAATGTTCAATGTTGCAACTCAAGAAGAGCAGGACGAACTCTTCCCACTTCAGCAAAGCGAACGCTGGAGACGACGAATCCACTTATCATGGCGAGCTGCGAGCTTTGTGTGAGGGGCAGCAGGGCTCATCATACTATTCAGAACCTGCAACCAAATGCTTTTGAAACCAGGCGGGCATTTTTGAGAACGACCCTGTGCTACATTACCAAAAAGCAAAACTGCGTAATTAGTCCGGACTGCAAGTTTGTGTGCTTCTTGCACAAAGGTTGTGATGTCAGAATGCCGAGCTCTTCTTGGCTGAGCATCATGCACCATAACCTTGAGACTAGGAAGAAAGACGACGATGAAGGAGAGGAAGAACAGAAGTTTTCAAACAAAACATCCAAACCCCCCCCTCTGAATCAGCCACTTCTAAAAATGTGCTTGTTTTGCCTTCCAGGAGGGCTTCGATGACATCGAATGAAAGAAGGGACTGGATTAGTTCTATCTAGATGCGTTTAGGATAAAAGAATAGTGTTACATATATCTTTCACGAGCCTAGTGTCGTCTTCTATGGTAGCAAATGCACTAATGACTGTGGTCTAAAGGTTTGTTTGCCACACAGTGCTAGTTCTCAAGGTGGCCTCTATAGAGCGCCACATCTCGATATCCTGAAAAAATCTTGAAAACATAATGGGTAGACCTCAAGGCATTTAGCACTGAGGTCTTCGCACTCCTTTCAATCAAAGCCAATCGTAGCTCGGCGTCGTTCTGACGTCATCGAAACTCCTATGCAAGAAGCCAAGGAGGTTATAATGCAAGGAGCAGACACTTGCTCTCCGCATAACCATTTGTGGCGCGGTCTAGAGCACTATATAGCTCCTACGGAGCAGAGTAGCGCAATCCTTTGAACCCCGTGTTTTGGCGACAACATGGCCGACGGAGCAGCTCGGCGCGACTCACGTGGTGCTCAGGGTTCCAGGAGGCGGCCCGCCCTATGGGAGAATACATGGAGATCGACACAACACGGCTGATTAAAAAATGAACGGCGAGTTCACACTTTTCAAAACTAGTCTGTCGTGAAGTTAGTAAAGCACTAAACCATTTATCAAAGTTTTAATATATCGGATGCCTGTGCAAATTTTGAGAAGGCAATTTCCAAGGCAATGGCGTTTGAAGCAGACGATTTTTGCTCGCAGCGGAGATGGGCTTTTCGGGTTGGCCGGAGCGGGTCACGTGAATGGTGTGACGTCGCCGTGTCGTCTGCTGCGTGATGCCGCTCAGGAAATTTTTTTAAAAAAGTCACGCCCTTGCGGGGCACAAAACTTATAGCGAGTTCGTTTCACGGCACTCGTGCCCACGCGTGCCCACTCGCAGCGTGGAACGGGTTCGTTTCGGCCGGCACTCCACGAGTGGTTGCACTCTCCGAGTTCGTTTCAGCGCTGACACCGCACGCGTGCATGCACTCGCTGCACCGAGAAAATCGGGAGTGCGCCAAAATGCAATCCCGTCATGCCTCGCTCCGGTGGGGCGGTGGGGCCGGCAAGGAGCGGGAGCAGACGACGAGGGTTCGTCTGCTTCGATGTGTCCCGGAACCGAACGGAAAAAAAAAAAGTAGATTTTCTGATAGAAATCGCGTCCCGCGGGCAACGAAATCAAACGCGAGCTTGAATTGTGAGCGTCTGCTATTTCACGAAGGAAGCAATTGACAACCCGTGATTTATTTGCAGGTTTTAAATAGCTCTGTTGCCGTACAAATGCTGAAATACACCAGTGTGTAAAGAAATGCTCAGAACAAACGCAACAGCGGCCCCCGAGATGTCTATCACCATCCGTGTGCGGGTGAAAAATTTAACATTTGTCGACAAAACTCCCCCAGCAGAAACCTCTGACTGCCCAATAAGCATCAGAGAAAGCTAAAGATGGAGACTTTACCCGAGGATTGGGCAACATCATCATGTTTAACATTTACCTACGTCAGCTAACTTGCCCCGTCGTATTTTGTTCGAGAAAGCTCTCGTTCTCGACGCCCTCACCAAGGCTAATATCTAATCCACCTATAATGACAATCCTAATCGAAAGTCCCAGTTTTGCTGGATATTCCAACAGGCTAGTTTTAAGCCGTACCCTTTCAGTGGTTCACGCATAATACCATAGTCAAACGGATCAAGCTTCTGCTCGGACGGCATCATCAGTTTTCTTCAGTGTAAACGGTTATAAGAATTGAAAGATCGCAACCACTTGCTTTGTAGACAGCTGGTTGCGGAAATTTACGCAGTCTGTAATTATCTCTACGGCAGCCTAGCTGCTTGAAGTCATCGCAACTATAAACTACAGGTTGCAGCGACCAATGTTTGTAGATAAACGTTGTTAGCGACTGCATTCTCGCATTCCCACGCATCACTCCGAACAGAAAGGCGCTAGTTTCGGTTTGAAGTCGGTACCTTTTCTACAACATAGATGGCGGCAGCATCAGTCTTCTTCACTCGGTGCATTTGGCGAGTTCGTTTGAGTCAAGGAGGTTAGAAGTACTAGGAGGGGGCACGTTGCAATATTGGTGAAGCCTAGTCATAAAAAGTTTAAATGATTTTGTGCCCAGCGTGACCGCAGATCTGTCTGGTGATTGGTGCGCGTGACATGTCACGTGTGAGATGGATGGTTGATTGTAGAAGGATCCCTTCCAGGCTTGCGCGCGCTCCGTCCGGTAGGTTTTATCAGATCGAAGGCTAGACTGTGGTGTATTCTAGTACCCCATAGCAAGACCAATGCTAGCTACGGTCACGTGATGTGGTCACGTTGGCATGGTAAGTGAGGAGAGTAAGGAGGAAAATAAGAAAGAGGCGAGGCGTCAAGGGAGCATGGCTTGTGGAGGCTACGCGGCCGACGTCATGCCCTCTCCTACCCTTCTATTCTCCATGAGGAGGGGGCACGTTGCAATATTGGTGAAGCCTAGTCATAAAAAGTTTAAACGATTTTGTGCCCAGCGTGACCGCAGATCTGTCTGGCGATTGGTGCGCGTGACATGTCACGTGTGAGATGGATGGTTGATTGGTTGAACTCCTTGCAGGCTTGCGCGCGCTCCGTCCGGTAGGTTTTATCAGGTCGAAGGCTAGACTGTGGTGTATTCTAGTACCCCACAGCAAGACGAAGTCTAGCTACGGTCACGTGATGTGGTCACGTTGGCATGGTAAGTGAGGAGAGTAAAGAGTAAAGAGGAAAATGAGAAAGAGGCGAGGCGTCAAGGCAGCATGGCTTGCGGAGGCTACGCGACCGACGTCATGCCCTCTCCTACCCTTCTATTCTCCATGTATAGACCTTTTCCACAAGGGCGCCACCATCTTGAATTGTCGTCACTTCCAGTATGGGCGACGAAAAAAAAGTAAAACGTTTCAACCTGTAACTAGTAAAAAAATAGAGGCGAGCCAAAACGAGAATGTGTGACGGTTAGGCTTATATCCTAAATGTCTTCTATTGGCGTGGCAACGGCAAAGTTACGTTTTCGCCCATACTGGAGGTGACGTCAATTCAAGATGGCGGCGCCCTTGTGGAAAAGGTTTCCAAAAAACACTCGACCCCAGGGGCAACAAACCGTTTTCGAGCCTAGTCACCGAGTTTGAGGCTAGGCTCTGACCGGCGTCCCTCCTAACCCTAACCGAGTGGACTGTGATTTTAATAGGCGCAGCCTGCGTAGGCGCAGTTTCAAACGCTGCTGGCGGCTAAATTCTCGTCTTTTCGCGTGATATTTTGTGTTTCATGGTACATGTATTTTCTCGAGGACATTGAGAAAGCATTATGCCACATTAAAAAAAAAAAAAAAAAAAACTGTCAACTATTTTTGTTGGGTACGCGCGCGACAGAACGAATGCGACTGGAATGTATAGTTCTAGTTATTGTGTTTTTTTCTTACGATAAGTTTTAACGGCGCCGCGGGATTCGCCGCATGTGAAACGACAAAGCGCTTTGCTGTCAACAATAAATTCCAACAGAAGAGGGCCGAAAGTCATGCATTTTTCACGCTCACAAATAACGTGTTTGCCGATGGACAGGACACGGACATACAATTGAGGAAGTGTTAACATTCGAACAATATATCGTACGTACCACACGATGCAGCGTTATCCGTAAAGATTTTATTTGAGAAAGATCTCAAATAACACAGTCACAGTCGACGACAGTCGCATCTTGACGATCGGACGGAATCCGAGATGACTTCGTTTTGGGGCACGTTTTGGGGAGAGCTTCCTTTTTTCACAACCGCGCACCAAGGCAAAGAAACTAACGCGACTGACCCGTTTCTCACCCCGACCCGGACTAGCAAAGCGCACATGAAGGCTCCCTAACCCGGACAACTATTTTTGGAGATGACTGAGGATTCTACGCGGATTATCTCTGGGAGGGGGGAGAACAATGTTCGCAAAATCGCGTCGAGGGTCGTTCGACGTCCTTCACCTCCTTCGTTTCCCGTGAATGTCGAGCAGAAAAGCTTGAATGGCAGGCACTTACCAGCCTTATTTCTCACAGTGGAAGATAACACAAAAAACGTATGCAGCGCGCATAAAAAAAAAACAAAAAAACATTAAAGGGCCCCTGAAAAGAAGAAAAAAGTTTTTCAAAAACAGTCTGGTTGAGACACGCGTGTCGAAAAATGAATTTTACGCGAAAAAAAAAATTTTTTTAGAGCAATATTGACTGCGCCAGACGCAATTTAGTCGGCCGTCACCTCCTTTCCACTTTTCTCTCTCTCGGCATCTCGGGCGCGTGGAGGAGAGGTAGTCCCCGCCTCTTCGTAGTGGATCGGCTTGGCTGCTTTCCTGGCATGGCTGCGCCCCGCACGAGAGCCATTGCTACTTCCTCGCCGTGTTCCAAAATTGACTCGATCTTACCCCAGGGTGAGGGTTTTGTACTCTTGGCGTTCTAAAACCTACCCGCGTGCAGCGTTTTTCAATCTGTGCTGTCACGTGATACGATCCGCCGGAGAAACTCGGATGCATTTGGAGATTTGGAACACAGCCCCTGGCCGGCTGTCTGCCGGTCGAACGACATACCGCGTCGTGTCGTGCACGTACCGTGGTCACCGTGGTCGTACACACAGTACATAGTCGTCGCGGTGGACCCCGACCTGAAGCGTCGGTTGCTTCAACGCTGCCAGCAGCTGGGCCACTGGGCCTTCGTCCGTACGAGGACACGCCTCGCCAGCCGGAAGGCATCCGCTCCGATCGCCGCGAGGCACCCGCTTCGCCGCGGCGAAGCTGGTGCCTCGACGAGTTCGTTCGAGCCGCACGATCCTTCAAGCCGCCGCGAGGACACGCAGTGGTAACTAGGGGTGTCGCGAACCGGCCGCGGTTCGAGTTCGACCAGGTTCGACTTTTTCGAACTTTTAGTGGAAAGTTCGTCGAACCTTGTATTGAGGTTCGACTCGTGTGCGCATGCGCGACAGGCTGACCAGTTGGCTTCGGATTGGATGGTAATGGCTAAGAGATGAATTAAGTGCAGCGCTGATCCGCTATTTCAGTCAATACAGTATTAAAATTTAAGTTATTAACTTCTTCAGTGAATAGAATTAGTGTCTTTCAATTGCAGCTGTTCACAAAATAAAATAACCCTTTGCATAAAAAAAAAATTCTCCAAACCTAGACATGCTTGTATCAAGGTCTGGCCACACTGTCCACAAAGTCGAACCGGTCGAATTTGGTGAAAAGTTCGAAGGTTCGTCGAACCGGTTCGACCTAGTCGAACCCCCAAAGTTCGACCAAAAAATCTGGTTCGACAAAAGTTCGCGACACCCCTAGTGGTAACTGATTTTTTTTTTTTATTAAACGTTGAGTGCGGTGCCGCGTGCCTCACTAAACTCTTTACGGGAATTACGGGAACCGACATCTAAACATTGACACTGGCGCGCGCCAGAAAACAAACAAAAGATGAGGTAAACGGGACACACAAATCGCGCAAAGAAGAGCAGAAAAACAGAAACCTGTCACCCCGCGCCACTTCCTAAGTACTTACTATGACTGACTAACTAACACAAGCAACAAGCCCTCTTCAGAACGCGAAACGCGAAGACGGCGACCACGACAGAAAACAAAATGGCGAAGCTTTTGTTTGTTGTTTTGTTGTGGTATCCGAACGGAAGTTACGATTTTGTAAAATGTTTGTAAACAATTGCGACATTCATTCGATGGATTGTTTCTTAAACCTAAAAATATGTAATTCAAAAGGCGATTTAAAAAAATCACGAAGGTTTTAAAACCAACATCTAAGCTGTCACTCATTCTATTGGCCAATGAGAAGCTGAGTTGAATGACCATCGCTACCAATGAGAAGCCGAGCTGAATGACCATGGAATTTGCGCGCAAAACTTCAAATAAATCTCTCGCCGTCAATATTGCTCTAAAAAAATTTTTTTTTTCGCGTAAAATTCATTTTTTGACACGCGTGTTCCAACCAGACTGTTTAAAAAAAACTTTTTTTTTCTTTTCAGGGGCTTAAGTGGGAACTTTCAAGAGGGGCTAGAAAACGTCCAATGCAAAACCGCAAAAACATAGGTAGAGAACCGCGCCAGCGGCTCTTCACAGTCCAAGAGTGTGGCAGAAAATTTCTAGCTGATAGAGGGCGCGAGAGTCGCACCAGCCGCATCAGCATCAGCAACTAGGCTATGGTGTACTAGAAGACTGGGCAGTGTAGCGAGCGCCGGCGGAGGGGGGGCTCTTTCAGCGATGACCGGATCGGTGGCCGCGAGAGGGCGCAACGTGTAGTAGGCGTGCTGCCGGAGTGCGGAGCGCAGGCAGCGGTAGCGCTTGGCTGGCTTGGCGTTCCGCACATGTTCGATTGTTTCGCATTGTTTGGCTAACTCTTTACGGTATTATTTATTTCTGCTGTTTCACATATTATTTATCACACTAATTCGTTGCCAAATGCTTTGCCCGAGACGTGCATCTTCGGGCAGGACGCCACAGTACGCATCCCGACACTGCTAGCGCGAACAAGACATTGGCGCTTTCTCGGATTTACTTCGAAAGAGCATTAGTGAGGACGAACTTTTATCACCTGCATTATAGACCCGAATGAGCTTTTCCCTCAGCAATTCGAACTTTGCTGAGATCCTTTGGTTTCTCATAGAAAAACCGGCGATCGCTTGTTCGCGCTGACAATGTTGCGTTCTGAATAGCTGCGGGAAATCCATGCCCCAGGGAAACGTTGGGGAAGTCTTTTGAAAGAGACGTCCCAAACGTGTGCTATCCCCTGGATAACGTAGGATAAGCATGCTGATGGCGTGATACCTAAACAAATGTGTGCTTTTGTGACCCTATAATTTCGCTGTCACTGTAGTTGCGATCAATGAATTCCGTGGTTGAAGCTCACTACCCTAATGAATTGTTTCAATGTTTGGGAAAACAAAATGGGGCTTACAAAACGGGCTATATCGTCTACTTCCGTAGGCTGCATAGAGGTGCCACTGCCGACTCACGCAACTACTTCCACGGGCTTTCGAAGGAATTTCCAGTACTAGCCTTTATCGTATTTGCTGTTACTACGTGGGGTCTTCAAACAGGATTGTGCGAATAGTTAGAAAAATGTATCCACTCACCAGCTCTGGTAGTAACCACAGTGTATATATATCAACGAGGTAGAGGGGCTTAGAGTGATAAACCGGAAGTTCGGAAGTGGCACCCCCCCGGTCGCCGCCATATTTTACGCAAATGTGACCACTCGTCACGTGACCTCCCAAGAGCCGTGACGTCACAGGTAAGATGGCAGCGCCCAGAGCTGGCGGATGCGTGTTTGTTCGGTGCGCGGTAGCCGTGATGTGCAGCTGCTTTCCGACGACTTCGGGCTTCTTCGTGCTCGCTGACGCAGGTATAATGTGAAAATATGAAGGAATGGTACTTTATACCGTTTTTGCGCAAGATCGCTCTGTATCATCTGGATATTAACGCCTGTGAGACAGCATCAGCTCTGCATCGCCGTACCGGTGTTCGGATTCCGGGGTGTGTCCGAGGACCGATAAACTTTGAGTGCTTTTAACATGAAATTTTCGCATTCTCTTAGCTTTGTTTGAACGTTGAAATATCTGAGAATCTACGCGAAATGTATACGTCGCGTTAGGGCCTAAGGGAAGTTGTTTCAGCCCTCCGTCACCGAACAACCATAGCAACTTTTAGCGAGGAAGCTCCAGCGATTCTTTTGTGCTAATCCACGATTCTACATTCGATCGCTTTTCTTCCTTTTTGTGTGTGTGTGTGAGTGCGAAGTGCACCCTTATTTTCAGCTACGAGGATGGCGTTTTATTGAGTATGGGGAAGAATAAATCCTTGCAGGCACCTGCTTCAAAGCTATTTGAGTTGCTATAAGAACAACTGTTTTGGTGCATGCATAGATTAACTGCGCATTTTTTCTGTTTTGTAAGATTTATTGCAGCTATACCCTTTTCCATCAAGAGTGCATTGTATTAGTCGGTCAATTATTTAATTGTTCTAATTACCTGGAAAAGATGATTCATATTTGTGTTCATCCCTTGCCTGGAGAGCAGTCTTGTTGAAAAATGTTGACTACCATTCCTTTCGGTCTCTTCAATAGACTCTTTTTAAAAGTGTGGGCTGTCTATACTTCGCATCATTGTAACTTGGAAAAGCCCAACCGCCACAGCCCCCTCGAGCCAATTAGAGAGACGGAGCGAAGGTGTGTGACAAATCTGTGCAGACGAGCACTCTGGTGATATGTTGTCATGTGCCTCTCTCCAATGTGTGTATTTACTCACCGAGACCGTAGCCTTTGCCGTCTGCCAAATTCTGATGAAGCAAATTACAGTAGCTACTACTGTAATTACCCCAGGCTTTCAGACTTTGGGCATTTGTTCGACAAGAATATTATGTCCGCCATCCCTGTGAATTCGGCTCAGCACCTATTGGACTTGAATGCTGCATTATCGTTCGACGTGAACTGGGGCCCATTCGTGTGCTTTACGCCGAAAAAAATGGTGACAGTTCTGTTGCTTGATAAGGTCTGCAAAGGGTCTATTGTGTCATACATATAGGAAGTGTCATGCTATATAACAGTGCATCAACACATACTATTAAACTATATGCTCAGAGGTGTGTTTGTTTGTCCAATTAACAAGTTACAGCACTGGGCTTTAACGCTATTATCATGTGTGTAGTTCTAAGTATCCTCTCTGCAATGCCTATGAAGGCCCCTGGTAGGAATAAATTAATAAATAACATTTTCACATCCCTGGAGTTGGTCTTCGGATGCACCACATGTTCAGGAAAGGTTGAACTAGTGCAGCCCCTTGCAAGAAGTCTGCCAGTATGGTATGACCCCTTAATTAATATTGAAGGATCAGAGATGCGAGTGTCCTCGTAAGGTCCAGAGCGTGCAGTGGACACAATTCTCGGTGTATAGACTCAAGGCATGAAGGTAAGCGGAAATATGTTTATCTGGTTAGTGTATCAAATATGTTTATTTCCACTTGATTACATAATTATTGATTCTTAGGAAATGGTTCCATAACGAGTTCTGTCTGCGACAGTCTCGTGTCAGGCGTTCAGTCGTAGTACCTGTGGACCTTGTTGTCGGATGACACTCCTGGCACGTCGGTGTTCAGTTTGGTCGAGTGGCAACTTTAACCGACTGATGCTGTCTTGTAATCATACGTAATGTGCGGCCACTGACATCTGATGCACTGAAGCTGCAGGGCTGGCTTCCAATCCGAAAATTTTCCTGGTAGTTTTCGGCATCAATGCAGCAAGCTCGGGCATGTATTGCTTGCGTGTCTGTGCCTTTTGCTGTACCGTTGACTTGATAGCTGGCAACAATTTTTGTTTGCTATCCAAGTCTGGTGATGCTTGCAGTTCACTTTTGAGATCAAGCAACCATTCTATTCCTTCAAGTCACTCAGGGGCATTCTCCCTCAAAGTTGGAAATTGTCTGCTTCGTGGAGTGGACACAGAAAATTGGTGTCGGCAAATTTTTAGGTATTGTCCTTGGACGACAACCCACACCAAATCCACTGTCACTGCATCGCCGCTCACCTGCTTTGTCGTGCTTACCTCTCGTTGAGGTGATGGACATGAGGAGCTTCGGGGTAATCAGGGATTCAGAATCTTCGATTCAGCACCTTCGGCATCAGGGACAAAGGGCGCCGAAGGTAATCCTTAATCTCCCGTGGTCGCTCCTCGAGACGTAATCGAGGGTCGTTTGGCACGAACCCTGCAGACCAATTCATTGGTACGGGCTGCTTTGGTAGACATGGTCGGCTTCATGCAGTGGTAGCAAAGTGGTTTTCGGTCGCACATTCGCATCACCTACGTTTTCCTCGGTGTACTTTGTTGAGCACAGACCTACACACAATGTCGGGAATGCTTCGGCGTTAGAGTGTCTCATTGAATTGGCATTGAATACTAAGGGGCAGCCGGTGGCGGTCGTCGTGCCATTGTGGCGTAAGTTGCCCTTGGTTTGTCAGATGCCGCTTCGCTCGCAGAAGTCTCGGTTGAAATACCTGTCAAACTTGTTCCGAAACAATCTCGGCAATCAAAATAAAAGCCAGGCAACTGATGGCAGGAAGTAGCTTCCTGCTCTCCTCCCAAACAACATCGTGGATGCCTGGGAGGTTGGCGTCAAAGTAGTAGCTGGACAACTCGAGTGTCGAGATGCCGGGAAGTTGTTCATAGTGGCAGGCTCGGGCATGCAGTGCACATTCCATGTTGGAAGCCTCGGTGATATGAACACTTCGACTGTTGTTGGGGGTTGCGGACAAGGCTGCCGAAGGTGTTCTCCCTCACGTAAGGGGCATGGGATTCTTAGGTTCTTGTCTTCTGTAGCATCAAGGTCGGCGTGGGCGTGGGCGCTCGATCAAGCGCAAAACATCCTCCACGAGTGCGGTGGCGCTCTCGTTGGGGCAGTGTCCTGGACAGAACCAAGAATGCGGCTCTCTCGTTGATGTTGGCTGACGAATGCGCGCTTCAGCTCGATCTTGCAAACTTCCCATGACGTTAAGGAGGATCCATGGTTCTCAGACCAGCGCCGGCAGTTTTTTCCACGAGAAGTATAGGTTCTGCAGGAGCTGGTTGTCTGTCCACCCAATGTGGCGGGCGACACTGTCATATTGTTCAATCCAGTCCTTGACGTCTTCATACAGCTTGCGTGAAAAAGCGTCGGAGTGTGATTTGCGACGGGCATGCAAACAATGATGGGAGGGGACACGGTTTGCTGCTACAGGTTTGTCATTGTTGGCTTAGTCAGCTTCGGATTTTCTGACAGGAGACCGAATTCCGGTGGTTTTTCCCGGTAGCAGCAACTGGCTCGGATTTCAGGTGCTTCGTGGTGTACCTCCGAGGTTACTGCTTGTGGTATTCGGTCGTCTTGCGGTTGTTCTGCCAGGCTCGGGTCAGGACTTTGCTTACGGCTCGACGGGGGTATAAGACGCAAAATAGTCCGCCAGCCGTGTCCCATTATCGGGTAACTCGGCTGAAGAGCCGCCGGGTTCACACAGAGTGAAGGGCTATGGGTGCCCAGCACCTCCACCAGAACATACGATTACAGCTAAGCATGACCTGCAGTGTCCGAGAATAGTGAATACTGATAGAAGATAGGACTGGAACAAGGATCCGTGACAGTATAACAAAACTCGCAGAAGAGAATCTATCCTGACCACTGAAGAAGCTGCATTGCTTTAGTGGCATTCTGTCCGAATAAATCCTCTCCTTCGGGGTTTGGCGACTGCCATGGACGAGCTGAACTGAAATGGATGTGGGACCACTTTTCTGGTAATGAGCCACTGCAGACTGTTGCCACAAAGCGGCGTGAGCTGGGTACGTAACACGCTCGATGGAATGTCCGGACAGCTTGCAATTCGCGTAACGAGTGTGGATGAAACGTTTGTGTTAACGAAACGTGCGACAGACCAGCGGGATCAATACCAACTGCAACACCTGTGCTCCGTGAAAGTGCACGTCTACGCCGGAACAATTTCGGAAGCAGCACAGCATCACCTAAAGCATGGCACAGGAACTACCAGCTTGAAGGCAGCTCTTCGGTGCGCCGCACACCTGTGCTCCGTGAAAGTGCACTTCTACGCCGGAACAATTTGTAAGCAGCACAGCATCATTCAGCACGGCACGGGAACTACCAGCTTCAAGGCAGCCTTCCGGTGCGCCGCACAACCGAAGTCAGCCCTCGGTCATTTGATCGAAGCTGCACCACGATTGCACACCGCCAAGCACGACTCACGCAATTTCCGTCGCTAAACTGTGTATCCAAAATATTGCACACGCTTCACTGCAAACCTCAAAGATTCCGATGGTCAACGAGAGCACAGAAACGTCGCCTTAAATTTTATCCTAGCGGTATCTGAATCAATCCGAGGTCCGAGCAACGTAGGTCAGATTGTCACTTCCGTGGCAATATCCCGGTCGGTCACCAGCGAAATGCACACCGTTCCTCCGTATTTGCACGTTATACCTACGTCAAACACCACGCTGACCTCTGAACTCGCTTTCGACCGGCCTCATATGACGGCTTCCGCGTCTGAAATCAACTCGCCGAGACGAACGACAACCAACAAAGCATCCGACAAGCTCCGGCCCAGCTGGGGCCAGCCGCTGCATGGGCGCTGCCATCTTTCCTGTGACGTCACGTATTTGGTTTGGTCATGTGACGTGTGGTCAAATTTGCGTACAATGGCAGCCGCCTTAGGGGGGTCACTTTCGAGTGCAGACCGGAACCCCGGTTTATCGCTCTAAGCCCCTCTACCTCGTTGATATATATTCTTATTTATCCACTGAGCACCAGCTATATTGATATGTGTGGGCACCAGGGCACACAGATAAATTTTTAATTATACACTGGGCGCCAGCGCACAGATGAGATTAATGAGGTGCACCCAAGGATTTTGGAGGCGATGGTATACTTGCTTTTCCCAAGTGCTCGGGAGAGGGGGGCTCCCGAGCTCCCCCGTTGTTGGCGCCTATGGCGTTTTGTACCTCTGCATTCTCCAACGTGAGGTCATGATCTTGATGAGCTTCGACAACTTCAAGATAAATGACTCAGTATCTTCCGCTGGGCCATAAGACCCTTCAAGTTTCTTGCGGTAAAAAAAAAAAAAAGAGGCCTCTTAGCACCTTTTCATTGAAGAGACGGAGTGCTGGGCCAACCCTCATATCTTTAAACCCGTTAGGAAAAAAAAAAATAATTTGCTCATGTGAGGCCATAACCTTTAACGTCATATTTTCACAGTCACTTCTCCAAGCCTTTCTAATGCGGTCAGCGTGCACAGGACCCTTCGGTGTGCCCAAACCAGTGTCTATAAAACCGATTTAGCAGATACTTTAGAGTGCAAAAAGTCCGGAAAAAAAAAAATGTAGAGGACGGCTGTCATGACAGCCTGCATTACATGAAGCAGAGTCTCCCTGTCACTGCTTTTAATGTTGCGGGACGACGACTGACGCCGATTGAACTCGAGAGGGGCACGAAAAAGGGAACGGGCTTCTTTGCAGGACCGGTATACAACCCGGCACGGGCCCCAGGAATTGAGGTTAGGGAGGGTGCTTTCGGAAAAACAAGGGGGGAGTACACCCCCGCTGAGGGGTGGAGGGAAATCACTGCCCCGACACAAAACACGTCCCGTCTCTCTTGTCCCGCCGTTTTTCTGTCATTGCACGCGTTGTCTACACCCTACTGAACGGCACCGATCACAATCCATTTCACTCAACCATTAAAAAAAAAAAAAAAAAAAAAACTGCAGCAAAACAAGGCGACGACGCGAACCACGCGATCACAAGCAGTACGACCACACGGCAATCCGAGCGGGAAGGAGCACGCCTAAGCACGCCTGTTACCCGCAGCGCCCCCTGGCCTCCTCGCGCGCCGTCATCGCTGCGCCGACCTCCTCCCTCCGTTGCTTCTCGGCGCGGACGGCACACTGCCCAGTTCTAGTACACCATAACTAGGCGGCGGCCTAGGAGCGTTTTTTGGGTTTTTTGGAAAGGTGTATATGATGTATATAGTGCTCTAGCGCGGTCTACCGCCCGACTCAAGAGATCAAGTCATCCATTTGTTTTTGTTAATGAATTGATTGCAGAAATAAGGTTAACTTAAATAAATTATACATTTTTATATTAATAACGTGTAAGTTGTATTAATAAGGTAATAAGGCTTTATTTTTATTATTATTACATACACCAAGAGGAACAGATTTTGACAAGAAGTTATGGCTCTGGTCCATAAGATCAGTGCTCTGGTCTGTCCATTTAAGCCATTAGAATCCAATATCGGACAACCCAATCCATGTAGGAAGAAAAGTATTGACAGGCGTGCCGCGTGACAAATTTTTGTTTAGGAAGTTTCGGAATTTTTTAAATTTTAGACGACGGTATGAGCGAGGCGCAAAGGAAATTTGCATGGTCGGTATTGTGACTACCTTTATACCGAAGCTTTGTAATGATGCCAAAATAAGCGCGCTGTGTTGTGCTGACACGAATATCAGTAACACCGCTGAGCTAGCTAGAACCCAAAAGTGTTCTACCGTGGTTTGACGTACCCAATGCCACATCCGCGGCTTCGATTCGCGTTATTTTACGAACTCAACTAGACCCACTTAAGCGAAACAGATAAATGTTGTAGGCGGACACTCGCAAAAACATGCAACAGTGACTGCGCGCTCGTCTTGCGCGCGCGACGCGTGATAATTCGTTCTTGTCGCAGAGTGTGAGAGCAGTGAAGAAAAATGTCATCGAGACAGGAAGAACTGGAGACAGTGAAGGCAATAATTCGGGCCCTACTGATCGCCGACAAGCGGACTTTCACCGTTCGGCAGTTCATCAACGAATACAGGAGCAGTGAGGGACAGAACTTTCCCTACGCCAAGTTCGGGCATTCCGACCCGCTGAACTTCCTCAGGAGTCTCACGGACACCGTTCAGGTCTACCAGTCCGGCAGCGAGTTCTACGTCAAGCCCAATGTCACCCAAGACGTGCAGCACGTCCAGAAACTGGTCAGCCGTCAGAAAGATTCGACGTCGAAACCGACTGCCACAACGCAGCGACGCTACAACCGGTTCCCGTCTTCGATGATGCCGCCGCAGCGGTTGGGGCCGCCCTTGCTGCCGATGCAGCCGCCGCAGAGGCAGGGCCCACCGCCGAGGTTGTGCCCGCCGCCGCCGCCGACGACTCAGCAGTTGATGAGGGTAAAGAGTAACATCAAGGAGCTGCTGAGCACCTGCGTCGACGGTATCACCCTGGGCCAGCTGGAGGAAATGTACGCCAGGAAGCACAGCACGGGCATCAACTACACACTGTTCGGACACGCCAGTCTGGAGAGCTTCGTCTTCAGCATGTCGGACATACTCTGCGCCCTCAGGAGCTCGCTCGGAGTCGTGAAGATCTTCCGCAACAAGAATGGTAACAGCCCAGGTAGTGTCTTGTATTTTGGAAAGGGCCCTTCGTCGAGGGAATGGTTGTGTTAATTATGACGTCGCTTAATGACTTAGATGAGAGACACCTCTCGGAGGCTGCCGTTGGCTGTACAAAATTAAGTGAGAAAGTTTTTGGTTTAGTGAAAGGAGGACAAATTGTCTTCCTCATTTCAACGCCCCTGGCTTTTCGTCAAACCATGTAAGTTTGTATTACAGCCCGTGGGAGGTTCAGCTTATTGAGATCCCAGAATAAGCCTGTACAGTGCTCCCCAAACACCACCACTCGTTTACTCAAACAAAGCTGTTGCAAGTAGGGCACTGTACCAGTTTGGATTACTTCCCATTCAAAATATCACCAGGTATTTCGATCAGTAGGTGCAGAAATCACTAGAAGGACTTAAAACGAGTTGTTTTGTAGTTACATTAACTTTGGGGAGGCTGTGCACCCTATTCTAACAGATATTTTCAAAGCAAATCAAATCAGGTTTATTTGTTGTCACATTTTACATGACAACAGAGACTCTTGACAAAAAGCTGCTAAAGGGCAGCTTGACAAAGGTCTTAGCCCCTGTGCAGTTTGCAACTAAAATTTGGACTACAACAACAGTGTAGAAAGACGAGTACAAACAAATGCAAAAGCCTGATTTATACAATACTAAATGTGATGCAAATATTTAGACAAAAAATACACAGGCAAGTGAAAGAAAAACGTGACACATTAGAGTAATGATACAATCATACATGAAATAATACATTATATTCATAACAAAAACATCAGCAGTATTCAAAAATCAGATAGAAAAGTAAGTTCTTTTAATTCCCTATGTGATAGTGATTCTAAACGTCGACCCTTTCTACACAAAATATTTAAGATGGATAGTCTGAAGTGTGATTTAGGTAATTCGTACATGTTGGACGAATCATCCAGGGCTCATTTTGTCTTATGTTGTGTAGGATGATGCAGTGTTTTAGGTTGGCTAGTTTAATGAAATGAACATTATTGTGCTGAAGAGCCCTGTGATACATTGACAAAAACTTGTAAGCTTACGTTTGCTGGAGGGTTTTTACATTCAGAAACGAAGCTGTGATCGGCACGCATATCAATGCTCCAAATTGTCCTTTAGCTGCTGTCTTGCAGAGGACGATGATACGCTATTTCTATGGTGTTTGGCTTCCCTGTCGGACTTGCATTGGCCGAGCAGTTTGTCTGGCTTGGAATCAGATCAGAATCAAAGTGCTCTGATTCACAATTTCTTCAAGCTGAAATTCCGAAGGTTGGTAAGGTTTCAAAAAGTACTCGCCTCATGGTGCCAGTAGCACCGGGGGCTACTTCTGGAGGCTAGTGATATCCCTGGCTTCAAAATAATATTTAAAAAATTTCAGCTAGGGCACTTGATCGACTAATTTACCGATTAATCAATTAATACTTTAATTGCTATTGATTTTTTAATCATTTAAAGTTTGACCAAGCAAAGTAAAAATTCGATGCTTTTACTACGCAGAATGGGACGAGTACACCTGCATGAAGGCAAATTGTAGGAGAAATTTTTACCTAAAGTAAACGGTAGGGGCGAGATTGCATACTTGGGTAGTACTTCAATCACAGTAATTGGATTACTGTAATTTAATTACTTGGTAATTTTCAATTGTAAAAAATTACATTGCCTGAAAGGAATTTTAATTGTAATTTACTTACTTTCAAGCGTCAGCAATTGCAAGATTTCAGGCACAATTACAGTTACTTTTGCAAAACTTTGCGGCGCCGACGGTACCGCTCTGAAAGCCTCAGCGCTCGCACAAGCGGCCTAGCTCTCGGTAAAACACTCACACAGAGACACACACTTACGCATAACATAAATAGCATCGCATTGTTTGTTCTTTTGTTGCTTACACTGTGGGCTGAGAGACAATCCTTTTTGGAGCCTACCTGAACTGCGCCGTGTAGCGCCATCTGCTGTGCGTGCAGCAAAACAATAGCGTAAACATGCCAAAATATTGAAAGAAAAAAAATTGAGGTTCAGTGTTCAGCCGAGGTTGGGAATTTTAATTGTCTATGACGTTAGTTTTCTTTCGTTTAGGCCAGTTTTTTCTCTCCCTCTTCCATTCTGTCGCATATTTGTATGTTTGTATTATTTGCAAGTTTATTTCGTGTTGGTTTTACTTCGGATATTATTTGCATAAGCATTTTGGAGACTGACCTCGCACCTGTGAATATTGTCACGAATGATTTGGGAGCCCCGATTCGGTTCTGATATATTTCTGAGCCATTATAATTTCAACTCATTGTAAATAATTTAGAATACCATGATGTTTGTTTGTGAATGAGGTCGTATTAGCACGTGTAGATTTTAGTTTTATATTAACGCTTGCGAAAATATTCCTATATGAATAATTGCCACGTTTTTATTTGCCTGGCTAACAAAAGTCTGTCACCCAATTTTTTCTTTAGCGATCTGGTGTCTTCCAGCATATGAACTAATTTATGATTATTTAATAAAAATATAAGTAGTAGTACTTCATGGCCCCAGACTGTCAAGTTCTATCATGAATTTAACAAAATCCATAAAAGGAAAGAACAATACGTGGCATTTATGCAGCAACATTGGGGCAAGGAATGAACAAATACGTTGCATTCTATACAACTCGTTTAAAGTTATATGGCCCAAGTCAGCTCGCTCTCAAAATAAGTAATTGTAAAGTAATTGCATTACTTTTAAAAATATAATTTGTAATTGTAATTAATTACTTTTCACATAGTAGTAATTGTAATTTTGAAGCAAAGTAATTGTAATTAAATTAAATTTTGTAAGTAATTTACCCATGTATGCGAGATCGTAACTCCAAACAAGTGGAGAAAGTTATACGTGCCCCAGCCACTTGAGCGTCATGCGAGTGTCGGTTTAGCGCAGTAGGGACTATTGTGAACACTCAAACTAGTTTGTTATTGCCAGAGAATATCAACAAACATGTTTGCCTCTGCGGCTGAAGTAATATTTTGGGAGTGTGGGTGTCTTAAATGTACTCAACTACACATCAAGGTTGATTTAAAATCCGAAATTGTACATTGCACTGTTTATCACATTTAATTAACAAAGGCAAAAGATGGAATGGAATTTTGATTTGATTTTTAACTATTATGCGTAAGACTACACAAATCCGATTGACAATTTAATTAACCAATTAAAAGGTGCCGATTAATCGGATTAAAAATTTTAATCTATGCCCAGCCCTAGTTTCAGCCAGATACTCCTATTTTCATTTGGGGTTAAATTCTGGAATCGGTGAGGGAAGGTTGAAATTTTCCTTCCACTGTTTGCTATCTTTCTTGTTGCCAAACACATTCTTTGGGTTAACGTGTTTTTCATTTGTAGTTAAGTTCATAGCGATTGACCCTAAGAGTGGTATTGAAAGAGTGATACAAAAGTTAGAGGTATAGAGTTATTGTTATGCACTAGATACTTGATCTGTTTGGGAGCCTGAGAGTATAGTCCAGGTGGCATGGATACTTGATCTCAGTGGAGATCTGGGAGTTTTCCCACCTGTATGGAGCCCCCTTCTTGTGTATAGCTCTGGAGCCCAGTTGCAGTGCATGATGCCAACACACACCACACACAGGATGTGCTCTCAGATGTCGAAGGGCTCCAGTTACCTTAGGTTTCCCCCTCTCCTCTCCAGCATATTGTCTGCTTCTTTCTGAACATACTTCCATTCCCTCGCCCTACCTTCTTGATCTCTAACTTACTCTAGGGGAAAAAAAGCAGTGGTCCGGTAGCGCTTCTAAGGGATGAGCTGGCAATCATTGTGTGGAGCTGTCAAGCATCAGTGTGGGGGTATGTAGAAGAAAATTGCAAGGTCCTCCTTAAGAAACATTTTTCACTGCTAACAAACATTTTTTTTTGGCTTGGAAAAGAGTGTTTGCGCAGAGATTCTTGGGGACATTTTTGATCCTTATACAAAGTGCCGCACCGAACGCCAGCTAAAACCTTTCTGAAAGAACTATGCATTGCACAGGAAAATTTTTAGGCCGTATTTGTAACTACTAGGTCCTGTTAGGGAAGTCAGCTACCTCAAGATGCTGTAGCACCTAAAATTTTTCTGAAGTTGGTTGGTTTCATGTTGTTGTTTTTTTTTTGCTGAGACCCAACAAGAATTTTCTTTAAACTCTACCTTTAATTTTAATCATTAGAAACTTGATGACGGTATATTAAAGGAAAACCTAATTATCTCAAATGCTTCGTAGTTTATTAATTAATTAGTCATAGTAACTCCTTGGAAATTACTACGATGACATCAGTGTTTTTGCTGCATGGTGCGTAGCTTTTGCAGGAAAACTGGCCGGTGGTCAATGAGGGGGGCGTCCTGTGTATATTTATGCATTGGTGGGCTTAGCAGTCTTCCTGATAGGGCCATCAACTCCAATATTCGTGCAGGAAACACATTCGGCATCTTGTCCTGTTTTTCAGACACAATTGGCAGCAATCCGAGGCACGCAGCCATGCCAACACCCGTCCCCAGCTTTGCAGCGCACAAGCCCCAGTCGGCCCACACTGGCACCTTCGCCACTTCCCAGAATCAACGACAAGCAAAGACTCAACCTTACACCAGGACATACAATGCTGGTATGTGCCTTGCCACTAAAGTGGCAATGATTTTCATACTTCAACTAAATATTGCTGAGAAATAATTCTTGACATTCGTAACTAGGGTTCCGTGTTTTCAGTCTTTATTTATTTTTTTTTCTTCAAATTTTTGGGTTATTTATTGATTGTTTTTCCTATGGAAATGGTGTTTTTCTGTGTTTGATTTTAAAGCCGAAGAGAAATCGGTGTTTATCGAGCTTCTATTGTCAAGCGACTTTATAGTTACTGGAAAAAGTATTGTAAGTTATAAATTATGTTTTCCCCAGTATTGCTGGTAAAGATAAGAGAAAGGAACGGGACAAAGAATGTGTCTTTGATAGGAACAAGCCAAAGGACAGTTCAGTGCGGCTGTTAGGTTGACCACCTTCCTGCTAGCGAAATGCGGGACACGCAGAACACAGAGGAAATTTATTAAGAATTACATTGAGGCTCTTTTAACACATATAATATCCAGTGCTGTTTATACACATGCAAATTGTATAGTAGCAATTAAGTTTAAATAATTTTCACTCCCAGTAATATGTATCTTTTTATGCTAAATATGTGTCGACTCGTCGAAGTTGAAAAAATGTGTTGAAGTTGAAGACATAAATATCAACTGCAGCAGAACTCAATGCATCAATTGGTTTAAGAAACAGTAAATCTTTTTCGAGTTATTGTTTCCTGTCAACGCTTACTTTTATCAATATAGTCCTACACAAATTTTTAACATTATGTTCTTTTTCGACTTTTGTGAGTTGCACGCTTTCTGTCTTTTGTGGCTGTCTTCACTAAAAAAAAAATTTCCACAGCAACCCTTTCGCATTGACACAACGATTTGAAAATAATTACAATAATTTATTTTTAAACTTTCGGCGAACAATTTTCTCTTACAATATTTTTCCACCAAGGGGAGAACGGTGCATGCTCGTCGGTTCTCCTGCAAGAGCAACGGTCGCTTCCCACATTGCTTGTATAGACTGTGGCGTACCATTGCGATTCACACTATTACCAGCAATCTCCGTGCTTCCCCGTGTCCTGTTGTTCGGCAACACCATGAGTTGCAGAGTGAATTTTACGACAGTGTGAAATGTGGGACATTTTTTATTTACGATACTGCGAACCTTGCGGTCAACGCAGGAGAGAAGAAAAAAAGTTTGTACAAGCAATACAAACACATTCCAGCACTCGGACGGATCATTACACTTGCACAGGCAAAGTAGTTGCCCCCTGTGCATCTTTTAAATAGATATTCAACATGTGATACATGCATATACTAGTCAGGCAAACATTCGCGTAATGCCAACTCGAATGAGTTGAGATCATGGCAGCTGACAGCTTTATTGGGCAGAGCGCTCCATTTAATAATTGTTCTACAAAAAAAGGAGTACTTGAAAACATCACTTTTATATTGAAGATTCAAGAATTTCTTGCGGGATCTGGGACACGACTCCCTAATGTGGGACAGTCCCGCGAGTCGCGGGATGGGTGGTCACCCAAGCAACTGTGTTCTAAATCAGCAAAAAAAACATGTAGGATAAAAAAATTTTGTGTGAACCTGTCTTTTTTTTTTTTTTTTCTTCTTCTTTAAGGACTGCTTAAATTTGGGGGTTTTCAGTTTTCACCGATTCAGAGAAAACTGCCTCGGGGGTTCATTTTTGGGGGGTTTATTGGTATACACTGAAAACACGGAACCCTATTCATAACCCAAGAATCGTGCTTTAGTTTTTCTCTCCACTCAATTGAAGTCGCAGCAAAAAATTAAAATGAGCAGTGTTCACTTCCTCAACTCGCGGCCAAAGCAAGAGACCATATGGTCTCGTGCCAATTATATGTCGTCAATGTTCATCATAGCCGTGTGCTGGGGTTGATGAAGTACAGGTCACTCGCTGACTTCCGGACACTGTCAGGCTCGGCTATTCCCATCATTGCTTCGGTTGGACACGAGCCACCATCCGAATGCCCGTCGAGGCATTGATTGTCACGAGCCCAAATCAAGTGCTCATGCAGTGCCTGTGTTCATTCTATGAGCCGCATATGACTATCGTTGCCCTGGGGCGATCCCCACGACTACATCATCAGGTTTTGCGAGAGAGAGACCGAAAAAAAGAGTTTCTTTTCATCCTTGAAATTACGCCACTACAAAGACGCTCCCTGGTCAGTGTCGTTGCGTGCAAGTATATTCAGGTTTCAGTAGTGCCAGTGAGCTTGTGTGAAATGAGAAACATTCCAACCTAATATCGTCGTATGGCCAGTTAGAGATAGAAATTAAAGGGACACTGACAGGGTGTTTATGCTCGCCGAGGTTTTTAGTTGTACATGACATATGAGAGCCAAACTACCCAGAACAAAATTTTTGACTCAAAATTCGGTTTCTTTCCGCCCAAAAACTGCCGATCAAGAACTGGCCGGTTCAAGTCTCGCTCACTCTCTTTTCCGTGGTCACGGGCCGTTTTCTAAGGTATCGAAGCGACCACCAAATTTAATCAAAGTCGTTGGTCACTGAAGGCAGACACTCAATATTAAAAATAGAAAAAAAATATGAAACCCATTTTTTGTGGCTTCTATAAAGCTGCAAATACGTTGATTGAAAAAAAAGTTGCACAGAGAACCGGAAGCATTCTGTGCGTGTGTCGTTTCGCGCGTTGTGGGACTCGCGGGGACGGCGATGGCAGCGGACGACGGGTGTTGGACCTCTACTTCAGAACAGTCGTTTACGGTACCGGCGAATTCTGTCTGCCTTTTAAAAGAGAAATTTGGGACTGATCAAAAGAATTGGTATTCATCCCGTACGTCACGCCCGACCACCAAGCCGATTTGCACGAAGACGTCGCTGAGCCGTCGCTCCCTTCTGGTGGCTGAAGACATCGCTCGCGCAAACGTCAAGCACGACGGGTCTACTTCGAGCTGAAAATGCACGCGTACGATTTCTTTATTATGTCGCCAATGCGTGGTGCTTCCCGATTTCGACCCGGGAGTGCTTTTGCTGGATGAAAATCGGCAGCAAACTTTCCAACTTACAATTTACCGGCTGCATTGTTACTAAGGAAGGAAATCACCCAGTAAAGAGATACCCCAGTAGCTCAGTGGAAAAGACGTCCGCTTCACACGCGGTAGGACCAAGTTCAATCCCCAATGAAACTTTTTTTTTTTTTTCCAAAAATATTTTGATGTTTACATTTCTTTTTTTTTTTATAATTATCACTGAAGGAACAAACAAATGTTGTGGACGACAGGTCGCTGAATTAAATGGTATGGGATCTCCTTTTTGACACCTGCAAACTCAATGTAATCACTTTCCACAAAATGCAAGGAGCATATAAATCAGGTAGCGTCCGCTTTCCGAGGTGCCCGTAAATGTTCTACAGGAATTGCAGCCAGCCATTGGTCCCGATCCCTTTGATCTTTTGGAAACTCTGTCGCACAATGCCCCTTTTTTTTTTTTCGGACGCAGGACATGTGAGCCAGCTCTTCACGCAACATCTTGGGTGTATTCTTTTTGGAGCCGATCATGGAAATTCACCACGGGCACTCACTACTCATTTCCAACTCCTCAATGTACAAAACAACTCATCTTGGAGTACAGAACAGCGAGCGGAACAAACATAACTGCAAAAGAATCGCGCGGCAAACAGTTCCCAATACGCCGCATGTCGTCTGCTACGAAAAGGAGAAAAAAAAAAAAAAATGCATGGTCGGGTGTAGTTACGTGACTTCTGCCACTCACTCTCTTCTCTCCACTTCTCCGACTTCCGTGCGCGGGTTTCGGTTTCGAGCAGTTGCGTCTTTTGGCTTTATTAAAAAAATATGCTACTCTGTTGCAAAATATTAATTGGGTAGTCCTCCGACACCATAATGAAGCGCCTGGCAAAAAATTAAAAAAAAATTTTGGGGGGTGTCAGTGTCCCTTCAAAAGGAACTCCCTGAACGGTACTCATAAGGTAGAATGTTTCCTGGGAAAATGTTGAGTATTGACGAGAGAAGTTGAGCGTCTTTGGCTCCGCATAGGTGAATGCATTGCAGGGAGCTCTGACTCTGCCTGAATTTAAAGAGACCATGAAACGATTTTGAAATCGAATTTTGTCCACTACACGTCGTAGAAAGTGTGAAAAGAGAACCAAAACACAAAAATAGAGAGCCAAAAATTTTTTTTAGCTATAGATCTTTTAAAAGAAAAGCGGACTATGTTATACCTTCTTTTCTTCGAAAGCTCTCTGCCATTTCAGTGCAATGTATTTGCGGTGCCACGGCATGTCAGTCAAATCCACATCGCCTATTGGATCAGAGCCTACCTCACCAGCACCGCGATCCTAAACAATAAATTGCCTGCGTATGTTTCTTAAAAGTTTTTTTTAAAGAATATTCTGATCCATAATTTGTTGAATATTTAGAGATGTGACGGAAATTGATGAATTTTATAATGCTCCGAGCTATGCACCATCTATCATGAGGTAAGCGAAGCAAGGCCACTGCACATAACCGCCTGTCTGCTCACAAAAACATGATGATTGACGTGGTCGGCGTGGTGGAAGCTAGTTGTTCCGCGTAGAGCGCTATCCTTGACTGAATTATCGTTGCGTTCGTGATGATAACCCAGCACGTCCTAGACGAGAAGATCCATCTACTCATGCGGTGATGTTGTGGCAGCACCTTCAAGATAGTAGAAACGCTCGTGCCGACATCTTTGTTTACTTCGACTTCAGTGGTGCTTTCTTAGCATTTGTCTCCTCGAACATCGCCTGGATTTCTTATTTGATCATTCCATGCGGGTGATCAAGTTCAAGATATCACTGGTGCATACTGTATTTAAAGGCATGTATGAAGGATGCGAATTTTGACGCGTGGAATTGATTGGTGTTAGCACTCCTTGAACGATTGCAACGTCTATGGGATTACTCAATCATATTTCTACGTTTCTATACCTCTACTAAGATTACATTGTTTTTTGCAATCATAGAAAAGGCATGTTGTGAGATTTATACTATCAGTGAAGTCGTGTTTTAAAGTCGTGATTGTCCAAGACTGCATACTGCATCTTTTTCTTTTCTTTTTTCATCCACTCTGCCCTGCGAGCCTATCCAGACAAAATGAAAGTTAGTAAAGCTTGAGCCGATAGAAAACTCTGCATTTTTTGCTACGCCTGTGGGTAACAGCGTGTCCCCTTCTTTTTATAGATACCACGGAAACGGCTGTCGTGCTGACAACCTGCTGCGCTTCGTATCGGCGTATGGGACCAGTCGCATGCTATCACTGTAGTGCAACATATCTAATTGAATTTCGCTCAGCTACAATGTGTCCTTGGCTATTGCGGTGATCAGAGGCGCTGATTCAGAAAATATGTCCGTGGCATCGGCGCCATCAGCGCAGTAAAACCCTGTGGTAAAGCCTACCGGCACACCGCCAACTCGCTGCTAACGCTCCCATTCTCCTACTGCCGAGATAACTTCCTGTTCCGGTGACAGCGTATGCACGACCATCAAAATTACGCCGCGGCTTGTTTTGCAATGAGTTGGAGAGGAAGAAAAACTCAATATTTCATGAATTTTTCGTGTAGAAGTTAGGAAACCAAAACAAAAACGGATGCCTTTTCGGCGTTCAGTGAACATTGAAGGTGAATGTAAAAGTTATTTGGCAAAAGTAAAAAGGTAATTTCATGGTCTCTTTAACGCTAATAATGGGGATGAAGTAGCAGAGCTTCAGAACATGTGGCGTCAATTTGAACGTTTTCAACTAGACATGTTTTCTGAAAGTGCACAAGAAACTGAGCTTAAAGCAGCAAGTAAATTTCAAAAAAGTGTTTTTAATAATTTTGAATTGTAGCAATACGATATAGCCGAAATCAACCTGCTACTTTACTGGTCTGGCATCTTGTTTCGACGTCAAATGTTGTATAAACATAATGGTGGGCAGTTGGAACTTGTTTCGCCCAGCATCTGGACCAGCCAGAAAGCCGTTGCGATTGTCCGTGAGAAATAATGGTCTATGATTCATCAGGCTCGTCTTAGTCAAGCCACTGCTTGACTAAGACGAGCTTTTTTTTTGCCGTTCGCATTCGATCGGGCGGCATCGCTTCTGAGGGGACCCTCGTGGAGGCTGCATTTGCGATCCGCCGACATATGAACCCACATGCCACTTTGAAACAGAATGACATGAAAGGTTTTATTTCCTAGCAATGTGTGAACTGTTTGTGAACACTAGAAGCCAGCATTCGCGTCGGACTGCTCGGACCCACTTCCGTCGCAGAAACTTCTCGGTCGGAAACCGATAAGATGTCACTCTGCTGCATTTCTTCGTGGTGTTATTGCACCCCACAGCCAATCACCAGCTCTGCCCACCCTCCATCGCATGCTGCAAACAGCCTAAATCGGACGCAATTCGTAAAACCACAGACGCTCCCTGTCACTACAACATACAATGCCGTGGGCCAGGGTGCGTCGTCTGCTCTTGGATACAGCATTTTACGTCACGAAGAAATTAATATTTCTATTAAATATTTCGTAGACGTATTCATGGGTGGACATTTAGTACTCTGTGAAAATTTTATAAAAATCAATGACCAACAATATTTCGCCGATGACTGATTCAAAAGATAAAAGCGACTTTCTGCAAGTTTCAGTCAAGAGATGGCTGATGCTTAACAGAGTTTGCAAATACATTGGCAGATGTCATTCTTGTGTTAAAATTTGTTTAACTTTTTTTTTAAAGTTTAATGTGACACTAGCTTATTGCAGATAAGCTTGGCCCTTTCGACAATGTATACTTTGGATTCTGAGAAGCATGTCTCGGCTGCAGGGGCCAGAAAACTTGCCAGAGGTTCTCTAACTACACCTTGGATAAAATGAAGTTTTATACTGTAAAGAACGCTGTACATACTGGCCTAATATATATTTCAAAACATGCCACTATGCCTTTTTGTTTTTTTTATATTTTAAGGGGGGACACTGGCTAGAGGTCAAACTTTTGAACTACTGAGGTGATTAGAATGAAGTTTGCAGGGGAGATTTAACTTCAGACGTAGGTGTACTGTGCAAACTTTCAGCTCTCTAGGTGTAATTTACATACCTGCATAAGGTGATGTGTCACTCTTTGTTAAGAAAAATCTATGATATGCAAATGAAGCTATTAAGCACCATTTTGACTGAATAGTTTAAATAACTTAAATGTAAATATTTCAGGAAGAGTTATTACCTCAAAAAATAAAAAGCATTTTCTGCCCTGTGTCAATTTTTGAAAACTTAGTTTTTTATCACTGAGGACTTCAATTTAAAACAAAATAAAGTAGATAGCCCGATTCCCCAGTAAATTTCAGTTCAGAAACATCTTGATTGTGGTGTCAGAATACTTTTACCTTCGAACAAAAGATTCTTTCATATGAAATATGCAGCAAAAAGTGGAACTGAGAAAAAAAGCATTCAAACATTGAACTCCTTACTTTGTTACTGCGTCACAATGTGTTGAAAATATTTTATATCTACGTAACTATTTGGCGTATGGTTATCAAATTTGGTGTAAGGGTGTATAATTAGTTTCTAAAACCGATAACCTCAAAACTGAAAAATGAATTTTTTCAAAAATATTTGAAATTTAGGCCCATGTCCCCCCTTAAAGGGGTACTCCGCCGATTTTTGAGCTACCTCAACTAACTATATTTTCTGACTCCCCGGCCTTTACCCTTTCTGGTATGCTATTTAGTATCGTGAAATTCATAATAGTTATTGTGAAATCGGCAAATGAAAATGATGCAAAAACAAACATTCAAATATAGCCGCCCTTTTCAGGGCCGTGACGTCAGTGGAAGGTAAGCTTGCCAGTCGGGCGAGCAGTCTGAAAAATAGAATATGCCAATCATTTGTTCCGTGCTGGAGCGCGGGGACTGGAGCGAGCTTCGAAAGCATTCATTTGACACCATGAAACTGCTTCGAATCAGTTGGGAACAAATTCTACAGTCCAAAGAGTGAACCCGGCACTTCCACTGACGTCACTTTTTTGTTGTTGCCAGTAGAGACTTTCAGTCTGAAAAACACGGTGAGGACCAAAATTGTAAATTCAATAACTTCGTGAAAAAAAAATTATTTTTACCTAATATTTGGTATACTATTTCAGCGATGTTGTTTGGCGAGTTTAGCAAAATTTCAAGCAAATCGGGGACCATGAAGAAATCGGCGGAGTACCCCTTTAAAGGGGCCCTGCAATTATATTTAAGCGTCTACCTTTTATGCGGTTTCCACGTCTCTTGGGGTTCGGGCAAGCCAGCGGGCACGGAAAGAGTAGCTAAATATCAGTGCGCCATATTTTAGCCGGACGACACGGAAACCTCCTCCACCGACGAGGGCGACCCACGGTACCAAGAGCGTGCAAAATGTGACGTCTTTGGTCCTGGGCTTACTACTGATCAGAGCCACGAAAAACTTCTTTTTGGTCGAAATACAAAATATAAGTGGTGCGAACCGTTTCAATTATTTATAAAAGTAATTTTTGTTCACTATTATAGATTAAAAAAAGAAAGAGATGCAGTTTATAAAGTACGGAAACAAGAAATGACCTGTCAACATACCCGCTACCAAGCGGTGGAAAAGGCGGCGCATACTAGAAAGGAGTAGTGGGATAAGGCGCCGACACGGAAAAATCACGTATGTACGCGGTGGCGCTGCAGTCGTATGGACAGGAGGATCCGACCGGCTCCGAGTGTTCCGAAGGCCTTCCTCGAGAGGCTTTGTCTTGCGGTTTGGCCGTTTCGCGGTATGGCAGCGCGAAGTGCGCTCCCATTCTGAACTGATCTTTACCCCGTGTTTGCTGTCGTTTCTGGCCAATGAAGTGTCATGCCAAATTAGTGTTTAATCGCGCAGCAAACGCAATGAAAGCTGCTTTGGTTGCCCGCTGCATACAGCCTATCCAGAATATGCTTTAGTGGCGCCCTCTGGCGCCGTCGACACGGAGTGCGGCGGCCGTGAGTGCTCGATGAGCTCACTATTCCTCCTCTAGTTCACGGCCACCCAAGCCAGGACCTACGACGTCATGAAGGAGGTTATTTTTTGCTTGTTTTTGTAATTCTAAATTGCCTATAACTTTTAAAATAAAGCGAATTTCGCGAAAAGAAAAGTTTCACTAAGTTACTACGTTCAGTGCGCTCAGGTTCGGTGCAAATTAAAAAACAGTAAAAAGTCCTTGCAGGGCCCCTTTAAGGCGATAAAACTTTGTGATTGGAAGTAAATTGGTCATTGGCTGCATACGTTGGTGATACATTCGTGTCATAATATTTTTTTATGGTTCTTCCTTCACAAAAGTTGCAAAAGTGAATCACCCTGTTGTTAATAAGTTATTAATAAAATTTATGTTCTTCTGACAAATGAGCAAAACATAATTTGTTTTCAGAGCTACCTGCTAAAACTCAAAGCTATTGCTGGCATTCTAAATGGAATACACGCGGGCTAGGGAAAAAATATAGTCCTCTCAAAGCATAGTGCACATTATTGTTGTAAAACAGGAATCAAATAATCACTCGTGGCCCACTGAGGCACCTAAAGAAGGTAAATTTAAAAAAAGTTTCTCGCCAAGAGCACTCTTTGAAGCAACCCTGGCATGCATTTGGAGCTGACCTTGCCTTAATCTTTTCCTTGTCCCTTACACATACAAACTTGACTCTCTACAGACAACATGGGAAATAGAAATCCACAACCGGCAAGCATGCTGCCGTTTCCCACCCCAGCGTTTCCCACACCTTCGATTGCCCAATGGTGAGTGTGTACCTCCCATACTTCTTGGACTACAGACGTATTTGAACCGGAAAGTGGCAGGGAGCATTGCCTGGACTAAACTCATGTCTTTGACTTCCATATTTAAGAATTTAGCAGATGCCCTGCCCCCAGTGCAAGCTTTGTGCCTTTGATAACGCTCCGTCGCACGCGCGGCCAGTGCCCGCCGGAATGCAACGTCGGGCACTAGGGCCAGAGCATCTGCTCAATTCTTAGCCAGTCGTCGGCTACGGTATAGCTTGTGCGAGCACAGAGGTGTCGGAGGCATGGTTTGGTGGACAGAGACACACTGTGCCTCCATTAGGAAATGTTGACTTCTGTACTTTGATGTGTACAAGCTGCTAAGTTATGTCTTGCTCTTTTCTGCCCCTATAGGTCCACAGCGCCTCCCAGTCAAGCATGTCAAACAGAGAATGTGTAAGTACCGGGAGTTTGTCCCCGTACTTCGTAATCTTCGTACTAAACGATTTATCCCGAGCAGAACCGAGACGCCAGTCGTGGCGTTACGAGTGGTCGGACTTCCTGTGCAGGTCCCGTCTTTGTATCAGAACCGTTTTCTGGATACTATTGTCATACCTTAGGTATCTTTTATGGAGATTGCTCTAACGACGGGTTTCCTAGCATATTTGAGGTCAACCAGTCGCCGAGTCAAAAGTTTCTACGCACACACCGATTCCGGAGAACCGCCATGCAGACCGAAGAACCCGGGCCCTCCCGAACTGCCCCTGACCGAGGACTGGACCCCCAAGAGGACCATGCCGGCCGTTCCCGCGGCCAGCAGGCCTCCCCCCGCCTGCGCAGACCTCAAGCTCCGGAGCATTGGCACCCGGAGCAGCAGTCTGAGCAGCAGCAGCAGTAGCAGCGTCATCGTCGGCGGAGCCACGGGGGGCGGGGACCTCCCCCTCAACCCCAAGGTGGTCAGCGGCTTCAAGAGGGTCAGTCAGCTCCTTCGGTCCTTTTTTTTTGGGGGGGGGGGGGGGGGGGGGGGAGGGGAAAGGAGGGGGGAGGGGGGAGGGGGGAGGGGAGGGGAGGGGGGGAGGGGGGAGGGGTTTGTTGGGAGCGGGTCTGGGGATTCGTTCGGAATCTATGAATGGCAGGTGCATTTTGTCCATGCGGTGTGAACGAGAACCGCCGCATAAGCTACCGTATTTACTCGAGTAATGGCCGCACTGGTTATGAAGAAAACCTGACGGTTTTCTTTTCCACGGAGCACGCGGTTTGCCAATCGCCACGATCGACAGCATGACTCCTGCGGTTTACAGGACAGAGATAATAACGTCTTCGCGCAAAGATACCATCTGTGAAAATTGCATTTATATGGAGAATCGTGCTTTCGATCAGGTTATTCGCTATGTTATTTATGCGCAACGCAATGATTGGCTGTATATGTGCATTGCGGGAAAGTAGAAGCAAGGGCCTTGCTCATAAATAGTGCGGCTATTACTCGAGCAAATACGGTAGGCTTCTGAGTAACGACCCTTCAGCCATCTTGGTTCTGGAAATTGTGGTTGCCAGTTATCTGAAGCTATATCTGAAATTGCAGGAAACGCTTTGTCATTCTCGAAAAGCGTTAAGACAATCCGATACCGTATCTAGAGCTAACGAAGCCACATTTTCGGATGTAACTATCGCCAGTTGTGCCCGTTCTGCACTTGGCACCAAAATGGTGGCGCCTATACACCTTTGCAAGTGGGATCCCGGCTTAACCTCGAACCGCGCGCCAAGGTGAGGCGGACCTACTCTCCAGTCAGGACGTTCGCTGGTTGTCGTACAATGTTGCCAAGCGTCTCTCGCCGAAGCATACACCACTGAGCGCAGAAAGAAATTGAAAAAATAACTACAAAACGTACACGTGT
The DNA here is from genome assembly GCF_016920785.2 of Ixodes scapularis. Taxonomy (NCBI): domain Eukaryota; kingdom Metazoa; phylum Arthropoda; class Arachnida; order Ixodida; family Ixodidae; genus Ixodes; species Ixodes scapularis. Next base: position 73,181,831 of record NW_024609868.1, read on the forward strand.
CGTCTTCGACCGCGAAAGAGCATGGATAATTAAATAAAATGCCTAAACTAGTAACAAATCGAAAAATTTCAAAAATATCTAAAGTCTCAAGGCGCTCTTCAGAATGCGCCACAAGTCGCATGGCCTTTGCATCAACGATGGCTGCGCTCGCGGCAGCTCTGGCTTCCACAACATGCAGGAACAGAGGCTGCGATCGTTATAGAGTCAGCTCCAGCCCTTAAAAATGCCCCGCCCTACAATATGTGATGCTACGATTCTGTGTGGATACCTCCTCCTGCGTTCCGAGACAGTAAGTGTGCCTCTAACGTTAGCCATCGGCGATGCAGCAAACGGCACCATCTTGTCATCGCGCACCCCAGCATGGCGGAAACGGTACGGGGCGCCAGCATCGCTCAAAATGGCAGCGCACAGGAGCCTTTCTTGCAAACGTGTATAAGGTAATCGGAACGGTGTACTGTTACTCGTGGTTCTAGCATGAACGTTGTAATGAATTCTGCTTGCAACCGTACAATCCTTGCAAATGCTTCGTATTGACTATCTTAACTAACGAGAATTTATTGCAAGTACAGGCCATTATAATACATTACCCATTGGCCAGTTAGATGTGGTTTCTTTTTATCCATTACTTAGGATGGTGAATGTTGGACCTCTAAGGGTGCATTCCTGCCTGGGCTGGAATCGCAAGCATACAGTGAACTTGCTCATTCTCATCGTTAGATAGGCATACGAATTTTTGGGGTCTTCTAAGTTTTTGTGCGAAGTTTGTTCCGATAGCTCAGTTGTTCCTGAATGGTGCTCCGCATGTCCGCTGGGGTCTGTAAAGCCATTCCTGCTGTCCGCAAAGCCTCCCCTCCCCCCTTCTCCTCATTTAAAAAAAAAAAAAAAAGTTTTTTAGTTGACTTTGTCTAGGTGGTGCATGCTACTGCCCGTTATAAAGAGTACAGCCATTACCATCTATCCATCCATCCATTCATTCTTTCACTTGATGCTTCTCACTTCTGTCTATAAGAGTAAAGGATGCCCTTCTCACTTCTGTCGAGAACAGTAAAGGATGCCCTTCTCACACTGCAATTGGTTGTCTTTTTTTGTACCCCCCCCCCCCCCTCCCCCTTCTCCTTCCCGTTTCCCTGCTGGCATGGGATCCCCCATCACTTTGGCGAGTCCCCTAGGGGTCTCCGACACATCCATGTTTGAGAACCACTGCTGTAACAGTTCCAAAAGAAAAAAGAAAATATGATGTCAACTGATTCTTGCAGAAACTGCATTCACAAACACTTTGTGAGTGCAGTTCAGCAACCAATAAAAATACTATGTCCTAATAGGCATTTTTAGCAGCCCCCATGTCAGTTTCTCAAACGAGCAAATCCAAATCTTCCTCTGGCGCCATTGCTCTTTATAGCAGGTTTGCAGTGTCGCTGTAAAACTGCCACGCACTTTCGTTTGCCAGTTTTTAAATTTCCTGCCACTTGCACAAACGCTAGAGATTTGCTGCTCCAAGCTCTCCGGAGACTGACCAGTCACGGGCTAAATTACAGATGTTCTCCAACCATCCCGACGGAATTTGGCTGAAGGACTTCGCAGAGGTGTACGAGGTGGGTACTGCTTTGGTCGCGGTTGTCTCGGTTCACGTTGCTGCAGTGGTGGCAGCGGCGACAGATGCGTGCGCCGTGCATGCCTCCGTCGTCGTCGGCTAGATGGCATAAGCTGCCACTCGACACGTACGCTCATTTGCGAGCGTGGCGTGACGTTGCCGGTTTTACCCCGCAAATATTTAGCCAGAACAATGGGGTTGGGCGTTGTTTTTTTGTTTTTTATTCTGGATTTTACGCTGTGTACTATTGCATTCAATACCAAAGTCGTGGTTCGAATTAGGAACGGAATGCGGAGTTGAGGTCCCATGCTTTGAACTCTTGGGACTGCAGACGCAGAAAAAGGCCGTATCGGGTGTTTCGGGTCACATTGATCGTTTTGGTACGCCCCTCTGGAGAATGCACGGGTAGCTTGTCGGCAGGAAATACATAACTAAGGCTTTCGTTAACCCCGGGCAGGAACCAAATATTTAGGACATTGCCTCTTGGAACGTCTGTGAGATGATATGATGCTGCTTCCTGGTGGTGCCCAGGCTCTACCAACACCACCTAGAATAATCGAAGCCTGTGCACTAGAATTCTGACATCATTGCAGCGAGATTGAGCGAAGACACCGATTAGATGCCGGTGTCGCATTGGCGTTCGGCCGGTCCTTGTGTCCATTCGACGCGTCGGAAGAACGCTCGGCATCCGGATTGGGTCCGATTGCCGAGCTGGCGCCATCCGTCCGCAATGATTGTCCGCGGAGAAAGAGGAGGATGTTTGCGGGCATCGATTAATCTATCCAGTGTTGGCTTCACTCGGTCCTGTTTCCCACTACTTTGCCTTGGCCTAGGTATGGTGCCTTGAACGCGTCCCCCGACTGGTGTGTCTTCCGCATCCAAAAAGTGGTCCCTCGTTTTTTGCCTCATGATATCGCAGAAGTGTCATGCTATCGATCTCCAGCTCGACAGTCCACGAAAGCTTCGGCAGGCAGGACTTGGGACGCCTCGACAACAGCGACGCTCTCATTTGCTTGCGCTTTTTGCCCAAACTTTTGCAACCAATTACCAGGACCGCGTAAATCGTTGGAATAACGCTTCGACTTTTGCGGCATCATTTGTTTTCACTTCGGGACCCCTTACAATGCACGGGCTAAATAGGGCGCTAAACGAACCAGTCCTGAGACGCGTTCAGGGCACTGTAGCTTGTTGACCGTCAGCCCCCCCCCCGACCACCATTGCAGAGCGAGACCGGCCAGGAGCTGCGGGTGGGCGAGCTGGGCTTCAGCACGCTGCTGCAGCTGCTGGAGAACTGCGCGGGCACGCTGGAGGTGAAGCGCCCCGTGCAGGGTGGAGACTTCATGGTATGCCAGGTGGACCGACAGAGGCAGCCCATCCTCGAGCCCAGGGTGCTGTCCACCCTGGAGAGCGCGCTCAGGTGGGCACCGCTCTGACAGTCCGCCCCCCGCCCGTTTCTTTTGTTGGGTATTGTTGGGGCTCACTGTTTTCCGGTTTATTTTTCTTCAAATTCAGGGGGGGTGCTTTATTTTTTCTCGCAGATTCGGTTGGATCGGCCGCTTAGGGATGCAGCGGTTAGATATCCTCAATACCAGACGTCAACTTTCTCGTACTACTTTGCGAGGCTAGCGTAGGTTCCGCAGTGCTCCATCACTGTTGGATTAACTTGCGTAAGCGCGGGGCCTTGTTCGGTGTTTCCTTCACCCGAGGGCAAGTGAGAATGAGACGCTTGATGGTGCCATGTGCTCTCGTAGCAGCACGGGCCTGAAGCACAAAGGAGTTGATGCCGAGTACGGATAGCGAGACCATAGTGTTCGATTTGTCATGTTATCTGTCCGAGGCCTTCACGGGGCACAAATTGGGCACAAGTGCTGCTTCAGCATTTGGCTGAACCTCTTGCCCTTGCTGATTGAACACAAATGGCAGCCTACCATTGACGCGGCACACTCATCCAATCTGTGACCCATGCCGGGATCTGGTAGATGACGTAGAAAACTAACACTGCAATCTCGGTATCCATAGTGCGTTCCACTTTGCGACTTACCACGATGGATGCAACGATTTACCAGAGCCAATCCGCAGCTCTGAGTGTGTCGCGCGACGTCGCGCTCCCACTGTCGGTCCGCCCGAACAGCCTTTTAGGTAGACATGGAGGTAAGAAGGGCACCCAAGGGTGATCAAAAGAGCCGTGGTTTTGACCATTGTAGGGGGCATGTCCCTCCACACTTCCGGCTCCATTTCTGGTGGCGTCACGTTGCCTCCAAAAGCTTCCTACCTTCATGGAGCTAGAAATTCGCTCCGGCGGCTCGTAGCGTTCATCGTGGTCCATCGTAAGGCGAGGTGGAGTGCGGGAGGTGCGGATCGTACGCAATCAATCAATGATCATGAGCGCCCGTTTGCGGGGCGGCAGGGCGAGCGACTCCCGGGGCCTGTCGCTGGACGAGCTCCTCCAGGCCTACCAGGATCTGTCGGGGGTGCCCCTGAGCCCCTCGGACCACGGCTTTACCAGGCAGGCCTTCGTGCTCTTCCTCACGGGGCAGCTGCCCGTCGTGTACGAGCCCCTCGGCAAAGGTGGGTTCTCTCGAGCCATCGGTTTTGAACGTGTAGAGCATTTGTGGGGCTGGCTCTTTGCACCCTCGCGTCTGTGGGACAAGCCGTAAGATACCGAAAGTCCACCCATTTCACGTGAGCGCCCACCCCCAAATTTCGTGACATTCGAAAAAATATGCGCAGTACAAATATGTGTAAAACTGATAACCTAACAAGTGCCCATCCCCCACTTTTTTGGGACGATCTTGAAGTTTTGAGTGAGCCCTTACTCGGTACTTCACGATAGCCTCGACGGGGACGTTGTCCCAATGACTTTGCGACGCTTGCTCGACGTTGAGTATTGCAAGGTTTGACGCAACGACGTCATACGAACGAGGCGATGACAACGCTGTGCTCGTGCAGCATCGCGATGTGGCACGGTCGTGTCACGTCACTCTGACGTTATCGTGCGGTCGGGTGACCACGTGCTACCCCGATGGTCGTGTGACACCCCGACGGCGGATGACTAACGTCGCGAAGTATGTTTAAATACTACGCTGATGGGGCGCCCCTGGGATGTAGCAAGGAGAGGGACAGCTTTTCGCCGAGCGATCCCATCGTGCTTAAAGGTGACGCTGGAGAACTCCATTGACTCTACACCGTTCCGAGGAAGTGGTTCTGGTAGAGGCCATCTGGAGCGTCTGTTCGTGTGGCACGGACCTCGCTCGTGTTCTTTTGTTGGTTGCCGGCATTCAGTCTTTCATAGCCTTTTCAAATTCAAAATTCTCTTGGGCTTCTTTTCAACTTTTAATGACCGAGGCTTGGCCGCTCCTTGTGCGAACGCAGGCCAGTTTGTGCTGAAGTGGAGCGACATTGGGCGGGAGGACGGCGGCTCGGTTGAGGCGCCTCCCGTGGCCCGTGCCCCTGTCGCGAGCCCACCCCTGCTGGCCTACGGGCCCTTCCGGGTACAGGAGGGCCTCGTGGACCGGGAGTACTGCCCCGTGTACGTGTCCCAGGTCTTCAGCATCCACAACTTCTACGTGCAGCTCAAGGGCAACGACACCTCCCTCCAGCTGGAGGTGCTCATGAACGAGCTTGAGACGGTGGGTGAACACGGTCGTCCCTTCTTTCCTGCACTTCCTGTCGCGTCTGCAAAAAGTTGTTCGAGGACACAAAGAAAGAAACGGTCTCATCGAAGAAAGTCTTGCACGGGGCCTATATTTTTTTTTATCTCGACGGCATTACAGGCACAGTTTTCAGACTCACTGGTCTGGAAACTTCGATTTCGTTTCCACAAGCAGCACTGATTATGTGAAAGTCAAAAAAGAAATGCTAAAAGTTTTAAAGATAATTTAATTTTGATCGTTTCTTTCAAAGCAGATCTAGCACCCTTCACGAGGCATTTTGATTATTCCAAAATAATATGCAACCTAGATTTTAAGTTTAAACAGCTTTTCCAATCGTCCATTATTTTACGACAGGTTTGTGGGGTTTTATGAAGTAATAGATGCATCCAGCAACTTTTTCCCCTGCCGTGTCCATTTATTTGGTTCTCCGATCAATCCGATTGGTTGATCTCTAGCACCGGTGGTGCACCTGGTGCTTCAATTTGTCCCTAGAAAAAATTTTCCCACGGCACGGCGTACAGATTTGGACCAGGTAATCATCCGAATGACGGCGCTTTCTCAAAACAGTTGAGCCGGACGTCATTGCTTCGGTTTAGGCAACCTTTCGGGTTTTGGATAAGGTGGAGAGAACGCCACTCTCCATTTCACTTGACGATGGACCGCAGCGAATGCTACGAGCCATATCAGCTGCACCCGTCGCGAAGGTCACATGACACGCACACGTCGTTGGGTTGTCTTCAGTGACTTGTGGCGCACTCTGCTGTCCGTTGTAAGGTGAAATGGACTATAGCTTGGTGTGAAACATCTATCTTGGGAGAGTGTTCGTCTGAAAATGCAATGGGGTGACCATTGAGTGCTCTCTTCTGTTCCCAGGAAAAGCACAATGCCTGTCTAACCCTTCGACGGTGGTCTCCGCCGTAAAATGTAAGGCAGTGCAGAAGCGCTCAACGTATAACCGCCACCACACATGTGCGGCAGCGATGATACATTGGAAAGTTGCCGCTTATACGCAAAACTGCGTGCACCCTATGAGGTGTTGCTGTCTGTTATGTCTTCGAGGAACTATGTTTGTTTTATTCACACCGTGTTTCGTTTTGTTGGGGCTATTTATTGTTTCAAAATTCGACACTCAAGTGATATGCTGGAGGAGAGCTGCTTCGCGTGCGCGTGTTGCTTCTGTGGTAGTGGCATTTGGAGCACTGGCTCTTTCAATTTAGACTGCAACGCTTGTCGAAATTGAAATCAGAGGACGAGAACTCGTGATTCAATGCTTACGTTTTGTCAAGTGCCTCCAGTTCGGAGTTTGAGACCACCAGAACGTTGATTGGAAGCGGACACGCAAAAATAAAACCAATTGGGGGAAAGTAGGCGACTTTTTGCCCTCTATATTAATGTGAAAGCAATCACTAACCCATGGAGCGGAGCCGGCGGCGTTTGGAGCTGCGAAAGAACGTGATTTCTCCCATTGGCTGAGCGAAACAACTCCTAGATAGCCATTGGCGGCCGCTTCACGAGAGCGCGTGTTTGGCCGCTGCTCTCATGTTAGGCATTGCCGAAGGGGGGAGGGGGGGGGGGGAAGGGGGGGGGGGGGAAGGGGGGGGGGGGGGCTGCGGCCATTTCTGCTTTTCTTGGTGCCATGGAATATGGCGGCACCTGAGGCATCTATATCGTCGGCGGTCACAACCTGGGCAGTGGCAAAACGTGGCCGTCCACGCTGGTACACCGCAGACGATCTAAGGGAGGGGAAGAACGACATTCTTGGTTTTGCATTGACAACTCATAAAAAGTGCTCAGGTGTCCTCGGAATTTTTTTCTTTCTCTATAGTTTCTCAATCTGGACAGCTTGCAAGCTGTGTACATGCTCCCAACAGGTAAAAAAAATATTGATACTGAACATGCTGTTGTTGCTACACTGATTTTGGACGAAATGCACTAGCATTTAGTGCAGGAGTTCCGACTCTGCGAAGAATGAAGATACCAACCTCGCAACAGTTTGCATAGTGTCGCGCTTGGAGAGTCGTTCCGTTCTGCCGGGCTTCAGTTGTTTCGAATGCAGCCACCACAGCTTCCCTCGATCGCTACCCGCGGTCCGCGTATCGTTGTCTTCGAAGAGCCAACCTTTCCTCCCAGGTGTCAGCACCTTGGCTTTTACGTTGTCGTGTATGTTGGGCCACGGTTGCCTGACACCCTCCTCTCCCGCTCCCACAGTGCAGCCATGGGAACGTGCCAGAAGACTCACATGGGCAAAATACATTCAAATATGTATCGAAATACAAATACAAAATACTTCGTCAAAATGTATTTAATTACAAATCTAATTACATTTCCAAAAAAGTATTTAAATACAAGATACAAATACAACCAAATGTATTTGGTCTCCTCCAAATACTTTTCCAAATACATTCCTCAAAATGTGCATCAGCGACTTCAGGGCACCTGCAACTGGTTTCTGGGTATCTCATTTTAATTTTGCATCGCACACTCGGGAGTTAGTGTGTGAGGCTCTAGCAACATAACAGAAACATAATCACAAAAAATGTAATCAGCTTGGACGTAATAGGTGAAAAAAGTACAGAGCTTTAAGCAGCTTTTTTTCTTTTTTTTCGATTACATTTTGGTATAGACCAACAAAGAACCGAGACGACCAAGACGCGCAGCACTAGCTAGATAATTTTTTATTGTTGCAACTCGCACCGGTTACGAAAATATGGACGACCCGCGCATTTAGAATGGCAAAAATATGGATGGAAATCAGGCTGGAAAGCATCACAAGTTTTCATAGTCACGTATTTAGCCAGTCTGCCTATGAACGTCAATTTCGTCACTATTCTTGCCCTGGACTAGCGCCGTAATCACAAAGTCACTAAACGCTTGTGCTTGATTGAGAGACACTGCATTCGGTGCAGCACGTAGCTTTCTTCCAGCTCTGGACAGTGACAATAAATTTGAGGGATGTATTTTCGCCCACAAAATTGTATTTAATTACAATTATATTTGAAATACCCACGTTTTAGTATTTAAATACACACGTCAAATACATTACCCAATTTGTAATTAAGTGCAAATGCAAAATACACAAAGTATTTGAAATACGTATTTCAAATACTTGTATTTGAAATACTGCCCATCCCTGTAAGGGGGAAAGAGAATGTGACGAGCGAACGAACGGGAGCGAAATAGCACGAGACGGAAACCGCGCATCATCCTCGCGAAACCGGTCCGTTCTGAAAATAAATGCCAACAGATTTAAAATGCTGTGCATCGACCTGTTCTTAATGCTATCCTTTTCTATGAAAAAAATAAAAGAGACGACTGTGGTACGTCTTTTGAAAAGAAATCTCAACCACAAAATAGTTAAATATAGGGGTGTGGTTGAGCCACAACCTGTACGATAGTGAATATTAGAGAATTTGAAAATTTTGAGTGCGAATAAAATGTGATTCAAATATATATTTTTTATATTAACATCATGTATTTAATTGAATAATGGTTTCTTTCTAAATATTTGCCTGCGGTCGCCTTCCGTCAATTCTGGCTGGGTGTGCACGCTCGAGGCTCGAGAGACTACGAAGCATCCTCGAAGGCCGTGCTGTAGGCAGAACAACTGGAGGACCTCCCTCTCAGTTAATATAATAAATGACAGGATGAGAAAGACATTGTCTCTTTTAGATGCCCTGTCTCCAGCACGCTTTTGTTGCCTTCCGTCATATTCTGGCCGGGCGTGCACGCTCGATGCTCGCGAAACTATGAAGCGTCCTCGAAGGCAGTAAGCCCGTGCTGTAGGTGCAACAACTGGAGGACCTTCCTGTCGGTTAATTAAAACGTTCTGAGGACACCTAAGCACTTCCTATGAGTTGTGAATGAGAAAGCATTAACATCCAATTGAACGCCGCTGAGTGCTCCTTTGAGTTTTGCGCTGCGAGTAATGTTCCTCGGCGCCGAGAGCAGCAGAAGCGGCCGGATTGGCCTGCAGGGAGTGCGGTCGTGTGCCGCGCTGACCGCCCTGGCTCACTGGTGACTGCAGCGCAGCTGGGTGAGGCAGCGGCAGGAGTGCAGTGTTTGGCGCGGCGCGTGCTGAAATATCGCATTTTCTCATCTCATCATCATCATCGCCCTAGCTGCGGGTACTGGTTGATGACAGACCTCAAAGCCTAATGTTAGGCCTTATGTCAGGCCAGCGCACACCCACGTCCCCCCCCCCCACACAACAAAACGGCTGCGCGTACCGGTCGTGGCATTAGACCTCAAAGCATAACGAAAGACCTACTGTTCTGCAGTGTTCCCGTCCACCTTCAAGGCTGCTCGCACTGGTTTAGGGGCAAAGCTCCTTAGGGTCTAGCCTTGTCCGTCCGGCGTCCATGCTCACATCGATTGCCATCCCATCTGTCTTCTTAAAAAAAGAAAAAATGCTTGAGCAGTCGACGGGATTCGAACCTGTGCGTGGAGACCCCAGTGGATTTCTAGTCCATTGCCTTAACCGCTCGGCCATGACTGCGGGACGAGTAGGGGGCTCTGAGATGTGGCAGTAACTCAAGAGCTGGGGATGTCATGGATGAAACAGGATGAGTAGGGGGCTCTGGAGATGTGGTAGTAACTCAAGAGTTGGGGATGTCATGGATGAAGCCAGTCAAGCTAGCTTCTGTTAGCTTTTTGGTCTGGTGTCCTCGGCATAATGTTGCTGAAATAAAGTTCGAAGTTCAAACGTTGCATGTAGCCGCTCAACGTCTATACAGGAGAGGGCGCTGCGGTCAAATGCGTATATAATCGTGTTAAACTTCGCATGCATTGGCTCAACGTTTATAGACGAGAGGGCGCTGCGGTTAAATGCTCAAATGCGTATATAACCACGTTCCATACCACACATTCTCTTTCTGACATGGATGAAAACGAACGAAAACCTCGGCATGCTGCGGCTCAGCGTCTACGCACCACCAGTGCTTTGCCCCAATCAACATCATTCACCACGTGTAGATGCGGTCTTTTTTTTTTACTCTATTGCTTTTACTGATTTACCGCTTATATTGAATGTTTTTGCCATCCCTTTGACTTTGTTATAAAGAGGGATTACTGTATATTCTTCAGCTGCTACGATTACACCAATGTCATTCTCTCTGAAAGCCAGCAACAGAGCGATATGCTTTCGAGATTACACGAACGGAATAAATGTTGATGAACGCTAACCCTAACCCATTCGGTGAAATATCCCAACCCAGGGAAAATTCACACGCCTCGGACACAGCCACACATGCACATGCACAGAAGAATGTGCATCAGTGCTCACTTTAACACGAGCACACAGATGTACGCAAAACAAGAAACTTGTGACATTCGGGGCCGCGAACGCTCAAAAAGTATTGGTGTCAATGAAGGAATCGGACACGGAGCACAAACGTTTCTGCTGTTTTGATGTCGCCCTACGACACGACTGCTCGGGTGGACGGGTCTTTTTCTAGGGTCTGCTGGTTCACTATCGCGACCAGTGTGTCGCAGCCAAGAATGACGCTTTGCAGGAAAAACAAACTCTCGGCATGGAGACTGCTAAGACCGCGCCAACACCAACCTGCAGCGCCATATTTGTTGGAGGATTGCACAATCATGTGTAATCTACCGTCATGCAATGCCCACGAACCGGAAACGAATGCCCTGGTCGGAGGGTGCCGGCTCCTCACTCCCGCCGTGTTGCACGGTCCGAAGCTGTGCAAGAGCCTCACTTGCAAACGTCTATAGGTATTAATCTTTTTCGTTGCCGAATCAGCGAACGGTTCTTAAAATTGCTAGACTGGGCGAAACCGCCCACATTTCTGATGTGGATGTTCATAGTCCAATGCTGTTAGCGCAAACAAGCGATCACCGGTTTTTTTCCCCCTTTTCTTTGAGAATCCGAAAGCTTGCATCGAAACTATTAATGTGGTGAACAGTGCTCATTTGGGGCACTAAGCTAAGCGGTAAAGTTTGCCGTCTTCGAACACACTTTCGAGGTGTAACACAGTAAAGCACTGATCTACACATTCATACTAAGGGCATTCATGCGCAGGTGTACGAAGGCCACAGCTCGGACACTCAGGTGGTGGACGAGCGGCATATCAGGCCGGGGTTTCCCTGTGCTGCCCCGTACACTTACAGCGACGGCAGCTCCGACTGGCACAGGGGCATGGTGGTGTCGGTGGGACAGGACCCTCTCTCCTGCAAGGTGGTTTCCCCGCAATCGGTCGTTCCAACAGAGTGGGCAAGGCTTGTCATCTCTTTGCAGGTTTTGTACGTGGACTACGGAACTATGGCCGAGGTGAAAAAGACCATGCTGCGCACCTTGAAGTAAGCTTTATTCTGTTATAGACTCTGAAACAGGCTTCCTAAGCTGAGCATGCAAATATACCACTGCTTACTATTAAAAAAATTGCGCTATGGCTTTGATGCCATAGCGTAACCAACGTTATTCGCGACTACAATTTATTATAGGTGGCATCACTCATTTTACAAAATGGTGGTTATAGCGAGAGTTGGAGATGCATGCCGGTATTCAAGTTACTGAGCCTGTCTAGGGTGCTGGCTTCACTGAGCGACTCAAGTTATTCCTGCTTATACGAGGAAGCTAGGGTGTGATGAGCACAGGTCACCTCTTTATCCTGAAAACAAAAATGGTGTTGAGCACAATATTTATGCCAGGAGGCACGTTTTAGTTCTGGAACGAGACCAAAACTAACCCTATTTTGGATTTAATTTTTCGGTATAGGTGTTTACTTCAAATTCTTTCACAACTCTCTCAGCATAATTATTGAGTTGAAGAAGTTGTTTGCGGAAACTTTATTTTGCGACATGTGTCCGATCTGGGCACCTCAAAATATTTTGGAAAGTGTCCCTCAATGGCGACGATTTTAATTAATATTTTTAAATGGCGTTTCTAGGCTTCTTGGGAACCTAGCACACTGCCCAATTTTCTATAGACATTTGTGACACATAATTTTTGTGCCTACGAAAGAACTGAAGAAACCGAAACTGAACTATCTCCATTCTTATTTCTGTGCCTCTGAAAACAAAGGTGACGTAGGGAGCGACGACAAGTATAGATAGTCGATGTCGGTAGCATTTAGGAGATTGAGACTTTGGTTACCGCGGTTGTTTCGTCGGACCTGTCAACATGGACAACAATGCCGCTTTTGCGAGTGAGTTTGGGCGCTTTGCAGAATCCTACGTGTTCCCAAAGTAAACACGACACCGACATCTGAAACCAAAACCAAACGTCTCCCGCGTGTTGCACGCTGTGCCCCTTTTTTATTTATTTTGTTTGCCCATAGTTGCTCGTTGCCCGTTTCACGACCAGCGTAGCAAAGAGAAAAATAATTATGCTGTTTTATTTACGGTTTAGTAATTATTTCCGGTCCGATTTATACTTGTCATGGCTATTCAAGTGGAAATTGGAACAGTGTTCATAAAAGTTGCGAACCAAAACGTGACCGAGGGCACGTCTCTCGTTTCGACCAATCGCTGACGCGTCTCTTGTGACGTCGCGCTTCTAGGCCCCGCCATGTCACACGAACTCCGCTTTTCCTGTCCTCTCTTACAACTTTTAGGGCGGCGCCGCAATCGATCCCGGTACGATTATTACCGCTTCTGTTTAATTGATTTGCACGGCACACAAGCGCCGATTTTGGCTGAAATTTGGGCAACATTGCCTGAGGTGTGCCTGGAACCCAGTTCAATCGCCAAAAATATATCCGAAATTGCCTTCAGTGTTCCTTTAAAGACAGGGTCGTTCATACTCCTTAGATGTGATATAGAATACTGTACTTGTTGAAAAAATTGGCGCTGATATTTGTGTGTTGTTGCTGCCTTTCCTTTCTCTGATAATTGTCCTGCGAAATAATGAACTGCGGGCCTTTTAATGGGTTTTTGGGTATTTACATAATTCATTGCTTTAACATTATTCTCAGCACAGAGGTACAAGAATCAATCCAAATTTTACAAAATATTGCCACAAGTGATGAGTTTAGAATATGTTTGCAAAACATATAAATTAAGAAACGCTGTTCTCACTACAAATACCCAAAGACGGAATCTGAGTCAGACAGCAGAAGTGTGCATGTTTTTTAAGGGGGGACACTACCTTGAATTGCACTTTTTTTTCCAAAAATATTCATATTCAGAACTGCAGAGTTTTGCAATGTATGGATAACAAGGAACACTCTCACAAAGTCTTGTCAATGTTGACTGACAATGTCAAAAATAATTATTCTTTATATGTTGGTGAGGTGTGCTACACTGCGTAGCACTCATCATCCACAAGTGAAAATGACTGAAATCAATCTCAGTATATCAGAAGAAGTTTGAGGAAGACATCACGTACACTGTTGGAAAGAATTTCTGACATTTAACATGCAAAAAGAAATTTGTGATATGTTATCTCGAAACTTCAAGGGCATTTATCTCAGCTTCACTTTTTAGTGTCAAATAGCAGTTCAGGGAAGCTATCATTTCATAATCAAATTATGCGTGCTGATATATTTTGGTTATTCTATATTTCAATTTTCTGGAGAACACGACTGTGAACTTACTTTCTGCATTTTTATGCTCTTTTGTTTTTGTTATGAAAAGTTTTTATTTCTTTTAATCAAATGTATATAAAAAAAATCTTTTCCATATTTTTTTGTTAATAAATTTTATAATTTTTGAAATTTCTTTTCATAGTTGTCTGAAGCAAGTATTCTGCTGTATGTTCCAGCAAAAAAACTGGCCATTTTCATTTCCCTTTCTAAAAAACAATGGCTTTCCTCAGCAGATACACTTTTTTATTATGAACTTTTGTGTAACTCATCGTGGGATAAATTTATAGGGTTGAAAATTTCCACAGCATCCTTGTCCAGTGCTATGAGTACACCCTGCAAATTTCATACAAATAATACAAACGGTTCAAAAGTTAAAGCAATGCGTGATCCATCAGATCCAGTGTTTGCAGTTGACTGTAATTCAAACTCTAGGAAGCCATAAATTTTGTTTGAATTATCAGAAATTTGTCTAAATATGATGCAAGATAAAAATATGATTTGCCATATGAATGGCTACGCGTGCAAAGCTGATTTTTGATGATTTCCTCTACATAGGCCTTCTGATAATACGCCGGTATGCCACACATGAAACATTTTTTAAATGTATGACGTAAGTTTATTTATCCCTCAGAAATGTTGTTTAATGTGGACTGTTTAGACAGCATATGACAGCTCAAAACAAAATTATGTTTGTTCATCAGGGCAAGAAGTCTAATGTCAACTATTAATCAGTGGACACGATAGTAATGAAAACGGGCACCGCGCAGCAGTTTCTATAACAACTTGCGCGGACTCTGTGACATGGACCTATGCCATGCCGCCACGTCTTAGTGTCAGCGCAAATTGCTATGTCAATTTCCGCGTAGTGTCTGTTTTCATAGCTCATGAATGCCCTGCTTCAGAGCCATATATGTAAAGAGTTTGACCATTTATTGGGAAGTGCAGGATGCAAATGAGGAGACTCCTTTGGCCGAAAGCATGCTGGGCGTGTTCCAGGGCGTCTTCAGAAATTCGAATGCGGCCGACCAGAAACCGGAAATAATACGCTGGTGGTGGTTGCAAGAATCAAAATTAATAGATGCGTTGGAGTAACTCTCGGTGATTGAAAATATTGTGGATCTGTTGTTTCAATCACGGTCATCCAAAATCATGGTGGAAGAGCGCGGCTAGCGGAACGGTCGACATAATTCGTACGCCAGGCGCCGAGGGCCGGGAATCTGCCGTCCGAGCAGTCGCACTCTGTTTGTGCAGAACAGAGCTGATTGGCGCATTCATTTCTTACATTCTTCTGCATGATCATGATCGAAACATCACGTGCACCATATTTTCAACCATGAAGAGTTACTACATTTAACTCTTACACGCTTATTAAAACCATATACCTATGATTAAAACTGTTTCTTGCTATCACCGCTAGGGGATCCTTTTTGTCTTTTGTTTGGCCAAGAGAGCATGTCAAGCTCTCTCTGTGCGCCTGGTGAACGCCCTGGCTCTGCTGGCAGCTCCCATTGACCAAACTCTCTCTATACATGGTTTTGCCCTGCTTGAGCCCCATTGAGTGCAAGTCTCACCAAGCACTGGTGTACTGCAGAGAAGCAACATCCGCAGAAGCAAGCTCCACAAGTGTTGCTTCTCTGCAGGGCACCAATGCTTGGAAAGAAGCGCACTTAAAGGGGCCGCGAGAATAAAAAGTATGAATTACACGAAATCACCGTTCGAATTAAGCAGCTTATGAATGCATTATAAAACGTAGCGGGACAACCAACATTTTGAGATCTGTTTGAATTATCGCAAGCCTGTCTATCTTGATAACAATGTCAGTTTTTTATATTCTTAAAAGAAAACAAAATGAGGTCTTTCTAGAAAGACTATTATGGTTAAATGGCATATTTTTGTGATCATGGCATTTATTGGGGGCCTACATTGCCACAATTTCTATTAATAATAATAATACAATTAAGATATTTTAATACATAGTTTTTCAGTTTTTCAAGCTCTAATATAATTTGTTGCTTATGGTCTAATTTGCAATGTACAAACAAGTATGGCAATCAAAGGTGTGCAAATCATCATCACTGGTGGCTATTGCAGCAGTTTTAATTAGCATGTTATAAAATAAAAATAGTCTAAAATCAATGAAAACATTCTAGCTAATCTGAGAAATCCATATAGAATTACTTTAGTTGTGGGTAAACCACATGGTGCTATCAAAGTCGCAACTTTCGACAATCTGCTAAACTTCCAAAGTCGCCACCAATTCTTGCAGACCAGATGCCCCCGCTAGCCCCCCAAAATAAACAAATTACGTATGTTTCTGTTTTTTACAAATCTTTTCAGAACATTTATTTTCTTTAATTCTTACACTCCATCATATTTCCCATCTCAGCCTTTCCAGATTGAAGGAAAGCCTACCTGCTTGTATGTCTGCTCACTGCAGCACGTTTCGTTGGCATTGGAAACCGGTGATACAGTGGCGAGTTTTAGTTTTGCCTATAGAGCAAACGCAAGCACTGTGTGGTTTCATTTGCGTTGCATGTTCCACACTGCTTGTGCGGGGAGCCCGGCATTGCAGTCTTTGATTGGAGCATGGCGACGACGCGCATGCCCAGCATGGAGTATGCAACTCTAATGAAAACGCGCAGTGCTTGTGTTTGCTTCTATACGCAATACTAGAACTCTAGTAAGGTACAATCCCATACTGGCTGCAGCATTACATTGGGATGGTGAAGAGTGTTGTTTGCATTCAGAAATGATGTTTAGCAAGCCATGATGCAAGCTGTTCCACCATGCCCGCTGAGCAGGAGAACTGGGGGGGGGCCCTCACTAGAGCGCTTACCCTTTCCACCGCATAATGGTGAGCGACAAGCTGGAGATGCAAATTGCACCGCGCGAACGGGGGGGATCGCTATCACCTCCACTTCCCTCCACTACATAGGAACGGTGGAAGCCTAGTAGGGTGCTGGATAGAATGTCTCAGCCTGGCAATGTTTTTTTTTTTTTTTTTTTTTACCTTGCTCATGAGCTGCTCAACAAATACTTTTCACTAATAATCAGCAGTAGTTGCGTTTATGCGAGGGAAGGGATTGAAATGCACAGATTGCTCAATGTGTTTGAGTCAAGCAATTAGATTCAGTAGGCGTACCAGTATGTGGTTGCAAAGTTAAAGGAGATGTACTTGAGACTATACTACTTGCACATTCTTTCTTGACTTCAACACGACATGTTGTGCCTCAATGCAATCTTCCTTTTTACCCCTTGGATAAGGGAAGAAAAGGGACTGTGTTAAGGTCATTGACCTCTCTGTTCACTCAAAGCTATACTAAGGCCTTGAGTGAACAGCTTAATGTGAGAATGCGATATACATAATATATTGTGTGGGCAGATGTATCCAGCCCACCTCAACTGCACTGCAAAAATAATTTTTGCATGCTAGAAACTGCTGTGATACATTTTTCCATTTTAGATATTGAAGCTAAATACTTGCCTCAAGCAGAAGTGGTGTATGAAATCCAAATTTCTGTGTATTGATTAGGAGTTGATCAGTTTCGATGTAAAACTGAAACAATGTTGCTCTGAGCCATGGGAGCATACGACTGGGCAATGTAGAAAATAATGCCCAATTCGGCACAATCTTTTTTTTTATTTATTTGAACATTTTGCAACCCCTCAATTGAGGTCTTTGCAGGAGTGGAATACACAGGTGAAAAACAGATGAGTAGTGTGAACAGTAAACGAGAACATATACAAAATAATGATTCACCAGTCACACATCAAACAAAATCAAGTTTCACGATTTCTAATATGATGTCATCGTACTGCAGCATACACGTAGATACATTAATACTGTTCCACACTTCAACCGTGCTCGGAAAGAAGGAATTTCTAAAGCAATATGAGACTGAAAGGGTACAATGTTTAAAAGATGGGATCGCCTAATGCACATGATGTCTGAAAAAGAAATGTATTTCATGCACTCAGTGCCACTATCTTCATTAACAATTCTGTGTAGCATTTTCAACTGCTCGACAGTTTGCCTAAAAGAGGTTGTCATAGTGGATGAAGCTGAAAAGTGTCCTCATATCTATTACAAATAAATTGGATTGCCTTGGCCTGAATAGAGTAGATAAGATTACCGTAAAGTTCCAAAAGTGCACCTACCCAAAATGAGATAAATGATGAAAAACATGGGGTGGGCTATCTTTGGGGATGCCAGAGCAAAACTTTATCAAAAATTAACGATAAACACCCTGGCACCAGCCTCAAACCACGTGACACGGGAGGTGATACCGCAGATTGCGGACAGCGCAAATTTGCATTTCACGGTGCGATAAACATGTGGGAATTTACTACGAACTCCTGTGTCAAGGGAAAGGATACTGCAGGTTGCAGACACAGTAGATTTCACGGTGCGTAGGGCCCGCAGAAACCCGCTAAGAACTCGCATCTCATAGGAACGAATACCGCAAATCGCGGACGCAGCAGATTCAAGTTTTATTATGCAACAAACACGCGGGAACCCGCTACAAACTCGCCTGTCACGGGAACCAATATCGCATGCGGAGATCGCGGACAAAAACATGGGTATCCACTACAAACTCGTATGTTACGGGAACAAATACCGCAGATTGCGGACGCAACAGATTCGCATTACACGCGGGAAAAACTCGCGTGTTACGGGAGCCATTATTGCGTGTGCAGATCGGGACAAACGCACGGGGACCCGATATGAACTCGCTTGTCAGACGTGCCGATACAGCAAATTGCACAGTTGATGCAATTTCCGTCTGACATTGTGCGACGTCTACAGGAATCGGGAAGTGGGCAATGTTTCGGAATTTTTATGTTACAGATATTTAGCCAGAAAAACGGCATGGGCGTTCTCTCGGAAGTTTACGGTAATGTCCTTTTTTGGATAAATGTCCCAAAGTACAGAACTGTACTCCAAAATTGGCCTAACAATTCTTGTAAAAGCAGTTAATTTGACCTCCTTTAAAGAAATTTTATCAAATGTTTAACATATCTTAATTTCCTGAGGGCGCAAGAGGAAATAAAGTCAATGTGCCAGTCCCATTTAAGGTTCGATGAAAAAATAATACACAAATATTTGTACTCATAAACCTCCCTTAAGACTAACTCATCAATGCCGTAGTTAAAACCCAAAAGCAATTTCTTATTCGTAAACTTCATGAACACAGTCTTTTCAAAGTTAATTTCCATTTGCCATTGTTAGCTTTAATTAAAGAAGTGCACAAAGGATTTACTAACTAACAGTTGCTCCTTAACCAAATTAACATCATTACTGTTGAGACCGGTTATAACGAAGACGGTTATAACGAAATAGTGGCTACAGCGGAGCGATTATGATTTCCCATTCCCTTTTACATTTCGTTAACCGAAGTTTGTTATAACAAAATAGCGGATATAGCAAAGTGATTTTCGATTCCCTTTGACTTCATTATAACCAGTCTCAACAATATACAGGACGGAGTCATGGGCATACAGACGAATTTTAACCAAAGTGCTTATTTCAATATTAATATATAGAAGAAATAAAACAAATCTTAACACCGATCCCTGCAGTATACCTGATCTGTCCGTAACTTCTTAATTAAGAAATAGCATTACCGAACGAAACAAACTGTGAACTGTTTTAGTGATTTAGTCAAGTAAAATGAAATTTTTATATATAACTTTCAACTTCACAAGTTGTTTGCAATGTGAAACTTTATTAAATGCCTTCAAGTAATCTATGAATATTGCATCAACCCGTCCGCTTTTATTCAAAGACAAAGCAATATCATGGGTGAACTTGAGGAGTTGCGTGGTGGTTGAAAAATGACGACGGAAACCGTTCTGTTGAGGGCAGATGATTGAGTTACTTTCAAGATATTCAGAAATATGACTGTAGACTATGTGTTTGAGGAGCTGACTAGGGGAAGAAGTCAATGAAATTTGTCTAACTGATAAGGCTCTGTTTGTTACCAGATTTAACAATAGGGACAATTCTGGCTCATTTCCAAAGTTCAGGTATGATCCCAGAAGAGAAACACTTCTCAAAGAATAAGGCTAGGTATCTTAAAGGGACACTGACAGGGTATTTATGCTCGCCGAGGTTTTTAGTTTTACGTGACATATGAGAGCTCAACTACCCAGAACAGAATTTGCGGCTCAAAATTCGGTTTCTTTCCGCCCGAAAACCGCCAATCAAGAACTGGCCGGTTCGAGTCTCGCTCACTCTCTTTTCCGCGGTCACGGGCCGTTTTCTAAGGTATCGATGCGACCACCAAATTTAATCAAGGTCGTGGATCACTGAAGGCACACACTCAATATTAAAAATAGAAAAAAAATATGAAACCCATTTTTTGTGGCTTCTAAAAAGCTGTAAATACGTTGATTGAAAAAAAAAAGTTCCACAGACAACCGGAAGCATTCTGTGCGTTCGTCGTTTCGCGTATCGTGGGACTCGCGGGGACGGCAATGGCAGCGAACGAAGGGCGTGGGGCCTCTATTTCAGAACTGTCGTTCGCGGTACCGGCGAATTCTGTTTACCGTTAAAAGAGAAATTTGGGACTGATCAAAAGAATTGGTATTCATCCCGCACGACACGCCCGGCCACCAAGCCGATTTGCACGAAGACGTCGCCGAGCCGTCGCTCCCTTCTCGTGGCTGAAGACAACGCTCGCGCAAACGTCAAGCACGACGTGTCTACTTCGAGTTGAATATGCACGCGTACGATTTCTTTACTAGGTGCGAATGTCCCCAAAGCGTGGTGCTTCCCGACTTCGACCCGGGAGTGCTTTTGCTAGAAAAAAATCGACAGCAAACTTTCCAACTTACAGTTTACCGGCTGAATTATTACTAAGGAAAGAGATCCACCAGAAAAGAGGTGCCAGTATAGCTCAGTGGGAAAGACGTCCGTCTCACACGCGGTAGGACCGGGTTCGCTCCCCGTGAAATTTTTTTTAAAAACATTTTCCGATATTTACATTTTTTTTCTTTTTTTTACAATCATCACTGAAGAAAAACAAAAAAATAACAAACAAATGTTGTGGACGATACTTCGCTGAATTAAATGGTATGGGATTTCCGTTTTGACACCTGCGAACTCAATGTAATCGCTTTCCACAAAATGCAAGGAGCATATAAATCAGGTAGCGTCCGCTTTCCGAGGTGCCCGTAAATGTTCTACAGGAATTGCGGCCAGCCATTGGTCCCGATCCCGTTGATCTTTCGGAAACTCTGTCGCACAATGCCACTTTTTTTCGGATGCAGGACATGTGAGCCAGCTCTTCACGCAACATGTTGGGTGTATTCTTTTCGGAGCCGATCATGGAAATTCACCACGGGCACTCACTACTCATCTCCAACTCTTCAATGTACAAAACAACTCATCTTGAGTACAGAACAACGAGCGGAACAAACATAACTGCAAAAGAATCGCACGCCGCATGTCGTGTCGTCTGCTACGGAGAGGAGAAAAAAGAAAAAAAAAACGCACGGTCGGGTGTAGCCACGTGACTTCCGCCACTCACTCTCTTCTCTCCACTTCTCCGACCTCCGTCGGGTTTCGGTTTCGGTTTCGAGCAGTTGCGTCTTTTGGCTTTATTAAAAAAAATACGCTACTCTGTTGCAAAATATTAATTGGGCAGTCCTCCGACACCATAATAAAGCGCCTGGCAAAAAATTAAAAAAAATTTTTTGGGGGGGTGTCAGTGTCCCTTTAATGTTCAGAGAGAATAACAATGAAGAAATTAATTAGGAATACCATCAGGACCTGAACTCTTCTTGCAGTTTGTGTTTAAGAGCAAATTGTGGGCATCAGAAACACTGATCAGAAGGTTTTCTAACAATGAACACCCCCCCCCCCCCCCCCCCCCCCTGAGGTCAGGTACCGCCCCACCTTGAGGTCACGTGACCCCCCCTGAGGTCACGTGGCCCCCGTGGCGGAGTAGCACGCAGGATGACGAGGTGAGGAGGAGGGAGGAGGGGTATACCCTCCCCTCAGTACCCTTCTATCCTCCTCCTCAAGAGCTGCACTCCAATTGGGCGTTACGGGGAGTTGTAAACAGCTCTCATTTTTTATGTGAAAAACATGTTTTCTCTCTATTTATTTAAAGTTGGTTTGATTCATTTGGTCAACTCTGTAAGCAGTTCTACGGTTGCACAGCTAGCATCTCAATCAATTGACCCGCTTTCGTTTCTTGTTGCAGGGATGAGTTTCTCGTCTTACCAGCTCAGGCCATACGTGCTACGATGGGCCACCTGAAGCCCTTCTCCCCAGTGAGCCAACTGCACCATTTCATTCCACTTTACCAGGGGATATGAGGACCCATCAGTCTTACAACTACGGCTTGGCCGTGCGTGCCTCTTTCCCAGAAGTAGCGCAATGAACAGCAGCATGCGTGCGCGTGGCCTTGTTTGGCTTTGCCATGCCACCGTGCTGTTCGCCCTCTTCTCTAGGAAAGATGCATTGAATAACGATACATACGCCACGCACCTCCAGCAGTAAGGTGCACTTGGTCACGCGCTTGGCATGGGCAGTGAGGTCGCGAGGCTTTTTTGTGCTCCCAGAATTTCCGAACCCCTGAAGCACACAAAGAAAGTCTTCAAATTAACCGAGTCTAAAGGTTCAGCTTTCCGAAAAAACTGGAAATTTTAAAATGTGACTGGATTACTGAGAGTCTACTGTACAGCACAAGGTAATGAAAATAATCACTTTGGTGTCCCTTTGACATTGGGTAAAATCACTCTCTTGCCCTCTACCTGACATTACTGTCATTGCAATTTAAGCAAAAAATTGCAAAACGATTATCTGTTTCGTTAGTTTGAAATCTAACACTAGTCCCATTCGGATGGCGGAATTGTTTGCCAATGGGTCAATCCAGGGCTCTTTAGTGCAACTGCGCATAGCGTTCAAGAGATGTGCTTGGAGTGTAGGCTGATAGAAGCCTGGAGGCTTGAGGAACTGCTGACAATATTCAGGAGAATGCCTGGGTTCACTGCAGCCCATCTTGGGAACTGCTGGCTTCTCCTATAAGGCCGAAGCTTAGCACCATTAGCACTCCACAGTACAATGTAATCTTACAGAGCAGTTTCTGGTGGCGGCCCTTTTTTGCATTGTGTGGCTTGTCCATTATCGGGCAGCGTAAATTGTGATGCTTTGCTCACGATCTGAAGGGTGTGTGGTTTATCTCTTTTTCTCTAGTCTGGATGGACAGCACAGTCCAAGAGTCGCTTCATGGAGCTAGTCAGTGGCGATCGCACACTGATGTGCAAAGTCCTCGAGGTATGTGCTCCACACTTCTCCTTTCTTCCTTCCAGTTTTTGATAAGTCTAGAATCCCTTACACCTACGAAGTACCAGGACACTGAAACTTAGTTTTGCCTGATGAGGCCAGCACTTGGCAGATTTTGAAATGAACCTGCTGTGTGTAGGTTTGTGGCAAAAGGTTGTGAACAACTTTGTGCACCTTTTTTGTGTTTCGCACCGATTTTAAAAAGTAAGGAACAGGGATTAGGCTGTGAAGACAGCACATTTACACTTGCAGTGATGGAAGTGCTGCGCCAACTGCGCCAAATTGCGCCAAGGACGCAATCCTGCTACATGTAGCGCCAAATCGTCATTTTACCGAAGAATTGCGCCATGCCTGCGCCGAGATGAGATGTAGCAATAAAAAATAGAAATTGAAGTCTTATCAGAGCACGTGGCGGTACCGCGGTATTCTCCGCGCCGCAACTGTTACGCAAACCGAAACTGCGAGGGCGCATTATCATCATCATCATCATTGAAAGGAGCAACGTTAGCAACATCTAAGACCAAAGCCGCAGAGACTAAGCGGAGAACCATCCCACTAAACAGCCTATTTAAAAAAAAAAAAGAAATGGTCGAGTTTGTGGATGTTTTTATTGTTGGCCCGCCCTGTTCCCGTGCGCTAGCTACCAGCGAAGTCAAAGCTAGCGCGAGCCCAATGCTCTGTGCATTCCTGACTCGCGCGTGGGCTCGTGCAGTGTCGGCACCGTTACGGGCTCCATGCGCGCGCTTGTAGCTTCGGCTGCGCTCGCACCGAAGCTGAAACAAAGTGTAGATGAGTTGCACCAAACTCTGGATGTAGTGCTGGTAAAGCCTCACCGTCCTTTTCGGAGCACAAAGCATTGCGCGACTCGCGCGCCTGCGTTGTCTGCTTTACGGGTGTCGCTTCTCTGCAGCGCGTCGGTGCATGCCAAGGAGCGCACTCAACGGGTTAACTCGCCGTGATCCGATCGTGACTTCGCCAGCACATCGAAAATGAATTGGAATTTTTGAAGCGAATATCAGATACCGCAATCTTTGAAACTGCTGCCCGAAAGACAACTCTAATCTGAACTAAAACATTCCACAACAGTGAGGGTCGTTAGATGCTGCTGCAGATGCCTTAAAAGAAGTGCATGCTGATAAAACTTAATATCCTGTACCATCAGAACTCAGTGTGACATATTTAATTGTATTTTTTTTTATCTGACGAGCAGATAAACTTTATATAAAAATTTTTTTTTTTCCATTTACTTTGTTGAATTTTATAGTCTTAAAAAGGCGACAGGCGCTGTGTTCCAATAATAGAGATGGGCTTTCTATAGCAATGCAGCATTATTTCATTTTCAAGTAATGTGCGAACATATGCCGGACCCTGCTCCAAAAGGGCCACTAACTGCTCCAAAACAACATTTTGCCTGCTACAAGGCCTGCTCCAAAAGGTCAAATTGCACTTCCATCACTGCACTTGAAATGAGTTGGCACTTTGTGGCTAAGTACAATAAATGAGTTTATTTCAGAATATTAAACAAGTACTCTTTCAGGCTATAAGGTAATTGCAGTAAAACTTCAGTACTTAAAATTTCTCTTTTTTTTTTTTTTTTTACAGCGGAGCTGTTAAGGGCTAGGTTCCTCAGGATCGTGTCCGGTACCAAAATCTTGTCGAAACAAACCCCCCCAAACCTCTAGACAGCTACCGCCATCTATAAGCGACGAAGGCAAGCACACAACCAGTCTGGTTGCCGCCGTCGCTCGTAGATGGCGGCAACCTTTCGAGCTATCATAGAAGAATGGATAGCTGGGCGCGTTGGTGGGGTTTCATTGTAGCAAACAGTGCGAGAAATGGAAGAGGATGAAGAAGAAACACACGTGACGAGTGCTGCGCTCGTCACGTGTTTCTTCGTTCTCGTCTGTTTTGCACGCTGTTTCCTACACTCTTATCAGTTTCGGTTTAGACTCAGGATGGGCTGTGCACGTGCCCTTTTGGGAAAAGAAGACTGGGTGTGGAAAGAGCGGCGACGTACGCAGCAGCGCGAATGGGTCCGCAATCGATGTGAAGCCGCTGTCGCCTCGACTTCCACTGCGTCCATCGCTTCAGACTCCCTTGCGAAAGAAGAGCACATCGCTCGCCTGGAAAGCTGCCGCCGAGAACAGAACCAGCGATGTAAACGGCGCCGGCAGGCTATGGAGGCCAAGCAGAAGCGCGAGGCCCTGTGACGACAGCACTCTACGCCGGCTGAACAGTTCCCGGGTGCGACGGCGAGGTTCCGGAGGGAGTTCGTGGAGAACCCGCTTGGCGTCACGTGCGCCGTGTGCGACCGACTCTGGTTCGCCACAAAGTTATTTACAATCGGCGACGTGTTGGACGAGAAGAATCGGGAAACGGTTGCGGCAGTGTATTGAGTCGGCGGACGTCTACAAAGAACCGGCGTGCAGAACGTGCCGAGATTCCCTGCTCTAAGGCGCGGTGCCCCGGTTCGCGAACGTGAACGGCTACAAGTACCCACCCGTACCGGAGCACCTACCGAGGTTGAACGTGGTGGCTGAACGACTAGTGGCGCCTCGACTCCCATTCGTGAGCCTTCGGTGGTTGACGTGGTATAACAAAGGAAACCGGGGACAATATGGTTCTCACATAACCTATTACCCAATCACACCTTAATCCTTACATTTATAAATACTTAATTTCCACCATGGTCCAGCTTTGCTGGTTTTCCTTCTTCACGAGAGTGGAAAGGCGGAAAGTTTTTTTTTTTATTAGCATTTTTAATTTTTGTTCTAGTATTAACAAGCATATGTCAGCAGGTACTCTATCCATATTGACTTTATAATATCAATGTTTTGCTATGAGGAAACTCTACTATAGAGCACAACGGAGGATGGGCACTTGGTGTAATCAAATTTTTGTATACTTTTACTTTGTATATTGTAGTCGATTTCGAAATGAACAGCGGCCACTTGCGCCAGTAGTTACATGTTCCGTGTTTCAGAGTGGTGCAGTCGAACCCGGATATATCGAATTCAAACAGGATCGTAAAATAGTTCGATATATCAATAATTTTATATACGAATATATGTTAAATTAAGCTAGAGTTGAAATTTCTTAACGGCCCTGCTAATACAGTATAGCGTGCTTATAACGAACAGATCGGGAACCGGAAATCAGTTCGTTAGACCCGTTTTTCGCTATATCTGGATACAAAACAAAACAACAAAATAATCTTTTAAAGCAAGGGTTTACTGTTTACCGAAGAAGCTGTCGATGCACGACTGCACATCGTGATTCACAGACGTGCTCACAATTGCTACTTCTAATGTGTCCGATTGCGCAAAAATGTTCTGTCCAAGCCCGGCACCAACAAAGTATGACCGGAGCACATCAACCACCGCGATTGCCGTTCCGGTGGACACCGACGGTTTCACACGGCAGTCGTCGCTGTCGCTCTCGTTGGGCTCGCACATCCTCAACCTGGCCACAGTTCACAAGGTCTTCGTCCGTCATCTTCTCTGTGGCGACGATGTTGTCCTCTGTCGTAACGAACTCGACAAGGTCAACGCTGGACGGGACGAGCTGGACCTGTGCCAGGCTCTCCCACATCTTCTCCAGCGGTGCGCAAATCTCGTTGACAGCAGGTACTCCGGCGTCGGCAACCACTTCGTCGCCTGCAGCAGGAGCCTCCAAAACCCTCGTCCGGGAAAAGGTGCCACTCTTGAAGCAGTGGGCGATGGTTTCGGGCTTCACGTCTCTCCACGCTCAGCTGGCCATAAATAGTGCACTGTCCAATGTAACCTTGTGTTCCTTGGGTGGCACCGCAGTGCGAATGTCAATAAGCACACACGCTCGATTACTCGTCGACGGTAGTGCACCTTGAGGTTCGCTATGACTCCCTGGTCCATTGACTGAAGTTTGGCCACGGTGTTTGGAGGTAGAAAGAGCACCTCCACGGCGCTGAGCAGTGGGTTGATGGGGTGGGCACTGCAGTTATCCAGTAGCAGCAGCACCTTCCGATTTTGCGAAGCCATGTCTGCGTCAAAACCAGTGAGCCACTTGCGGAAGCGGTCCCCTGTCATCCACGCACGGACATGGTCGCAAAGCTCCGTGGTTTCTTGGACTTCCCAATCAGCAGCAGCTCTCGCTTGTTTGTGCCGCCCATGTTGGCGCAAACTAGGAGTGTGACGCGCTCCTTACTCGTCTTGGCTCCGACACACTTGTCATCCTTGGGTGCCAGTGTCTTGGCAGGCAGAAGTTGATAAAAAGGACCAGTTTCATCCGCATTGTAGATGTCGCAATCAGCGTAAGTGGCAAAGATCCGATCAAGGTACTTGTCGAGCTAAGCCTGGAGCGACACGTCGTCAACAGACTTGGCCTCGCCGACGCTATGTTTGCAAGTGATGATGTGATGATCCTTGAAATGTTGAAGCCAGCTGCTTCCAGGCTTTAAGTTATCGTGCTTCAACACAAACCCCAAGTTCCGAGCCTTTTCTAGAAGGATCTGACCACTTATTGGAACTGCCTTTGTGCGGGCGTCAACAAACCGTTTGCACAGTGCCTCTTCCACATCATTGTACAAAGGCTTGCGGAACTTATCCCGGTTTACGCTGCCAGCATCGTCGTTTAGGGCTGCGTCGACCTTGTCCCCATTTTTGATCATTGTTGACGGCACTATCTTGTATTTGTGGGCGATCTCTGACTTTTTGACATTGCGCCGAACTTCCTCAAGAATCGCCCGTTTCACCTTTAGGGACAGAACCTTTCTTTTCGGGGTGGAAATGCCGGTGCTTGACATGATCAAGAAAATCCGTGGGCGGTCCGGTCAGTTGCGATTCATTGCACTCAGCCGAGTTCATAGTCAGTCTTTGCCGAGGGAGAAGCGGTTGATGTAGGGTCCGTAGTCAAAGGCTAATCAGGAAGGCAGTCTGGGGACACAAGATGGCAGGCCAATGGAGAAGCAGCAGAGGAACACTATCCAAACGGAAATCAGGAGGAGAGTGAACCAAAACCACGCGGGAAAAGGGAGCACGGTGGCGCGCGGCACAGCAAAGCGATAAGCAAACGGGTTTTTCCAGGTTTTTTCACGCTGCGTACGTCATGTGTCTTGTGGAGAAGCACCCTGTTTCTGCGCGGGGTGAGGCGAGCAGCGCAAACTTTTCCGAGGTATGCACTGTAAAGACGCACGGTCTGCGTGCTGTTGGTCGGCAGCTACTTTTTATATTTTGTTTATTTTAGCTCAGCTTAAATTTTGTGGTACGTTCTACATTAAATCTAAAGAATTTCGGCTCAGCACAGGCCTTCCGAGATTTTTCGCTGAAAGTGGACTCGAATCACATTGCAGGCATAGAAATGGGAACGGGAAATCAAAATTCCTTCGTTATATCCGCTATTCCGTTATTTCCGGGTTTGTTATAAGCGGGCTGTACTGTACCGGAGGTCGCGACAAACAGGAGCTTACCAAATAGAACATCCAAAAGCCGCTAAATAGAGTAGAGCGCAGTTGGCGGAGACCGCGAACATTGCCGCACTTGCACTCTCTCTTGGCTGGGACCTCCACACAGCATAAACAACAAAACTAAAAATAAGGAAAGAAAAAATTTAAAAAAAATGGAGAAGCGAGACGCATAAGAAAAATCTATTGATCTATAAAAAATATCTAAGCAAGCAACAGAAAGGAAAGCTCACTAAATTCAGGAAACAAAAAAAAAAAAAAGAAAGGAAAAGAAAAAAAAAAGGCAAAGCAATTACAGCAAAAGAAAAAGGTAAACAAAGAAAAGGCGTTCAAAGTGTGATTGCACTACCGTTGTTGTCGACACACTCGACAGAATTGCTACATACAGTAGAACACTCACGGATATGCATGTTCCCAGCGGTTATGTTACGAAAACTGGTCCCTTTGAACGTCCATAGGAATGCATGTATTATTTTCCTGTCTGTCGCATTTTTCCTTCCCATGCCGTTACGTCCCAAAACTGTCGTCAAACACTGTCAATTGCCTCTTTTTTTTTTTTTTTTTCTTTACCTTTTTGTTTAACGTTTTTTGTGCTCTTTTCTGTTGGCAGCGTCAGGGAGTCGCCTACTCCATAAATCTGTGCGACACCACCAATGATCCGGATGTGCACATCTCGGACATCCTGGTCGAGGAGGGCCATGCGCTGCCCGCAGACACCCTGCCAACCCAAGTGGTACGAGTTCTTGGCAACCTTTTTTTACTCTTCATGTCTCCTTTTTTACAGCGATAGCTGTTATTGGCTCTTCCACCACTGGAAAGGATGTCCATTGTTGATGTCGCAGTTGTAATAGTTGTTGGCATTGTAGGGCGTCTGTCGTCGATGGTGCCAAATCTTTAGAAAAAAATCCTTTGCCGCCTACGGGAATCGAACCTGGGTCCGCTGCATGCGAGGCGGAGGCATTACAATTTGAGCTACGCCACAGTGTTAACAACCCGCTTTATACTTGGGGGTTTTTGTAGTACCCGAAGCCCACTGCATATGCTCTCTGGAAAATAATATAGCCAATAACAAAATGCCGTTGTAGCACTTCCAATGTCAAGAGCTCGTGACGGGAGATGTGCTTTCATGCGCTCCAGAACAAAAAAGAAACAAAGGCGTTAGGAACAAAATGTTCAGATGTGTATTTTGTTCCAAACGATTTTGTTCACGCACCCCATGGCGCATGAAATCGACGCTGATGCCCAACGACTTGGCCGTCACAGCTGTGACTACTGAAAATTTACAAGAAGCTGTTAAATTTTTTTTTAGGTGGTTAACTTGTTTGAATTAGAGGCATGCAGCGAAACTGCTATATGATGAATATGCAATGTTATCCCCTTGCCTACTCATTTTGTTTCTTCACGGAACATACAGCAGAACTTTATTTTAACAGTGGGCAGTTTGCATCAAAGTAAGACAGAAACACTTCCTCGACTTTGAGGTGTGGTATCTTGCTCTAAATTAGGATTTCTGGTCTTCTGGTCCTCTTCAGTAGTTCTTCACAGTGTGATAGTGCTGAAAGCATTCAGGAAGGTGGAGAGCCACTTTGCACTATCCACTTTTTCATGTCATTTCGCTCCGTTTCCTGTTGGCTGTGCATACCTCGCATGCCCGCATCGGGTTCATCTTCTCAGTTGGTGGGATCTCAAATATGTCTAAACATTCCTTTAAAAAAAAAGTTGTTTTTTTATTTTTTTGTTGGCTAAAGCAGACATCCACGCCGAAGCCATCTTGTTTTTTTGGCGCAAACACTTACAAGCGTGCAATACTGCTTTTTTTTTTTTAAGTAAATAGTTTTTTGTTTTTTTTATCAAACAGCAAAACAAATGAGCAAACAACCTAGGGTAAGTGGAGCAAGCTGCAACTGGGGTGCTTCTGCCATCTGCCGGAGAGCACGCTAAAGAAGCGCCGAAACCGAAGCACGAATCACTCTCGTGATTGGGCTTTATGGTCCGTAAAGGGCTTCACAAGTGACACTCATTGTTAGGCAAGGGGTTAACTTTGTTGTAACAGTTTTAAGGATTGCACCATCTTGAAGCTTCAGAGTTCGAGATCCACAATGATAATAAGCGACTTCCTTTTGCTTTGATTTGTTTGATGTTCATTTATAAAAACAAAAACCAGCAAATTTGAAATTTTGTTTCCTAAAAGTTGGCGATGTAGCACGAAGTTGGGGTAGCCATCGCTGCCACCAAATCACAATGATTTCGCGGCTTCACTGCCCTCATAGAGCTTGGAGTGTAGGTTTTTTATGACGGTGATCGCGCTCTAGTTACATTCGACATTTGCTATTAGTGCGCCCTTATTACCGCGGTGTTAGTGTGGTCGCCAGTAATTTGCAACAGTTGCTAAGTGTTCAAAACAGCTGAAGTATACTCTGATCGAAGCATGTTTTGGAGAAATTTGATTCCTCTTCGAGCAGTTTTTTTATGGTTTGAAGTTTGTTGAGCTTTAATACTTTCTAACTTCGAGAATTAGATAATTTCTAGGTGTAATAAGTTTTTAAAATTTATCAAATTTCTCAGTCTGATAAGTTAAAAAATTGTTGAATTTTTCAGTGTAATAAGTTTGAAGACTGCCGAATTTCTCAATTTGATAAGTTTAAGAATTGTCAAATTTTTTCATGTAATAAGTTAAAACGCTGGTAAATTTGTCAGCATATTAAAGTTTAAAGGTTTGAAAATTGTTGGAATGTTATAGACCGTTGTCCGGTGATGGTTACCATCTTGAAATATTGTCACAAATGACAATTTCTGAGACGACAAAAACTCAAGCAAACTAAACGTTTAATTGGGTGAACTTGTGCCCAAAGCAAAATGGAAGAAGGTTAGCGTCGCAGGCGTCGATGTTGATGGAACAGCAGAACCTAGCGCTGAGGCGAGACTCACTCTGGCTCGCCACGCAGAGTCCCTTGGTACACACGTGGGCTTCTGGAACAATCGGCGTGGAAGGTTTGGCGCGCAGAACATTCTAACCTCAAATAAGCAACACGGTTCTCGAATTTACCAGAGTGCCACATTTACAGAAACATGGAAAAGGTGTATCCGCAGCCAGGCATCAAATCTCAGCTCTTTGCTGAGATTCGCACAGTAACCACTTGGCCATGGGCGCGCTACCCACTTGTTTAGCTGCTCCCGCAGCAATATGACGTAGTTGAGTTGGGCGGCAAGAACTAAAGTATAAAGTAAATAGTTTAAGTATAACTACAACAAAATGTCTACTCAAGGAAAAAGGAATTCAAGGCACAAACCCCTTGAATTCCAGCACCTTCCAGTCGGCAAATAAAGCGATGTTGCTATGGTCCCCGAACTCATCTACATCAAAATGCAGCATGGCGCGGCGCCCACCATGATTAAACATCCCGTACAGGTGTGCATCCACACTCATAATTACGGCCATCCTATACCGCCACAGGAGGTGGGCAGTCAGGCGGCTGCCCAAGCGGTCGACCAGCAGGGGAGACGGCTTGCCTCCCAACAGGCCAGCGGCAGTGCCGGCCCACAAGCCGGCCAGCAGGTCGTCCATCCAATTTCCCAGTCAGTCGCTCGGCATGCCGGCCAGCAAGCCAACCCCCGAACTGGTTTGGAGGCTGGCTCACAGCTGGCTCAGCCGACCGGCCTGCCGGTGCCCGAGCGAATCGTCAGGCCGGCTTTCGAGTCGGCCGGTCAGCAGAACGGCCAACCGTCGTCCAGCCGATCTGCTCCCGAGCCGGCTGGGGCCCCCGAAGAGTGAGTTGCCCAGCCGTCTGGCCGGCCGGCATTTGGAGCTCTATTGACCGTCGTCACGCGAAGTGATCCAAGGTGCTTGTACTATTGGTTGAGGCTGCTTCTCTTCCTTTGACAGGAACGAGGACTTTATGAGTGTCCTCAGGAGGGAGCTTGATGGCCCCTGCAACGCTAGGTCAATCAAGCCGTGAGTACCTTTCTTCTGACACTTATCCTTTGTGTGCCAGTTATTTTTATATACTGTATTTTTTCATTTATCAGTCACTATGTTGTGTAAGTCGTCGTCCTTGCCTCCCCCCCCCTTTCTGTATATAAACGGCCGCTTTTACAAAAAAGTTGGTATGTAGGCCCTACCTTTGTATGAGTCGTGTGTAGCCACGGAGTGGCTCGTACACTGGAAATATCGTATTCCAGTGCTGTGTACTTTTGTGGAGTTTTTCTTCAGGGGCTGCCTGAACTGGTCAGTATTTTAATGTCAAGCTAGTAGGAATTTGGAACACCTTCCACTAAAATATGCTCAAGTAATTAAAGAGACATTAATCTGGTCTTTTACCGTTTACTGATTGTTTTTTTTTCTTCACAGCTGGGTGCCTGACAGCCTTTTATATGTTGCAGGATTGCCCTTCTGTAGATGTCTGTGATGACTATGTGCTTTAGGTTTTTTGGGATAAAATTTATTCATCTTCAAACGTAACTGCCCTTCCTTCAAATGGGCCCTGACCCTTTGACAATGCCACCTTTCTTTTTTTTTTTTGTTCTTTCTGGGCAGGCTTGGAGTATTCGGATTGAGGCTATCTTCTTCATATTGCATATATCCCGTAAAATACCGTGGAAGTGCCCATTTCGTTCAAGCGCCCGCTAATAATGTGTTCCAAACTTGTGAATTCCGTAAGTTATACGTTAAGCACCCAATTTGACCGGACAAGCGCCCAGGTCTAGATTAATCCAGTTTCCAGTGAAAGTGGGGTGAGCGCCGCCCCGGTATTCTACAGCATTTCTTAGTTCTCCGTGTTTTGTTTCTAAGAAGCTGTAACTCATGGTCTTTGCATTCCTTCGAACTGGAGAGAAGCAGTTTTGAACTTTTGTCAGAGGTGCAAGCACTTCGCCTGTTCCTATACTCTGTTTCCCACTACTTAGTGTACAACGCTGTCAAAGCTGCTGGCGCGAGCGTGGGCCGTTTCATCTTGCAGATTGTTTGCATACGTTCTCGCGCAAACGAAACCGCGGATGTATACTAAGTATGAAGTGGAGTATAGTACCAATATTTTGTATTATTTTGGTGATAAAGTTTAGAAGAGTCAGCCCTTTTATGTATTTTTTTTTTATGTGTTTAGGTTGTTTTTTTGTGTGTACCAGTGCTCTTTATCTTGTCTTCCCAATTACGAGTGGTGTCTTGTATATTTGTTGTGCAGAGAGTACCTCAAGTCTGGCAAGTGCCTCATGGTCCTCAACTACGACCAAACGCCCTACGTGAGCTCTGCTAACGTGGGGCAGCTGTTAGGACTAACGTCGGACCAGCTGCTTCAAAATGTCAGTTCTCTTTTATGTCTTACGATCGTATCTTGTCCATTACTTCCCGCGTTGCGTTCAACTGTTCATCGCTGCATTTGTTTATTTCCACAGCTGGAAGAAAAACAGATCCAGTTTCGTATCCTCGTGCTGCACAGAGACAGTAATGTCGAACTGTTCAACCAGATGGCTGGGTGAGTTACGTGCAGTTGGATTTAGTTTCATACGGATAGTAACGCAAGATGGTCAATGTCCTTCGCTGGGTTGTGTCAGACGCCTTTTGTTGTGTCTGACCCAGAAATACCTTAAATATCCACGGGCTTGCTCGTTTGTGCAAAGTATGGTGTAAAGTTTAAGAAGTGCATGCTTATGATCGGGGCTGGCCCTAGAAGTGGGCGACCTGCGCAGTCGCCCAGGGCACCATTGAAAGGGAGCGCTGCCGCGTCCCCCTTTGGAATTTGTTTTATAGGTTTTTGATTTATTTGAACACGGTGCCCATTCGTTTTTGGAATGCGGTTCTCATCTGACAAAACGCTCGCGTTGGGCCGCTATTCACACGCTTACTAACAATGTGATGTTGTACCTAGTAGATAAAGGCGTACAAAAAGGAAAAAAAAGGGGAAAGGGGAAGCCACCGCCGGAGTTTGCCCAGGACGCTGGATGGGCCAGCCCTGCCCATGATTTTTCATTTGACAGTGCTTTCAAATATTCTATTAGAGTAAACTTTCGTTACTTCAATGTCAACAGGACCTTGAAATTTGGTCGAATGATCGAATTAAAAGAAAAGACAGAAAACGGTCAAAATTAAACTACCTTTTATTGTTCAAAGTACTCACGGATGGTCTGCTGCTGTCTGCGCTTAAAACGCGTGTCCAAAGGCATGCTCCGGAGAGCAGCGTAACTAAACGTTGCGTCCCAAAAAAATTGCGTGCTACAGAAAAAAAAAAAAAAACAAGTTTTACGAGTTTACTTTTTTTTCTTTCTTTTTTTCTATTGCTTTTCTTCTTCTATGCACCAGGCAGCCAGACCGTCGGCGTCAAAGAAAAATAAGAAAAGGAAAAGAGAACTCGCGCTTTCTGGCGCACAAGATGGGTTGCACACGATGCTACAGAAAAGCTCTTTGAGGATGCTCGCTGAGAAAGCTTTACAAAGCCGACTTTGGCGCCCAACAACCAAACCATCAAAAAAAAAAAAAAAATTTGCGTTTTTTGGCACAAAAGATGGACTGCACACGATGCTACAGAAAAGCGCCTTGAGAGCGCGCGCTGTCTCCTCGCCCGACCACGTGCTATGTTTTCCGCGCTACTCCACGCCAGATTGGTTGCGCTGGCTCGTGTTATTCGCTACGGTCCATCTCAACAACGTAGAGGAGCAGGCGCATATTTGCGCACGTTCGGCTTCGCAACAAAGGGCCCGTGTTTCGCCGTATGTTGGTGGTATTTCTGCCGTGGTGCCGTGCAGTGTGAGCCCGCGCGCATTTGCTCAGGACAAATTATCCGATGAGGAGTCTTCCCGAGTTCGAACTATCAAACTTTTCCTCCCATAGAAATGTATGGGCGCTCGCCGGGACTTTTGAACTTGATTGAATTAAACGAAAAGTCGAATTAACCGAGGTCGAACTAACGAAAGTTTACTGTATAGTTGTCAAAGTGAATATGCTAGGACTTGAAATAGGAGTTATTTGCACCATATTACAAAGGCTTGAACAAGAGACAAGTATCACAAAGGGTCTCTGACTAAAAGAAACAAAGATTATACAATTGTAAAGATACTTGAAAGAGCAAAAACCCTACATCTGAGCTAAGTAGACACTTCGTAGAAGCATTTCGCAGTTCTGCTGGTGTGCTGATTATTTCATGTAGCTGGGGGTGTGCGAATACATACTGGAATATGCGAATTTGAATAGAATAACAAGTTCCCGAATAATTAAGTTTGCGAATCGAATGCCTAGTATTCGATCACTCGAGTATTCAATATATTCGGTCAAAGAAGTGCGGTCAGCGCACAGCTGACAAAAGAGCCATTCTTTCTCCCGAAGTTAGCGCCGTGATGTTAGACAGACCGAAACACCACTTGGCCCTACTATTCCACAAAAATCTAACGCACAGGTTAGAAAAAAGAAAAGTAACGAAAACCAGAAACGCAGATTCACTCATGATTGTGACACAATCTAACCTTGAATCATAAGCGAAACATCCCGTTTGCGCCGCTTTCAGAGAGGAATTGTTGGGAGGCCGAAATTCCGTGCCATGCCTAATTCTTTTCACGAGTAAAGCCCCTCGTTTCAAATTGAAGCGCCGATGTATAACACACTTGCCACACTCACAGAAATCAGCAACTGCAAGATCACAAAAAGAAAACCACGTTAACCACGCCGATGAAACCAGCCGAGTTGTCGTCGTCGTTCTTTTCGAAATGGAAGCCACAAATTCTAATTGGAAACGGAACAGAAAAATAGTGTGCCTAGATTTCAGAGAGTTTTCAACCTTTCGATAGCCGTGTTTGAATTACGAACTGCGAGAAGGGGATGAAAAGCAAGTATTTGGCGAAAGCGTTGATCGGGCAGGCGTCGTCGCTCTTCCGTTTGCTTGCCTTCTCTCCACGCGACGACACAACAAATGCGCGCTTACGACCAATCTGTGCAGAAGCCATCTTCATGGTTTCAGTTTCGCTTGCTTCCTCTTTTAAATCTAGGCTCTCTAAACAGGAGAGATGGACGGAGGAATGGATGGATAGTGGCAGTTGGACGGTGACTTGCGCCACCTAACCACATGTTTTTTTTCTTACTTCAGCTTATATTGTTTAAGCCTGTTTACTCAGATTTTCCAGCTATCTGTTTATTTACATAAAATAAAATCCCGGGTGCCCTTTTTCCTCTTTTAAAATTGAGACCAAATATCGCAAAATGACCCTTTTCTCAGATATGCAAATATAAAAAATGACATGTCGCAGCGTTAGGTCGTGCTTTTAACAAGAAAAAAAGGCACGCTTTGGGTTTTTTGTGACGCTTCGGGTATGTAGATTATATTTTCGCCATAAAATTGGATCTTTAGTTCCCAACATCCATCAACAGCTGCATTTCTTTTCTTTTTTCTTTTTTTTCACCTGAACTTTTTTACATTAGAGCTTACTTTCCATACGAAATGCATATTCTGCACCGGGCATACTCTGCACATAAAATAATCTCATTCACAGTACACTTTGAAAGATTCCTACGAATAAAATCACTATTCGATGTTCGGCTTTTTTTCTTACTTTGATTCGGTATTCGATTTGGTAACTACTATTCTTTATTCGCACACCCCTTCACGTAACCCTATTACTGCATGCATCTACTATCAAGTACTAATGAAATGCGAACAGCGGTTCTCGGGGCCTACGATACATGCTGTACTACCCAGAGGCAACTAGAAACTGATAGAGCTATGGGGTGCTTTCGGTTGCACGTCAAAAGATCCCCAGGTGGTTCAAATTAATCCTAAGGCCTCCGCTGGGGCCTGCCAGATGCCCGTCGTTGGTTTGGCACGTAAAACCCCCAAATTTGGTTGATTAGCTATGGGGTGGGAAGGGGGCCGCATGGGTGTGCGCCTACTCCAATATGCACACCCTCGTAGCACCTCTCTCCATGTAAATTTTATCAGTTGCTAGTTGCCTCAGGTTGTGCAGCCTGTGTCGAAGGCCGTGCTGGTCGCATTTCATTCTTACACGATAGTACACGAAGCTGTCTGTCCTTTCACAAGGAATATTTTTCTGTGTACAAGCACAGCTTGTGCTTTATAATAAATAAAACAAAAATTTAAAAAAAAAAATTCTTAAACAGTTTGGAGAAATTATCAATATTACAAAACAAACTTTCTGCAAAAAATTTTTTTTTCCTAATATTGTTTACAGCGCTATACTTGTTTTAGTTTACAGCTTTTAAATGCACACGCCAAAAATGTGTACACAACGTCACCACATGTACACGCCAAGGGCAGTGTTATCGTTGGCTACCTCTTGTCAGCGCTCCTCCTTTCCACTTCTCTCGCGTGGGATTTTGCAACACGGAGGAGATGAGAATGCTGCCCTTGGCTTGCCTTGGCGTCTTTTGGCACACACTTTTGAAAGCAGTTAACTAAAAAGAAATATCTGTAAATAATTTTACCTTTTTTTTTTGTAATACATAAACTTTTTCTATGCTGTCTAAAAAAAAAAAATTACTTTTTTGTTTTTTTAGGTTGTCGATTTAGTTGACGTACAAGCCAGCATGTGCTATTCTAAAGTCGCCAATTCCGTTGCCATGAGTGCTGTGCGTGTTTTAGTTTGTGTGTGCCTGGCAAAACCGCTTAATTTTATGTGCTCACTTTTCAGTTACAACGTTCCCGGGGTGAAGGTGAAGCAGTTGTTGGCTCCGCAGGTGACATTCTTCAAATTAAAAAAGTGAGGTTTATTGCTAGCTTCCTTACTTTCTATTGCAGTTGCAAGCTTCTGGCTGTTTCTTCCTGAAAGATTGTACTGGCTGAAAAGTTTACGTGACTTTTGGATTATTATTAGTCCCTACATAATCCATGAATGTTTTTTTTTTGTTGAGGTTATTTACTTCATTGTTTATGCAACTCATATTTAAGCGAGCAGACCATAATGTTCCAAAGGAGTCAAACAAGAAAAGATATTGAAAGGAGACTCTCTTGGCTACATAAATCATTGAGTGTAGGCATAGCTAAAAAGAATGAGACTGCCTCCTATCATCTGTTATACGGATTTTCTTTCTGCCGATGACAAAGCTTTTTGCTTCTGCGGTCAAGATAGGGGCATTGTTGAGACGTTGGCCGGCATGTGAGGCAGTGTTTGGGTGCCGTTTTTTTACAGCGTTTTCAATCGGACATAACAGCAACGTAACTTTTTCTCAACCCAACTCTTCGGCATCTCTCGCATAATGGGAGAACTGTTAAAACATGCACTCAATTACCACAAAAACACCAAACGCACACCCACCCAAGGTCGTGAGACGATAGTCGCAAAATTTAGATATCATTCCAACCAGACCTATGTGTGCACTTCTATGCGAAGAGCAAGTCGTCTGCTTCTTGCGTAGTTGCGGTGACATCAGAATGACGCCGAGCTCTGAGTGGCTTTGATTAAAAAGATAGTGGGTAGACCTCAATGCTAGATGACTTGAGGTCTACCCGCTATATTTTCGATCAGCCAATAAGAGCTCGGCGTTCTGGCATCATCATAACCCCTGCGCAAGAAGCAGACGAACTTGCGCTCCGCATAGCCACTGTCAGCTTAAGAAGCACAGGGCATCATGAATCTTGAACGTCATGTTATTGCCCCATAGCCATTGAGAGTGCGACATCAGCTGATATGACCGCCGAGGAATAAATCGCGAAGTAAGAAGCAGGATCATAATAGGCAGTGTCCTGTATTGCTGTCAGTGACTGTGCAGCATGTTTTAGCCATTTCCAATGCTTGTTTAGAACGGTGAATTGGCACTGTTGGATTTCTTATGGTGAAGACAGCTATAGCATCTCGTTACCCGTTGGAGCGAGGAGATTTGTTCTGCGGGTTGTGGTGCCTGACCCCGGAAC
Source organism: Ixodes scapularis (assembly GCF_016920785.2). Classification (NCBI taxonomy): domain Eukaryota; kingdom Metazoa; phylum Arthropoda; class Arachnida; order Ixodida; family Ixodidae; genus Ixodes; species Ixodes scapularis. Next base: position 73,221,191 of record NW_024609868.1, read on the forward strand.
ACTTTGATTGCCTCCTCCAGCGTCAATGACCTGCTGAACCTCTTCGAGTTCCCCAGCCAACGGTTGAGGCATGAGGTGTCCTCTGTCTTGAGGTCGTTCGACCCGAACGCTGACTATTGGATGGTGGGTAGCGGAGGGATCCCGTCGTTTGCATTTCGCCACGGGGTCGCTCATACCGCGACCTTTTCAGAACGTGTCGGACGACAGCGATTCGGACGACTCTCCATCGGTGGAAGACGAACTGCGCAAACTGAGCGCACGCAGGTGACTATCATTTGAGCATTCTCGTCGGAGTGGCGGCGTTTTTCGCTCACTGGTGGGCTCGGCCAGGAGGAGGGATGGATTGAAGGGGAAAGCCATTAATAGACCATTTTTGAAATTCAGTCTGTCCACTTCAACAGCTATTGTTGCTGAAGTGTATTTCATCTGTCCTTGTTGATGGCGGCCTCTGGTGGGGTTGATGGAGGAGGAAGTCGATCGCAATCACCGATGTTAAGTCTGGCCATTCTAGATGTCGGTCCGCCGTTTTGTTGTCCCCGTAGGCGCGCTGAGACATAAAGCGTCTCTGTGCCACGCATTTGAAGGGGTGATGCAAATCCTCGAAATGCACACCTTCGACACGCTGTAGACGGCTCGTAACAACGAACTGATGGACGGTCGGTCGGTGAATGCCTGCTGAATGCGAGCACTGCATCTGTGTTCCCGTCGGACTTGCGTCTTTGGCACACACTTGACTCGCAAGCCTTTTGATGTGGTGAATTTTGTCGAGAGTTTTACTTGGGTTAGTGCCTTGGAGGGAGTAGCAGTTCTTTGCCACCATTGAAACTGAAAGGAATAGAAAAAAATTGACCGCATCTCCACGTGGTGCATGATGTTGATTGGGGCGAAGCTCTGGTGGTGCTTTTCTACGTAGACGCTGAGCCGCAGCATGCCGAGCTTTTCGTTTGTTTTCATCCATGTCAGAAAGAGAATGTGTGGTATAGAACGTGGTTATATACGCATTTGAGCATTTGACCGCAGCGCACTTTCGTCTATAAACGTTGAGCCAATGCATGCAAAGTTTAACGCGATTATATACGCATTTGACCGCAGCGCCCTCTTCTGTATAGACGTTGAGCGGCTACATGCAACGTTTCATCCATGACATATTCGGCTCTTGAGTTACTACCACATCTTAGAGCCCCCTACTCGTCCCGCAGTCGTGGCCGAGTGGTTAAGGCTATGGACTAGAAATCCATTGGGGTCTCCCCGCACAGGTTGGAATCCTGTCGACTGCGCAAACATTTTTTCTTTTTTTCATCTTTTTTTTTTTTGCCCTACACGACCATGTGAGCACGTGAGCTCACCAACATCAGCAAGATCGATGGGAGCACGGATGCCGGACAGACAAGGCTAGACCCTAAGGAGCTTCGCCTCTAAAAAACTGTACGGCAGAGAACATGTCACTTTCGTACGTCTCCAATGGATTGATTTCGCCAAGTATTCCACGCATGCTTAACACCGCCATAACTCTAGTTTGCAGGAGGCAGGCGACAGTGGACAAGACTGCTCGTGTCGTCTCGTGCTCTGCTTGCGCAGACCCGCAGCAGGGTTGTCACACGTACCAAAAGACTACAGTTCCTACGATGCTGCCGGTAGCGGCCGCATAACGAAATAGGCTGGTGAGGTCGATCTATTGAAGGGCAACTCCGGATGAAAACGATACCAAAATAAATGACTGGTATCGCTTTAGTTGCACAAAATATGATCACAGCCGAAATATTACATCAAAGTAAAGCAGCATACTCCACTAAAACCGATTTTAAAGATGCGACCAGCTGCGCTTTAGAGGGCGGCAAGCGGATTAGCTTTTAATCAAGGGACACTGGCACAGCACCCCTGTGACATCACGTCGCGGTAAAGCTTACGGTCGGTTGGTTCTACAGCGTACCGCAGCACCATGGTGATGTTGCGTCGCAGTCGTACGGATAATGATCAAAATATTGCCCTCCCTCTAGCAGATAGTTCCGGTTTTCCCGTAGACGCCCAAAACCAAACTTTCAGCCGTGATATTTATAAAACTACACAATATATCAGGGGGAAAAAAATTATACCTTGTAATTCAGGGACACTGGCTTAGCTGAAAACAGTTGTAATCCCAAATTAAAAACTATTGATCGGAGATGCCCTTTAATATACAGAAGTGATGGTGCCAGAATATATTTTTACCACCATCAGCATGCAAAAATTTAGACCGATGTGTAAGCAGGGTGGGAACTAAAAAACAAGATGATTTCATTTGGAATTTAAATCTGACCAGTTTTACTATGATGATTAAAATCAAATCGTTCCTGCAAAAATAATCTCCAAAATTGTTTTTATCTACTTTGTCTCCTTTGATGCTTTATATGGGCATTTGCTTTGCACTGAAATCAAAGAGTTGTCAAGCAAGACAAATTTGCTTTGTCAGGCTGAACACGAGCGGAAAACAGTGCTCTTCTGAGCAAATTGGACCATTGCTCTTTCCTTCTATCTTACACTTTGTTTTGTCAGTTATGTTATTGTCCTGATGCATACAAGCCGGAAGGCAGTAGAAGGAAACAAGAACTAGAAATATAATGTCTGATTGCAAGCGAATCAGAGCACAAAAGAAAAGTGAATTAAGCTTTCTAGCTAAGTAAAACTACAAGCTATATTTGTTCTAGTAATATGGTGGGGTTTACACATAAATAAGAAGTTGTTTAATTAAACTGACTTTAAATTCCCAGGAATTCTTATGTATTGTTATCAGTGATCGGATGGATTGATCAGTTTTTTATGCTTAAAAATACATGTATTGATGGAGGGTCACTACTTTCTAGCTACAGTGATATAAATCAAATTAATCTTATTTCCATCAAATAAATTTAATTTTTTCAACCAAAAAAGATTTTTTTTCTTTACTTGGTTTTCTACGTAAGCCATTAGATTACACCAAATTTCTGAAAAGGTCTATTGTGGCATGCAAAGAAGGGGGGTGGCAGCCATTCACTAGGCTTTTTTTTTATGTTTTCTTACATTACGTCGTAAATCACCAGAGCACACGAGATCATGTTGCAACAAAGCTACCCCTTGAATTGGTTGTCGCACTTCATGCATGGAACAAATATTCCGGTAACCCGCATTGTAAGCAGTCCCAAGCTCCCGTGACATAACACAACGTAGGATGTCGGTCCTGTGTGAACCAGCCTTTACCCTGCAAAACATTGTTGTGAGAAGAATGGATTTCGGGAATTGTGAATGTGGGACACTTGCTAGTCAGATGTGTTGTGGAAATGGAAAGTCTAGGTTCAGATAGAGAGTGTAAAAAGGTTGATTATAGAAGTTGTACTGCATGCTACTTCAATCAGCGGTGTTTCTTAGATGAATAGATTATGGATTGGTATTAAGATCAAATTTGGTTTGTGGCTTGATGTTAATGTATGAAGTGCATAAAGCAAATACTTAAAAGCCATTTGAATAATTTTAATATTGGTGTTTTTGTGCGTATTTTGCAAGCTATGTGCAGCCCTGCAACCTCGAAAAAGTACTTAGAATTATGAAGGGTTGGCACATGCTCGCAAACGAGCATATTAAGAATATGTCTTTTGTACCTATTTTGTGTCAAGCGACCTCCAAACCCCATAAAATCAGTGATTTTGTGCATGCCATGTTCTGTTCCTCCACCTGGTTTTTGTGGCAAAATGACGTTTCTCTGCCACTTCAGAAAAGAGATCCACGCCGACATCATGACAAACAAGGTCTCGAATCTGAAGGTGGATGAACTGAGCTCCATCGAGACGGAAATTGCAAGATGTGAAGCACTCCTCTCTGAAAAAGGTGGGGAAATGGAGGGCCTATTTTTGATGTTTTTTTCCTGAAGGGACACTGAAGTGGATTTTAAGCGTGTGCTTTGCAGCTAATGTATGTTGACTGTGTTCTGCAAGAGCCTCTGATACAGTAATGCGTCCAAGATGGACATTGGTGCGTTGAAAGCCAATGAGGCGAGGTAAATAACTAGTGTACCGGTGGCAGTGATCACTAACAAAGGATGGAGTACAGACTTCGCTATGAGGACACAGTTCAAATGTGGAGAGAAAGAAAAGAATGGCTTTGCTGTAGGTCTGTCGAACAAAGCGCTCTGGCGGCATAGGTGGAAGGACTCTCTAGCTCGTGCTCTCTTTTGCCACAGTCGAGCTGCTGTCATAAAATCACTCAACTAAAGCCCCTTGACGTTGTGATTCTCTTACAAGTAGCATCTAAAGTGCTGTTGCACGAGGCGTGTGCCCCATGTGGCCTTTCAAAACAAATGGCAGCACGGGTCTTGCTCATGGCACGTGTCTCGTGCATTGTCTTGTAACAAATTCTATGCATAAATTTTATTAAAGGGTGCAATTCCAAATATTTTGGGATAATGAGTGATTTTACATTAAAAAGCACTAATAAAAGGCGCTACGCCATTTGCTTCACAAAAAGTGGGATATATATTCTTAAATCTTACCTTAAACATGAGCAGAAATTTAAACCAAAACTTGGCTCCGTCTCGCAACATTGGCCTCGGGCCGCCAAAAACATGGTTATCACGTGGTACGAGATGTTCCATGATCGTCAACACAACGACGGGCGGGATTGGGGTGGGACGGCAGGCCATCGTTAGGCGGGCATGTGCCAGGCACAAGTGTCGTCCGCACAACTGCGGCATCAGTCTGCGCACATAGTGTGAACAAAACTCTGAGAGACTATAATCACAAACGGTGAGAATGACGGCCGCGGTTGTGACTCGGAAAACGGCGGTAAGGGCTGAATGCCTCCCAAGTAGCGCACTGCGCAGGCGCATTACGCCAATCACGTGGACACCGCTGAGTGCCGAGAAAACGTTGCTGACGTCACTCGTTGCGCTCGCCCGGAGAAGTAAAAACAAGCCAAAACGAGCAATGGTGATGACGTTTAGCTCAATTTTGGCTACGCCAACGCCGTAGCCTTGACTGCGCTGTTGGTTGCGCCTCAATTCGCCCGATAATGTCAGCCAATTTCGGCAACTTGGCACGTTGCAAAGTTTACCGTCTAAAGGGACCCTGCAATCATATTTTAGCGTCTACCTTTTTTTGCGGTTTCCACATCTTGGGGTTTGGGCAAGCCAGCGGGCACAGAGAGAGTAACTAAATATCAGTGGGTCATATTTTTAACCGGACGATGTGGAAACCTCCTCCACCTACAAGGGCAACCCGCAGTACCGAAAGCGCGCGACATGTGAAGCCCTTGGTCTTGGGCTTACTACTGGTCAGAGCTGCTAAAAGCTTCCTTTTAGTCGAAATACAAAATATAAGTGGCGCGAACCGTTTCAGTTATTTATGAAAGTAGTTTTTGTTCAATATTTTAGATCAGAAAAGAAGCAAATGCAGTTTTTAAAGTATGGAAACAAGAGATGACCCGTTGACATACCCGCCACCAAGCGGTGGAAAAGGCAGCGCATACTAAAAGTGTGTAGTGGGATCAGGCACCGACGAGCGGCGAGCTTAGAAAGGTCTTGGATGTACGCGGCGGCACTGCAGCCGTATACAGGCTCGAGGATCCGACCGGCTCCGAGCGTTCCAAAGGCCTTCGGTGAGCAAGTTTGGCTTGCGGTTTGGCCGTTTGGTGGTATGGCAGCGCAAAGTGGTTCGCATTCTAAACTGATCTTTACCCCGTGTTTGCTGTCGTTTGTGGCGAATGAAGTATCATGTCGAATTAGTCTTTAATCGCGCAGCAAATGCAGTGCGAGTCGCCCTGACTGCCCGGTGCACACAGCCTATCCAGAAGATGCTTTAGTGGCGCCCTCTCGCGCCGTCTACACGGAGTGCGGCAGCCGTGAGCGCTCGCTGAGTTGGCTACCCCTTCTCTAGTTCACGGCCACTCAAGCAACCAAGGACGTCATGAGGGAGGTTATTTTTTGCTTGTTTTTGTAATTTTAATTTCCCTATAACTTTTAAAATAAAGGGAATTTCGAAAAAAGTAAAGTTTCATCAAGTTACTACGTTCAGTACGCTCAGGTTCGATGCAAATTAAAGGAGCTCTGCAACGATTTTAACGTTTAAAGAATTGGGATATTCTGCTTTTGACATTGTTCACCTTGTCACAAAGGACAGAAAACACAACTTCTTCCCTCGAAATGTTGCGATTCCGCCGCGTAATCGCGGGGTTAATATGAGAATATTCCCCGACCTGGCAGCCGTGAGTGGGAGCCATGAGAAACACTCGGCGTGACGTCAATGGGGGGGTCTTGTAGAAAGATAGCAAGTTGTGCGAATACCCGCTCAATAAAAGGTAACTTTTTTTATAAATCTTGTCGTTCCAACATATATATATAAATCCGTCGAAAACCTGGTGTCTTCGACAAAACTTTTATTATACGGAGTTTTAGTGGCACCGTCTATCCTAGGTCCAGAAAACTGTCAGCTCTATCTGCTACCGCGAACGGCCGCCAGAAGCCGGAGGGGGAGGGAGGCGGCGCCGGACGGGGATGGCCGGACCCGGACGTGACTTTCCTCCTTTCACCATATTGTTTGCGCTGCGCCCGCCAGCACGTGGTCACGCGGTCGCGAGCGGATGAGTACTTGCTGCTCACTGATGGCTTTAAAGGGATGCTGAACCGAAATTTGAATTTCCCAAAACACGCAGAAAAAAGCGTGCAACGGGGTGCTACAAACACCAAAACATCACTCATACAGCGATATTTCGAACGGATGACCAATTTTTTCAAGAAAAGGAGGCGCATTTGACAGAGATGATGTCGTCACGTTTCTCCGAGAAGGAGAGGGAACGGCCTGGCGTCTTCTCCGCCTCGCGGCCTTGAGGGAGCGAAGCGAAGAGAGGAGGAAACTCGGTATATTGACGTCACGCGCCTCGTCGGCCTGGTTCAATCTCGACCTCTTTTTCCAAAAATACGGCCATCCATTCGAGATATCGCTTTACGAGTAGGGGTGTAGGGATTGTAGCGTCCCGCCTACATTTCCTGCATTGTCACAGCGCACGTGACTCGGAAGATTGTGAAGGGGTTGAAAGGTGCCGAAAACCTCAATCTTTGTCCATTTTTAAAATAAAAGCTAGGACATGCAGGCAAAAGCGGTTTTTAGAGCGCAGCTCTTAGGCGCCCGTTTCCGGCTTGAGCGGCGTCGCCGTCGCCGTCGGCGTAACCGCGCGTAACCCTCGCAACCCTCGTGAGGGTTACGGGGGTTACTCTCTCGAGGGTTCCTTTCGCGAGGATTACGAGGGTAACCCTCGTGATCCTCGTGAAGGTAGCAACCCTCGTAACCCTCACGAGAGTTACGAGGGTTATTCTCACGAGAGTTACGAGGGTTACCCTCACGAGGGTTATGAGAGTTACCCTCACGAGGGTTACCCTCCCAAGGGTTACTAGGGTTATGAGAGTTACCCTCACGTGAGAGTAACCCTCGTAACCCACATGAGGGTAACGAGGGTTACCCTCACAACGGTTACTAGGGTTATGAGAGTTACCCCCACGAGGGTTACCCTCACAACGGTTACTAGGGTTATGAGAGTTGCCCTCACGAGGGTTACCCTCACGATGGTCACGAGGGCTACCCTCACGAGTGTTATGAGGGTTACCTCCCTGAGGTCGCGTGACCCTCCGCTGAGGTCACGTGACCCCCTCAGGTCACGTGACCCCCTGATGTCACGTGACCCCTCCCCCCGCCGAGGTCACATGACCTCATGGAGTCACCTATCCCTTAGTACCCTACCATCCTATCCCCCAGTACCCTTCCATCCTCCTCCTCAAGAGCTGCGCTCTAATCCGGCGTTACAGGGAGTTGTAAACGGCTTTCATTTTTTTGTTCTTTACTTCAGAAAGGTTGAGACACCAACTCCCAAATCATTTAAAGGAGCTGTGCAACAATTTCAGGGCTTTGCTTAAATAATTGTGGAAGTTGATGCAGTGAACTTCTGCAGTGAACTACAGAAAACAGATTTTGCCTGGATACCCTAGTTTTTACTTAAAAAAATGAAAAAGATCCAGGTTTTTGCCGCCTCTCAACTCGTGCATCGTCTTCCGGGTCACGTGCACAGTGACGTCACTAGAGTAGGCGCGGAGTTCCGGAAAAGTTCTCTCTTTAAAGCCATCAGCGAGCAGCGAGAACTCATCCGCTGCCGACCGCGTGACCACCCGTCCTTGCCCGTCCGGCGCTGTTCCCCTCCCCCTCCGGCTTCTGGCGGCTGTTCGCGGTTTTGTGGACCTAGGATAGATGGCGCCACTAAAACTCCGTATAATAAAAGTTGTCGATGATACCAGGGTGTTGACGCATTTATATATATGTTGGAACGACAAGATTTGTAAAAAGAGTTACCTTTTATCGAGCAGGTATTCGCACAACTTGCTATCTTTCTTACAACGACCCAAGTGACGTCACGCCGCTTGTTTCTCATGGCCGCCGCTCGTGGCTGCAGGTCGGGAAATATTCCAAGTTTTGCCTCGCTATTACGCGGCGGAATCGCAACATTGCGATGAAAGGAGGTGTGTTTTCTGCCATTTGTGACACAGTGAACAATATCAAAAGCAGAAAATGCCAATTCTTTCAACGTTAAAATCGTTGCACAGCTCCTTTAAGCAAAGCACTGCAACTGTTGCACAGCTCCTTTAAAAACCAGTAAGAGTCATTGCAGGGCCCCTGAAACATTCAGACAGAACTAGGTCATAATATTTGACCCGTGGTCTTCCTAAATGATACTGAAGAGGACTGCATTGTTTTTTTTAAAACAAAAATGAGCTGGAGTTGCCCTTTAAAGGGGCAGTGCAACGATTTTCGGACTTTCGCCAATTAACTGTGGGATTTAATCTGTCATTTATGTATCGAAGAGCAGAAAACAGTATTTTCTTGTGCGTACTACTTTTTATTTTAAAAATGTGAAATAAATCGGAGGTCAAAGTGCCTCTCAACCCTCCACGTCCTCTCTCAAGCGACCTACTCTGGGGGATCACCTGGTTTCCCGTTGGGTTCTGTCTTCAGAGATCCCTGCTGCTTCCTCCGCGATTGTCGACCTTTCAAGGATTAGTATCGTCAAAGGTCGCGGCTAGCAATCTACACATAACACGGTTCGCCTCGGGGCTGACGGCGAGTGTAGCAGCAGTGGCATTCTCACCGTAGTCCCCGTAACCGTCGCATGTGGCTGCAGATCGGCGAATAATTCGGCTTTTAGAGCGACGTTTCCCATAATGACGTCACCGCACGTTACATTATGGGTAAATTTCCCCGCTAAATTTAGCGGAAACTTTTTCCCACTAAATTTAGTGGAAAAATTCAACAATAAATTTAGCAGAAAAAATTCCCCGCTAAATATAGCAGAACAATTTCCCTGCTAAATTTAGCTGAAAAATGTTCCCGCTAAATTTAGCGGAAAATATTCTTTTCTGAATTCAGGGGAATATTTCCCGGCTAAATTTAATGGAAAAGTTCCCCGCTAAATTTAGCGGGAAAAATTCCGCGCTAAATTTAGCAGCAAAATTTTCCCGCTAAATGTAACGGAAATTTTTCCCCGGTACATTTAGCGGAAAAAAAATGTACTTGCTAAATTTAGCGGAAAAAATTTCCCTCTAAATTTAGTTGAAAAATTCCTCACTAAATTTAGCAAACAAATGTCCCCACTAAGTTTAGTCGGAAAAATGTTCCACTAAATTTAGCAGAAAAAATTGCTCGCTAAAATTTTAGCACGAAATTTAGCAAAAATTTTCCGCTAAATGGGAGGGGAGCAGAAAAGGAGGGTATGGATGAGGAGGAGGGTCATACCCTCCTCCTCAAGAGCTGCGCTCTAATTCGGCATTACAGGAAATTGTAAACGTCTTTTCTTTTTTTTTTTTTTTTTTTCTCTCTCCTTTGTGATTACCTTAATATCCTGAGAGATGCCCCATCTTCGAAAGATAACCTACCCTTATTTTTGGCTTGATTTGTCATTTTCTTTTAAACACTGAAAGATAGCCCTGTCCTGGTAATCGTAGTGTTCGGGTCAATGAAATGCGGCCTGTTGGCTATGGCGGGATATTAGCTAGCATTGCAGACTGGGAAGTACATGTCATCTTTGCTTCATTGTCCCTCGCCGCGATAAAAAGTCTGACAGGAAAACATTATCTAAAAAGAGTGTTTTTTTGTTTTGTTTTGTTTTTTAATTTTCTTGATTTTGCACCGAAAGTGAGCCCACTCCATATTTTGACCTGATTTGCTGTCGATTTTAGGTAAGCTATCTCTCAGGGTATTACGGTACTCGGCGGAATAGCAGTTTTACGGGGCAATGTTGCGCGTTTGTGGTCACTTGTGCTTGGATAAACAACAAAAAAAATACAAACTGCAAATTCTTTCGACATTAAAATTAAAATGGTGCAGTCTTTTTTTTTTTTTTTTTTTACTTGGTATTTTCGTTTTTGAAAGTAAACTCCCCAATACTTCTCGCAAAAAAAAAAAAAAAACACCTTTAAATTTGTCTTTTCTGTCCCTTCAGTAAATCGATTTTAGGTCATTTCAAAATACATAATGGGAAATTCGTGTTTCTATCTTTTACCATGTCTTAACGTAGAAATATAAAGCAGTAATTCGCTGTGCAGGAGGGGGATGAACAGCTCAGTAAACGAGAACAAGACAAAGCTTTGTCCAGTTGTGGCTCCACGTTCAGCTCTCTTATGTACAGTGTTTGCCAACTGGCTCAACTTGCTACTTTAGTACAGTCATTTCCTTCTTTAGTCTAGCCTTGTAAGGCCAATTTTAAAGTGCGGATAAAATTGGTGCGTCTTGTGTGCAGTCAAGCGGACCATACCCGAGGGACCCCAAGTGGCGGCCTTCACCAATGGATACGCCGCACCCCTCGAAGACTGGTGACTCCTGCCGTTCAAAGCAACGCTACGCCTCATGTAAATCAACCGACCGCAGTGCAGTGCGGTGTGATAGTTGTTATTGTTTCCCATCGTCACATCACTTTCTGTTCGTTCATTTATCTGCAGAGAAGTAATGCAGGCTCTCCTTTTTTTTCTCGAGGACTATTACGTAAAGTGAGGGATTTTCGGACGAGCAGCAGAGCAAGGCCGGAGCGACTGGTGTGTTTATGTGTAAAAGTGTGATTAAGTTCGGAAATTGTATAGCGCACAGACTGCGTACGATGCAGCCCTTACGCCAAAAATGTTTGCGGTTGTGCATAGTTTCCTTTTTATTGAATAAAAGGTCCGGATACATGCCTATGCGGAGAAACTGCGTCGTGTTTTCTCGTGCTCAAAACACTCCGAACGCGCCGAGCTTGTAGCTGGGCGTGTTTTGCGTCGTGCGATAGCGTGACCTAAAAATAGTTTGTCGCGGAGCAAGCGATGCGTGCAGTTTGTTTTTCGGCCTTCGCTGACGAGAAATGCCGCCAGCTGGAGAAGAAATGTCACGGGCGCGTGGTGTGGCTTTCGTGAATCTTGTGACGCTGAAAGAGGCGGGTGCTACGTTGCGACTGGACCAATCGGCTGTCTGCCGTTGTGTCACGTGACGGCGCTCCGCCTCTGTAGCCGCAAGATCATAAGTTTAATATACGTATACTCCGTTTCGCATTTCGTGTACACCATTCAAACATGTACGAGCCCTCAGCCCAGCACGCGCGTGTTCGTCGTTTCGGAAAGCGAGCAAATCACGCTGCGTACGTACGAACAATGAGAATGAGACCGGCCAAAGCTACTGGCGCAAGCGCGTTGCTTCATGTATGGTTTCGTTTGCGCGAGAACGCGTGCCAACGAGATCAAACCCCATGCTCGCGCCAGCACCTTTGATAGCGTTGTAGACCCGTGCCACACGGGCAACTCGAATGCCATTTACAACGAATGACATTTGCACGATAGGCCAATCAGCGCGCGACACTCCGAGCGCGGGGCGTTCCACGCGCGACAGATCGAGCGCCTATTCGTTGATCACACGAATGTCCTTCGTTGTAAATGGCATTAGAGTTGCCCGTGTGGCACGGGTATTAGTACGAAACGGAGTATTAGTGGCGAGCTGTTTTGGTGGCGCCCTTCTATGGTTCCCTCTTACCTGGCGAACAAGTTCGATGGTGTTTGTAATGAGCATGGTGGAAGCTTGAAATCATTGCGCTCTGGAACCAATGCTGCCAAAGTGCTTCCATTTCTCTTCCGTCAAAGAGAAATCCTTTGCTGACGTCACAGTCAGCATTCGGCCAATCGTGGAAGGCCGATCACAGTTACGCTTTCGATCTGATAGGTCGTCAAGTTTCTTCAAGAAAGTGGCCTCGCATCGCGACTTTAATGCGTCAAAAAGTTGGGGCGCAAACGAGCTGAGGAAGGTTTAACATAATTTTAAGCAAACCCCCGAGACTGGGGAAAAGAAACAACAGAAAACGCGGAGTGAGACTCCGTGTTTTGTGTTGTCCTTCGTCCTTTCCCCAGTCCCGGGGGTTTGTCTAACATTATGTTAACGCGTCGTTTGCAACCGGCAGTTTGAATTTGACGCGTTTTGAAATGTGTCTTCGAGAGCAAAACTAAGACACTGTGATCGTATCAATTCGACATCGTGTTTAAAACGATATGCCACCCGGTCTTTGCGCCGCCTTAATCGCGTATGCCGAAAGCAGGTCGTCTGCTTCTTGCTCAGGGGTTGTGGTGATCGACGTCAGAACGACGTCGTGCTCCGATTGCCTTTGATTGGAAAGATAGTGGATAGGCCTCAATGGTAGATATGCCTTGAGGTCTACCCACTATTTCTTTCAATGAGCCAATCAGAGCTCGGCATTCTGACATCATCGCAACCCCTGTACAAGAAGCAGACGAACTTGGGCTCCGCATAGCTCACCGCACTTTGCACATTTTGAGCTTGCCCTCACTCAACGTGGTTTTAGGCAACATAGCCTACCCCCAACCTTGCCGCCGCTTTCAAAACCTTCTACCAATTTCACTTGAGCTTCTGCAGAACAGAAAGCTGTGGCGGCAGGTTCGCTCGCAAGCGTTCTCGGGCTTCCCCTCTCCCTTGCCCGTGCGAGTCTTTCCCCCGTGATGGGCATTGGGCGGATAACAGTTACGCACGGGCATTTCTTTTTTCCCGTCTAATCATTACAGCAACTACGCCTCCCGTGGATAACCGTGAAGCGGATCTGGCGTACGCTCGCTGTCAAAACGCGCCCTACAGCAAAAAAAGAAAAAAGCCCGTGTGTGTGTGTGTGTGTGTGTGTGTTTTTTTTTTTGACAAAAATTGCGTTTTAAATTAAAATGCGGTCGGAATAATTTTTATTATTATTTATCTCGTTAAATAGACGCCGAAGCAAAGCTCAGAAAGCCACGCGTTTGTGCATCTGACACCTTTTGACAAGGGTGGTTTTTGCACTATTGCTGATCGTCATCGAACCAGTTGAACACTCGGCGCTGCTGTTGGCAGAGCGCCTGCCAACACCTCTTTCTTAAAGTTTTCACATTTAAATATTCTAAGCTTAAATGGTAAAACAAAATGGCTAGGTGGCGTAAGCTACCGCCCGATCCAGAGGGCTCAGCCGCATTAATCCATCCGCATGCGCAGACGGTCCACTGCGTTGCGATTCCTGCGCACGCGCAGTGCCGAAACCTCGTGCGGAAACTGCGCGTTTGCCCGCACCTCCTCGGGGCTTGTTTGGAAACCGCGCGTTATCGTGTGCGCATACAGCATTTTCAGCAAACGTGACTTACTGGCAGGAAACCAGGGTTGGGCAGAAATACTCAAAAATGTATTTGGAAATACAAATACTGAGATACTTTAAAATAGTACCTAAAATACTGATACTGAAATATGTATGTAAAAGTGTATCGCGATACGTATCCGAAATACATTTTAAATAGAGGCAAAGAGTATTTGGAAATACAAATACAGGAATACATTTTAGGGAAGGCAGAAATACAAATACAGAAATACTGATACTGCAATACATTTTTCAAATTTTTTTGAGACCAAATTAGATGAAGCTTGGAGTTGGAAGTGAAAGTTTTGGATCCTGAAATTACTTTCCCGTAGGCTTGGCACTTTGCCTTGAAGGTAGTGTTTTCGGACGAAGAGGAGTCTTCAATGGGCTCAGAAAAACTTTCAAGGACTGACCGTGGCCCCTTCCCTGACATCCTGTCTGTCTGACGAGGGATGCGAAAAGACTTCGACCTCTAAATAAATTCTCTGTCATCCTAAATCCCATCAAAACGTCCCCACGCCCCTGTCAAATAAGAACGCCCTGTCAACATTTATCACATGACGTCACGGTATAGGTGTGTCCTTGAACATGAAATTTTACCACATTGCTGTATGAAAGGACAATACATACTTTCGTTGTAGGTTACCTCGTTCAAGATCGTGCAGGATTTTCGAGAATGGTGGACCACCTGAAACATTCTGGAACACACGTCTTATCTTCTGTTACGGTTGAAAAAACGATACGGTGGCATCCCTGTTGTGAGGTGCTTCCTGCTGACCCTCCGCCACCGACGTCTAGATTGCAGTCATCAAGTTTCGCCTTGCATACTCTAAATAGAGACCTCGTGGAGTGCGACCTGATATTGCCGGCAGAGTTGCGAGCTCTCTGAGAAATAGCGCGCTCGAGACGAGTCGCAGGTGTACGAAGTCTGGGTCGGCACAGCGAGGCCACGTCTGACCTTCTTTCTGGGTTTCGGATCACCAGAGCAGCGGGTCACTTTCACGTCGGCTGATCACGTACCCTTGAGCCGTGCAATATTACGGTCGCAGCCGCAGACGCATTCAAATATCTGTTGAACACTGCGCGACTTATCCTACTATTTCACGTCAACCACTGAAAGGCTCGTGCTGCAACAGACTGTGACTCAGCTTTGCCGGATGGGTGTACTGTGTACGTCAAGGCAAGAGAGACGTTTAGCAGCGGGCTTTGGATGCCCGCAAACAATGGCTCAAGAAACCCCTACCTAAGGACCTGCGGCACAAGATGCTCTGACTCCACTCCTGGCACGCCACCTAGTTCGAGTCCCCGACTGCGCAACAGTTCTCAAAAGAGAGAAGAGGACCCCTAGAAAAATAGTATGGAGAATCGGAAGGAACCTTGGTCAGCACAGTAACAATGCCCCACCATCTCCTTGACCCTGGTGCCCTCAAAAGTAAAACAAAAAAAGCGTTTGGATTTTTTTTTCTTTTTTTTTTTTTTTTTTTTTTTTGGGGGGGGGGGGGGAGGAGGGGAGTATTCCTCAAGAAATGTAACGAAATACATTTCACCCTGATTGTATCGCGATACAAAGAAACATTCAAAATGTATTTCGATACAGGAATACAGATACTGGTGAAAAAAAAATGTATCGCGATACAGAAATACAGATACAGAATGTATTCCTAAAATACTATCCCGATACATTTGTATCGCGATACTGCCCAACCCTGCAGGAAACGAATACGGCTAGCAGTGTCCCAAAACGTGTCTTCGGCGCATCTGAACGCAACCAAGAGCGCGCCAATCAAAGGGCAAGAAAGAAAACGCTCAGTGAACGCGCGATGACGAGGCAGCAAAGCGCGCGCCGTCATTGTTTGAGGTAGGGGGTAAACAAACGCACAAGATGCGCAAGGAGCAGACGAACTTGCACGCGTATTCAACCCATAGTTTCGTTTGACTTGCCTTTTTCGCTTGCTCTCGTCCCCATCCACCTGGATGGGGACGAGAGGTACGGGCGGCGAAAAAATAAAACATTTCAACCTGCAAATAGTAAAAACAGTAAAGAGGAGACAAAATGATTCTGTTGGCGTGGTGGCGGCGAAACAATGTCTGACGACATTTCAAGATGGCGGCGCCCTTTGCAAGTACGGCCTCCAGGCGCCGCCATGTTGTTCGGTTGGGGTGCGCTTGGGCGCGGTCATAGTCTGATTACAACGCCTAAGCAAGGCGTCGCGATCCGATTATGGCCGCGCCAAGCGCTCACCAAGCGAGCAAGGTGGCCTCTGTTCATAGAAAGGCGACTCATTTCCAAGAGATGACGAGACGCTTGAACGTTTAGGTGTGCTCAAATAAGGGGAGCGGTGGCGAGCACCGACAGTTCGCCGAGTCAGTTTACTCAAAGCGACAGTGACGCGGCATTCGCGTCGCAGCGGCTCACGAGAGTTCTTCTACCTTTGCATTATCTCATGCTTGTAAAGTATTTACAACAGCTCTACGAACGCCAGATAAAGCCCCTTTTGTTCAGGGGCTTCATCGCCATCCTAACATTACGCGAAGCTGTATCTTATCTGGAAGTCTGGATAACGCGCCGTCACAACAGTGATGTAACGGCCGGCTTGTTACAGAAGTGTCGGCATTCATTGGCCCCCTCTGGAGTGCTGGCTAGCGTGACGCTGTCGAGTTGAGTGGCGAAGAAAAACTCGCCGTAGATAAGCTGAGCGGAGAAAAGCTCGCGAGAAAAAAAGTTCCCCGCGAAACCGTCGATGCGAAGAAACAGCGTTCACTAAAAGGGGAAAAAAAAGAAAGCCGTTTACAACTCGGTAACGCCAAATTAGAGCGCAGCTCTTGAGGAGAAGGAGGGAAGGGTACTGAGGGGAAGGTATACCCCTCCGCCCTCCTCACCTCGTCGTCCTGTCTGCTACCCGCCACGGGAGTCACGTGACTTGGTGACGGCGACGCCGCTCAAGCCGGAAACGGGCGCCTCAGAGCTGCGCTCTAAAAAGTTGGGACTCCAATCTACGTTGTGAAGGTGGTTGGCCATTGAAGCTGTGGTATCACCCGCAACGATTGAACGAAAGAAAAGTAAACGCACTGTACCAAAGCTTTTTTACTTGACTTCGTACGCTGCCGTTGCAGCGGCAGCTTATGCAACCCCAATCTTTAACGAGAAACGCATGCGGGGAGCGCTACGTGCTTATCATCGTTCGCGCGCGCCTTATCATTTTGTCTTGACCCTTGTTTTGGGGGTTTCGTTCTGAAACAAGTATCAGAACCACATATGATAAGGCACGCGCGATGGTTTTCTGTAGGCGGATACTAAAAAACCCGACCAACGATAATTTCTCTGTATCTTCCTCGTGTTTAATTACTGTTACCAACACGCTCGTTTTGTACTTAATGAGTCATATACAGCTTCGCCGTAAAAAACAATTGATATAGATAGAATGAAGACAGCGTGTTGGCTAAAGGGGCCATGAAACGAATTTTGGACTAGGATAAATGATTTTAAATTGGGACTTTACTAATCGCATATCGTTTAGTTCTCCAAAAGAAAGCCAGCTTTTCGGTACGAACATTTGAAAAAAATAGCGGACTATTTTGTACCTTCATTCTTTCGAAAGCTCTCCGCCTTTTCACTATGATACATCCGCGGTTCCCAAAGCGCGTCAGCGGTGCCAACCTGACGTCAGCGGAGCCCAGCTCACGCATTGGACACGAGGACTGCGTCACTCGGGCGTATGCGCTCGTCAACATAAATCCGTCGACGAATATGACGAAGTGACCTGACGGAAATTATCGTCACTGGGGAATGACAGATTCTATGGTGTGCATAAAAAGCACGGTGGAAGCTAGGAGTCATCGCACCGGTGCGAAAAAATGTCACGACGACGTGATTGATTTCACAGTGCGCATTTGAGTTGAGGACTAAAGCTAAGGAAGAAGAAGTGGGGAAATCGTTTTATGGTGGGGGGGGGGGGGGGGGGGGGGAAGGGGGAAGGGGAAGGGAGGGACCCTTTTAAACACCTAGGTATGCGAAAGCAAAAGGGGACAAGAGACACACAAAAACCTGTCAGACACGGATAGCGTTCAACTCGCAACAAGTTTTTTCTCCCTTCCAGCGTGATCTTGACAGCGCCCCTGCTCAAGGCCACGCTCGTCTCCCCCCTAACAGGGGATCACAAAGCGGGGGGACACCTTGCAGTACACTGCGTGCGGTGCGGGTGTGATCCCCTGTTAGAATTAACAAAATTTATTAAAATAGTAAATAACAAGACTGAGAGGAAAATAGTTGAAGCGTATCTTATCAAGCCCTTAGGTGACAACTGCGTCAGCACGCCTTCGATTTTGGTAAACGACAAAGAAGTATCTTTTCTTTATTGCTTTCTGTAGTCACGTTGCACTGATACAGATGTTTAAATCATTGTCATCTGTTTATGTATATGGGTTGCTTATATCAGATGTGGTTGGCGTGATGAGAAAGAGTGTTCACGCATGTGCGCTGGACGGTTTGGCCTGATTAAATCAGTTGAATGTTAGCGCTAGTCCGAGTTGTATGTGCCTCTTGGTCCGTGTTTTTTGCGTCTCTTCGTCCGTTTTTTTTTTTTTTTTTTTTTGCGCTTTTTAGTTTTTTTTAGGTTATACAGCCTAGTCTGCCTGAGCGGCCGATTTGTCGCTCAACTGTAGATGAGAAATTTAACCAGTGCAATACAACCGCTAGCCTGGCTGGGGCTTTTCTCGCTGCAAAATAAACTACGCATCGTCGAGCGCTCTCAGCTCAAATGTAGACCTAGTAGTCCGAACCTTATGCCAAAGTTTCAGCACTAACCGTTATTGTAATCAAAAGTTACGTTTCTTTTTTTTTTTTTTTAATGCGGAAATGGCTGTTTACAGAGCTCTGACTGCATGGAGTTTCTAAAAACTGGCGAAAGTGGTTCTCCCCATTGAAATTTGCAGATCACTTATAAACTTTTGAATAAGAAAACGGTTAGTGTTGTTACGTGGGCATCTGGTTCGAACTCCTAGCACTATGTTTGGAGGGAAAATCGTTCGGCAATACGTAAATTGCATTATTTTCTTTTTATTTTTATCCGAACGTTACATGCGGCGTCCAGACACGCTGTATGTCTGAACGCCGCATGTGACGATGGATTGCAGGGGATGTAACGATTCTACGAAGCCAATCCAATGTTGTGTGAGTTTCACGTGACCTTCGGGATGCCGTCACTCGACACGTTCGCAGCGCTGGATTGGATGGGATCGCTTGTAGCATCCACTGGGATGCTTCAAAAGGTGGAACGGAGTGCCGTAGTTATTCATTTATTCATAGCTGTGTTTATTTTTTGTGCTCATAAACGTTTCATTGTCTTTTTGTTTGTTTTTTCGTGTAAATTTTTTACCAATCCTAGCAGGCGGCGTAATACGCGTCGAGGTCCCTTGGTCCCGCTGTGTAGATTAGGGCCCCAGCCACCCCAGCTTGGGTAGTGATTGTTATGTGGAAAATCTTCACATTTCACCATTTATTTAAGAATGTATACGCAAGTCCGTTCTAGTCGGCAAATGCGATTTACGTTGCAACCACCCTGCTCGCTTTATGTCAAAATTACAACAACAATTAAAAAAAAATCATTGCCGACACCTTGAAAGGGGGGCGGCAGGGTGTACCCCGGTGCTCCAGCGGATACTTCAAAATTTCCACAAATGGGGTGGTTGTGAATAAAATAAACTTTTCGGGAACAAACTGCCAGCTACGTGCCAAAACCATACTAATTAAAAAAATAATAATTTACTAATAAAATGTTTCTTCATCCTGCATGGGAACAGTGATGAGTGTGTGCCCGTTCTGCGCATGCGCTGTGAACATCGTACTCAGATACGGCATCCAGACGTCAATGCCGTACTTTGTGCACAAAGACGTTTGCAAGCAGCCGCGCATCGAGAGCTATAGTCTGGCCACCGTGGGTGGAAAGCTATTTGTTTTGACGCCAGTCTGGAAGGTACACCCAATGCCTCCCTCCTGTACAGGAGGCGTTGGTACAGTTAGTACCAACGCCCCCTGTACCAGTTAGTACAGGAGGTGTTGGTACACCTCAGCAGTGCTTGACTACCAGACGATCTACCCACACCAGCAGCAATCGTTAAATTATTATTATTATTCCTGTAGAAGCAGACTAGCGCAGACAACGCTTATGGCCTGAATGTCCAACGAGACTGAATGTCCAACGAGCCTGAATGTCCAATCGGTCACGTGACAGGCGAGACGGAATGTACAACGAGACGAAAGATCCAATGGAGACGGAATGTCCATCGAGTCTGAATGTCTAACGGCAACGAGACGAAAGATCCAACCGAGACGGAATGTCCAACGTGCCTGAATGTCCAACGAGACGAAAGATCCAACCGAGACGGAATGTCCAACGTGCCTGAATGTCCATCGAGACGAAAGATCCAACCGAGACGGAATGTCCAACGAGCCTGAATGTCCAACGAGTCTGAATATCCAACGGGTATAGAATGAACCTAGCAAAGAATTTAGAAGACATTTCTTTGTTGAATTGTATTACTGATAGTTACGGCGGTGAAAAATGCGTTCGATGAAATGGGGAACCGGACATTTCGGTGCGGAGATATCGGTACGCGATCATTTCGGTATGTGGTCGCTTCGGCACCGGGCTTTTTAGTACCGGGATTTTTGATGCACGGCTATTTTGGTATGCCGCTGAGCT
Organism: Ixodes scapularis; assembly: GCF_016920785.2. NCBI lineage: Eukaryota > Metazoa > Arthropoda > Arachnida > Ixodida > Ixodidae > Ixodes > Ixodes scapularis. The sequence continues at coordinate 73,241,554 of NW_024609868.1, forward strand.
TGTCCCACTGACGTTGCCTCTGTGAAGTCCCCAAATGAAATTAAAATTATGCTCGTATATTTTGTAGACTTTATAAAATCCCCAAAACAATTCATTTATTGTTCGTTTTATATATCTAGATATAAAGATGATTTCTATAATTAAAAAAAAGGCGTTTAAAAGGTCACACATGCTACAAGATCAAAGACCGAACTCGTTGGTTGACCATTGACAACCTGTCACGCGTTTGATTTTAGAAGGTCGTACCTCTGGAGCGGAAACAAATGTTCCTCAGCCACCGTTTTTCCGTATTGTACGAGTTGCTGTATTTTTCTTATTCGTGTCCCTAGTCCCGCGAAGATGATGTCCCTCGCATGGGAGAAAAGCGCCTGATTGAATATTTAGTGTTATAATTATTATTAGGTGAAGTCGGTGTAGTATGTGTAATTACTCTAAATTGTAGTTTTTGTTTTCTTCTATTTACAGAACGAACGTGAAAGTTTTAGACATTTCTAACTGGACTTCTCAGTCCCCAGAAACAAAAATTCGATCCTCATATCAAAATCAGTGCTAGAATACAACGTTCCTTCTATTAAGCCTTTGTGCAGCTAATCTCCTCAATTGGTGAGCTTTTGTCCGGTGATTGTGCATTGACGCTTATCGCGACGATTAGTTTCGCATGCTTTGGCCACCAAAGCAATTGCTGTCGCAGTGAACCATGTATTAAGCAACAAGTAGGTAATACTCATAATTATTACAATACTTTTTTTAGGGTTGGCTTCCGTCGTTTCCGCCTTTCCTGGTCACGTGGCATGCAGCAATCGCACCGATAGCATACCAAGGCTGCGATCGGATTTCAACTGGTTCTAACTCTGTGACAGAGCCGCTGCGAGAGTGCGACCGTTATTTATTCATATGCGTACGTTACAAGTGCACATATGACCACCGCATCAGGAGGTCAGCCCCTCGCTCGGTATTCCCAAATTCCATAATACTAGAGTTGCGAGTGAACATACTCACGAAGAACCCGACTTTTATTGTTTTGAATAACCCGGGTACGATTTACTATCGGACCCTTGCCAATTCTGAGAGCTGCATTTGTCATCCTCTCTTTTTTGAAAAGAAGGTCTCACTGTTGACCCCCACTGTCACCGGCAATCTACACACCCAACCCTAATCAACTCTTTTCGACAGTTCGACAAACGGGGACTTTCGCCCCATTCTTCATTCTGCGAATCGGGACGAATTGTCCTTCTTCCAGTTGTCCAGAGACCAATGGAATTTCGAAGAGGCGACCGGATTCGTGGTGCAATACGCTTACCCTACAAGAATAGAAAGCCAGGTGGAACGATCTATTGTTATATTAATACATGACGCAGGCTATTAGTACATCCGGGTGTGAACCTTCTGCTGCACGCCGAGATAGATGCGTTTGCTTCCCACCTACCAAGACGTCATGAACTACCTTGACAGAATGGCGAGCTTTGGAGTGCTTCCAGACATGGGCTTCTGAAAAGAACTATGCATGTCACATGCAAAAAAAAAAAAAAAAAAGGAAAAAGAAGTTGCGTACTGTGTGATACTAGTATTATCGCTCTACTCACTGACATACAAACCTATTGGTAGGGAATGGATGCGTATGTAAACTACTGACGACTGAAGTGTACAGTAAGTAGTTGTCTGTTCCAAAGATAAACGAACAAAAATAAAAATTTCTCTCACACAATTGTTCCGCATTTACTCGGGAATTGTCGAGTCACACTAACCACCACCCCCATGCATTTACAGGTGCGTTAGATGTAGATTTTATTTAAAATAAAAAATATATATATATATATATATTTTTATCAGTGGGAAATTACGCTTGTGGAAACCCTTGATGCCTCGCATCCACAGCTCCCAAAGCTCCTTTTTAAAAAAAAAATATTGACTTTCCGCAAAGTCAGTGGCGCTAGCGGGCGGTCATGTGTTTGCGATGCGGATCTCCGTATGTAGCTCATCTATAGATCGAAACGGGCAGGGATGAGGACTGAACTAGAAATTCCTGGGTTCTGAAGCGCGGCTTTTATAGACGTCCCCCAATTGCGATCCACTAGAACACCCGTACATTGCATCCCTATTATATATTTCAAATTGGCTGACCTATGTCATCGGAATATTCCAAACATTTGAACTGTTAATATCAAAGGAGCGTTTGGCGTCGTAAAATCGACACCCTTAACCGATTGGTACATAGCTGCGCATCGGCACTCAGCTAACCATCACGCCTTAAATAGATGAAATTATAATATTTGTGTCTGCTCTGTTTCTTTGTCGGTCCGCAAACGTCGGCTTTTGCGGCGCGACATTTTAGTATGATGTAACTACGGCAATGCCTGCAGGGACGCGCACTAAATATACACACAAGTCTGTACATTTAGGAGGGCAAATTATTCTAGCACGTGACAGGCGAGACGGAATGTCCAACGTGCCTGAATGTCCAACGAGACGAAAGATCCAACCGAGACGGAATGTCCAACGAGCCTGAATGTCCATCGAGACGAAAGATCCAACCGAGACGGAATGTCCAACGAGCCTGAATGTCCAACGAGACGGAAGATCCAACCGAGACGGAATGTCCAACGAGCCTGAATGTCCAACGTGCCTGAATATCCATTATTGGATCTTTCGTCTCGTTGGACATTTAGGCTCGTTGGACATTCCGTCTCGTAATCCGCAGACAATTAGAAGGAGCCTGTTTTGAGCACGCGCTGTGACCTTGAGAATACGGCATAAAGCGCGAAACACATGTACGACGAAACCGTCCGATCCGACGTCCGACCGCGCAATACGACGGTCGGAGGCGAGGGTTTTCGTAGTATCGGAGAGCGTTGAAAACCCTCGCCTCCGACCGTCGTATTGCGCGGTCGGACGTCGGATCGGACGGTTTCGTCGTACATGTGTTTCGCGCTTAAGTCATTCCCTTCTAGGAGCGTGTGGGACAAGTCATCGCGGCGCTGCGGAAAACGGTACAAATTCTCGATGAAGGCGCAGTCTTTGACGACGGCGTCTTCCGCGTGCGTGACACACGCGCGCATATCGGCTCCGCCAAGCAGTCCGCGTTCGACTCGGGGCATTCCCGACACGCTGATTCCTCGTCGTCGGCGGCCGTTGCGCCATATAGCTTGCCAGGCGGCCACGCTACGCTAGGCCGCTTATCGCGCTGGAATGTCTCACAACCTGACTGCTGGGTTCCTAGGGGCGGTCTCCTCCCTTTCCGCTACGCTCGGGGTGTGTGTAAATAGCCGCTGCCTTGAGATGACGCCGGAAATGGCGGCCAAGTAGCAACGAGCCTCCGAGGCTTTTTTTTTTTTTTTTTTTAGTTTTTTGCGACGAGATTTAGTCGAGACTTTTAGTAGACCGTATAGACGCTTTCAGCGCGCGCCAGATTGAGCCGCCATTGCCGACCTTCTCTTGTCTTACCGAGATGCCGAGCCACTGAAGCGGGCGTTGACGAGCCTCCACAGGGGCCTATGCTGGGGAGAAGGACAAAGTAACATTTAAAATGGTAATAACCGGTCCTACTGTGGTAATGAGGAAGTGGGGCGAACGGAATAATAGGGAACAAAAAGTGAAGGTCAGTTATGGCGGCGCCCATGCACAGCTGCCTGAAAGCGTCTATAGAGGAGTATTCACTGGCTGCTATAGACAATTGCAAGCATGGCGCCACAAGTGGTGCCCCATGCGTGCAAGCGCGTGCAACGCGCGGGTGAACGTAGCTTTGGCAAGCTCGTAATCGCACGGGCGTGCCTGCTCGAGTAGAGACATGGCGGCGGCCAGTCGCCCAGCTTGCAATCGTCTATAGGGAGTATTCACTGGCGGCCATATCCGTGTGCGCTGCTGCTGAGCGCGTGCTGACGGCAAGCTTCCGCAGTCCTTTTGGAGCGTGCATTTAGCACCATCAAGGTTGCCGGTCTTAGCAGGCTATTAATGTGAGCTCGTTCTGAGCATGCGCTCTAAACATCGCCCTCAAATATGGCGTCCAGTGAATACCTCCTATAGCTGTGTGCTCGACTGCTGAGCGCGTGGTGACGACGGGCTTCCACTGTTCACGTGCACGTGCAACGTGCATTCTGCACCATCAAGACTGCCGGTCTTAGCAACCTATTAATGTGAGCTTGTTCTGAGCCTGCGCTCTAAACATCGCCTTCAAATATGGCATCCAGTGAATATTCTATTCACTGGACGCATGTATTGAGGGCGATGTTTAAAGCGCGTGCTCATGAACGAGCTCACATGAATAGTCTTGACCGGCAATCTGGAAGGTGGAGAATGAACGTTTAGAAAGAACTGCGGAAGCTCGCCGTTAGCACGCGCTCAGCAGCCGTGCACACAGTTATGGTCGCCAGTGAATACTCCCTATAGACGCTTTAAACACGCGCCAGATTGAGCCGCCACTGCCGACCTTCTCTTATCTCACTGTCACTGAAGCTTGCGTTGGCGAGTCTTCACAAAGGCCTATACTAGGGAGAAGGAGAACCTGAAGTGGTCAGTAACCTGTCCTGCTGTGGAAATGATGAAGTGAAGCGAACGGAATAAGAGGAAACAAACACTCAAGGTCGGTTATGTCGGCACCCATGCTTTGCTAGCGGGAGCTCGTGCTGTCACTTTGAAGCTTGGAACGAGGTGCACGCGCCCGCTTGGCCCGCTCTCCGCAGTGTACGGTGATGATCTGCTAAACCTGGACGCCATGCTTGAGGGCGATGTTTTGAGCGCATGCTCAGAACGAGCTCACATTACTATGCTACTAAGACCGGTAATCTTGATGGTGCGCAATGCAAGTTGGAAAAGAACTGCCGAAGCGCGCCGTCAGCACGTGCTCAGCAGTCGCGAACAGAGCTATGGCCTCCAGTGAATACTCCCTATTGAGATGAACACTTAACTGTGTAGCTTAGTTGGCATATGCGGTAGCTTTTTTTCCGCCTAAGCTGACACGCTCAGTCGTTTTCTACACACAAGCTTGGATTAAACAGATGCATGTATATTCCGTTTCACCCGATCAACCGCGTAGGACGCTGCACACCATCGACGCCAACTTAAAGCCCTGTGAGTGTCACATGGCCTTCAGAGGGGAGTTGCGACGAGGCTTCATATTGGAACAAGCACGCTTTTTGGGTCAAACACTTAATTGTTTTGTAAAAATATGTTTTGGGAACTCCTCGTTCCAATAGTCATGTGAATTAAAGAGTGATTAAAAACTGCCAGGAAAGCCGAACAAGTATGGCGGGCTGTTTCAGCTCATATTGTCCGTAATTGTACGTCTTTCGAATTTCTTTCGTTACATCAGATTATTTATAGTGACCATTGAAACGGCCGCGGTAGGAACTGACGTACGTTGCTCTTGCTCGTAGGGAGTCGTGTGTAAGACCGCTTGTCCCATTCCTTGCTCTGCACCCCGATGCTATAGTACTTCAGATACCTACGGTTGGTGACGGGGCCTAAGCAACACCACCTAGACAGAAGGCCTCCGCATGGTTTCCTCTTTCTCTATGAAACGTCATCACAGTCGGATCGCGCTCGGTCGGCTATTGGACCCGAGTCCGACCTTCGACGCGCTGATTGGCCACGAGCCGCAGCCGAGCACTGACGCAGCACTCGTGCCCAATCTCTCGCCTCGATCGATCTGACTATGATGACGCGTGTGGAGGCCTTCTGTCTAGGTGGTGTTGGCCTAAGCCGCTCATTCAATTTTATAACATGCAAAAAAAAGGGCGACGTTTTTTTTTTTTGTTTTTTTTATATTTTGAAAAAAGTTTAGCTGTAACATCCGCGCGAGCCATTCAAGGTTGTTTGATAAACGTGATCTGATACCGTATGGAAAACTCATAGAGTTGGCTCGTTGTTCTATAGGAAGTATTCACTGGCGGCCATAGCTGTGTGCACGACTGCTGAGCGCGTGCTGATGTCGAGCTTCCACAGTTCTTTTGTACTGTGCATTACGCACCCTCAAGATTGCCGGTCCTAGCAACCTATGATTGTGGGCTCGTTCAGAGCATGCGCTCTAGACATCACCCACAAATATGGCGGCCAGTGAATACTCCTTATAGTAACTGTATACGCTCCGCTTGTTACTCCTCCGCAAGTTTAACATTGCACGCTGGCGATATGGAACGTGGGTTCAACAATCGAGCATTACGAAAAATATATCAACTTTGAGACCGATTCTCCAAATGAGCGATCCACCCTCCCCCCTTTTTCTTGTTGTTGTCATGTCCGTATTGTCGTGGTATTGTTATAGTATTGTGAGGTTTGAAAACTTTAAATTTTGGTAACAAATCACATCTTTTTAGTATTTCATATAGACGGTATACATATTTCTTTTCATGGACATCTAATACATTTGTTTGAAATATTTCTTTATTATAGATGTATTTATTTTTGCAGATAATGTCCATAGTATCAGCACCTTCTCTGCCAAGCGAATCTTGTACATTGATCAGAAAAAGCACCCTCTCACTGTTGCGACTTCTTCGTCTACCCTCGTCTTTTATCTATTTGGGGTTCGGAAGAGCCGAAGCGGAACAAAACACCGTCCGACGGGTGGCGCACGAAAGAAAAACACTGTGTCAAATGCCCCGTGGGAAACGCCCCGTCCTCTTTGCCCCGTTTCCAAAAGCCCCAGTTTTGGAAGCCCATGACGCGAATCCCCCGTGTCAGGTGGCCGGGTGCTCAATCTGACGGCGGAGCATTCTGCTTGTAAGAGACAGCTAGTGTGCACGCGACCTTATGCAACGTAATCATTCCGTGCCCGGGCCTCAAGTAAGAGATAACTGGATGAAAATTCCCGTTCTTCAGGCGTGCGCTAAGCATTTTCACGTCTTGCGACGTTAGAAGCGGAAACGAGCAGAACATAATTGTCCCATGGCAAAACATTTGAAGTGACGTCTTTTAACAATAAGCATTGAACCCAAGCTGTCGTCGACTCTGAAGCAGGCGTGGATTCACACATCCGACGAAATGGGTTCTGTCAAAACTGTTAACCTGCTGGTCATGGCGCCATACTTATCACCGCACAAAACACATATTCCATTTTTCTTCCGTCGTTAAAAAAAAAATAATAAAAGAAACGAAGTGTTTGTATTTATCTAGGTAGATACAGACTAATACCCCTGTTACACGGGCACACTTAACTGCAGTTACGCTAAACCACAATTAGCGCACAATACTTGCCGACAACATTCTGCGGCGATGCAGTCAGAACTATGGGCGAACGTGCGCTTGAGCATCTTGAGCACCCATCAAAGCAGTGCACGCGCTCTCTTCACTTCTTTTGAAATAGCTGTCCGAGGGTATAGTGCGGCATCTGTGCTGCCACGTAACCGCAGTTAAAGCTGAGTTAACCGCGGTTAAGTGTGCCCGTGTAACAGGGGTATTAATCTGCGTTTAAGCTCCCCCCATGACAGCGGAGTGCATTGCTGGTAGTGCAGATTGACGCAATTGGCCACTTGTCATTATAAGTTTTTCTGCAAGTGTCGCCATTGTTTGGTACGGACGGTTATTTCTACTAACTGGTTTCTTCCAACTATACAACTTCTGCGATGTGCAACTAGCACGGCGAACCGGACGCTCGAGCGCATAAAATACTGTCATGGCCGCGAATGACGTCGCATGCAGACATGGAAAAATGATGTTTGAAGCGTGAAGAGGATGGAACGGAAACAGTGAGGGACGCGGCTTTTAGCGCTCGGGGAATCCGAGACGCGTGGGTTTTTTTAAACTTGGAGCTAATGACGCGGGGCTTTTGCGGCAGGGATTCTGCACGCGGCACAATCGTGCTTGCGGGACGGCGGGACCACGGACGGAAACCTGTCCCGCCTAAATCGGGACGTCTAGTCACTTTATATTATTTATATATATACCCTATATAGTACCCTTTGCTGAATGAGATGAAAACTGTAAGGGCTTGATTTTTGTGTCATTGCTTGATGGAATTTTTAATGTACTATGTTCTCCGTCGTTATAAATTTATGTATTGTGTTTTTTTTTTTTTTCTTTTTAGCGCTGTATATGGTACTATCGTGTATTGTTGCCTGTAACCTGCCAGGGCCCGAGAAAGGCCTGCAGTATTTTCAAATAAATAAATAAATAAATAATAAATATATATATACACCAGGCACGTACAATGGAAGATTTCGGGGGGAGGAAGGGGGAGCCCGCCCCCCCCCCCCCCCCCCCTCTTACCCTCGAAATCTTCCATTCTGCTGCGGCCTCCTCTCCCCCTCCCCCTCATACATCATTTTGTCATGGGCGCCCCCCCCCCCCCCCCCCCGAAACAAAAACCTGGCTACGTGCCTGATACACACACACACACATGGCTTGCACGTGACGTCTTCCAAAGAGCGCTCCCACCGAGCTCCCCTCTTACCGGGATCCTTTTTTGTGTCTTCCATATTTCACAGACTGAAGGTAATAGAAGATTAACCCGTCACTCGAACATCTTACAAAAGCAGCTTCCCCTTCTCCCTCACACATGGTGGTCAAAAGTACGCGGTGTGACGTCGGTGCAAGCCATGCCCAAAACCGTGCCTGAATTGAGAAGAAAACATCTCCATTCTTACATAACAGCGCTAGCGCGGCGCATCCGATTGGGCACAAGCATTCGTGTCGGGCGTTGTTGTTCGATCAGCGCATCGCGATAAAAGAATGGAGTCGCGTTTTGTGTTGGGCGAGGAGAATTATTTTTGAATTGGTGTTAGTGAGTGGCAGTTAGCATTAATTACCGCGAGCATTTCCAAAATGGCAAAACCACCTGGAATAATCAAAGCCTGTGCACATAGAGTTTTGACGTCATCACAGTGGAATATGGAGCGAAGACACAGATTGGAAACGAGTGCCGCGTCACCGTTCGGCTGGGTTTCGTGTCCAATTAGCGCGTCGAAGGACGCTCGGTATATGGCCTGTGATGACGTCACAGGAAATCGTTCGCAAGCCTTGATTATTCTAGGTGGTGTTGGCATACTGTGTAGCGGGAGTGGGTTGGGAGGGTGTGAAAGGCATTTGGGCATGCCTGCTCTCGTTTATTTTATTCTATAATAATATTATAAAATATTTTTCACAGCCCCCTACAATGCCAAGCCACATGACCGTTAGCTATACGAGACTGCGGGCATATATGTGCGGGGTTATCTTCGGATACTTGCACCTTATCCGTTAGTGTACACATGTCATGACGAAAGGCACGATTTTCAGAGTTATGTTTGGCATGTCTGGCGATAAGACTTCGTCTGTCGATGGTCGCGTACTCATCCCCGAGAAGAACGTTTCGTGTTGCGTGAGGCAGATAACAACTCGAGCTGGAGATTGTCCGCCGCAAACGCGGAACGCAACAGGCGGTTTCGACCGTCTCGTGCTTCCATCGCGATGCAGAGGTCACGTGGTTTCGTACGGCTTCACGCGATACCACAATCTTGCGCAAGACAGTCAAAGGAATTTTCGCACTTTTATTTGTAGGGATGGCAGTATTTCACATCTCGCAATAAATATAGGGAGGGTGACTCAATTGATGTTCAAACCCGACAATACAATAACTTCAAAACATTTTTTTTTTTCGTCCGCATAAAGTTAAATTACCCCGGCGCCGATCCCGCGACCCACGCAGAGAGCACTCATGAGAATATTTTCGCGCAATGGCGGAAATCAATGGTCAAAGCAGTTAAAGGCGCATTTCAACCCGCCATTGTTTTACAGAATTGTTTTACAGAAGAAGAGAAAGGTTATCAGCGAGGCAACGCGATTCGTCGTGGAACTATCACTGCTGAAAGCATGGAGGTAGGAAGCTTCTGGGGTCGACATGACGGCGTGGAAGGACACACCCCCAAACGATGACCAAAACCAAGAGAAGCTTCCATATCTCCGTGACTGACATTTACGAATAAACGGCAGGCACCTCGGATGCCCGCGACCTCCATCCAACACGGGCTCGATGCTTTCGGCCGTGCACTGGCTGCGCGTGCACGCTCGAAGAGACGCCGAAGCTTTATCGGTAGGAAGCCCGCGCGCGAGAAGCTGTACAACTGGAACTCTTCCCTGCCGTTTTCGCCCTGCCACAATTGCAACATTCAGTTTCACATTTTTGTCGGTCGCCGGTTGGGTTCTCTTGGAAAACACGACATCGCTATATTTTCTTTTTACATTTTATTTTGGCATTGTGACGAGCATCAAATTTTGCCGCTTTGCTGCCTCCTGGAATTACTACTTTCCAGCAGACCAGTCGTCTGGATGAGAACTATTCATTGGTTGGAGATGAAACTGGAAAAGAAGCGGCGAGCGTTTCTGATGGTTGCTAACTTTTGGCGAACGCGGAACAACACGCGTGTCGTGACGCCGTGTACAGCCAGAATGGCACGAGAGAGCCGTATATGGACCTCCGGTCTTCGTCGCTCTTCTCAGGATGTTGGGCCGAAAGCGGCGCATTACTCCAGTTCCTCGTTTTGCCAGTTTCCGTTCGCTTCTATCTCGAGTCGCTCTCTGGAAATCGGATGAGGTCACCGCGGGTGAATATGACGACGAGTCTCCCGGGCTGTGGCAATCCGCGGCGGTCTTTCGAGCGCCAACAGAGACGGGAATTCCCATTGTCGCAGCCAGGAATTTTTCTTTTTCGGGAGAGCTAATAAAAAGCCGCGTGTGAAGGATATGACGCCTTATGCGTCTAGCGTCACATTTGCGGTCCCGAAAATAAAATCAAACGATGTAAAAAACAAACAAAAAACAATAGATATTTTGACTTGTTGTTGGATCTCTTCTTAACATGGACCGCTCGACCCGGTAGATCTCTCGACTCGTTGGACCTTTGACTCTCATTGAGTCTCTTGACTCGTGTCTTCGTGTTCCGTGTTTTCGGCAGATCACCAATAAAGGCCGAAAATTAAACCCCGAGTTGCTTTTATCAAAATTGGGGAAAGTCGATAAACCCCGAATTCGACCTGCCCCCATTGAAAGAGAAAGACGAAGAAATTTTTTCATTTCAAGTTCACCCAAAACACAGCCCCCCCCCCCCCCCCCCCCCCTTTCTCCCTCCCCTGAACCGCCTTCGAAACTGCTATTTGCTTCGGAATCAGACAGATTATTTTGCTTTCTTTTATTACGGTACGAGGGCGTTTTCCAGGTATTCCGACGACGTGAAGGACCCTTGAAGGTTGGGGAATTCCATGTCCGAGCACTATAATCTAAAACATAAACCCCGATAATCCCATTTTTTTTTTTTTTTTTCGGACACCAAAAATTTATATTGTAACGTATTCAATTTGCTAGAGAAAATGAATGCCGTAAAACATCTTTGAATTTGAAATAAATAAATAAACTCTGTAAACACGGAACCCTATCTCATGTCCAACGATTCAAGAAGTCCTACGAGTCGGGAGATCCAGCGAGTCAAAAGTTCCAATATTGGACCTCTCAGGTGCGGATTTATGGGTCTATGGGTCACGCTTGCGGGGTAGGGGGTCTTCAAAAGGTTACGTCACAGGCGAAACGTTGCCCTGATCTATTTTGTTAACCTAATATATGCTGTCACCAAAATCTAAAATTCCTTCCCAAGAAAAGATGGTGCCGGGCCCAAACAAATATAAATATTTGATTAAAAAAATTTGTTTAATGGAAGCTTGGGTGTTGTAGGCTCTCTTGACTCTTCGACCTCTTGACCCACATTGAATCTCTTGACTCATCTCCAACGAGTCAAGAGGTCATACGAGTAAGCAGATATCCAGCGATTCGAAAGATTCAATTTGAGACCCTTTGACTCGTTGTTGAATCTCTTGACTCTCCATATAGATCACCTGACTCGTTGGACCTCTTGAGTCTTGACCCACATTAAATCTCTTGACTCATATTGAACAAGTCAAAATGTTGGATCTCTTGACTCGGTGTATCTCTATACCCACCATGGACATCTTGACTCATTGAATCTCTTGACTCATCTCCAACGAGTCAAGAGGTCATACGAGTAAGCAGATATCCAGCGATTCGAAAGATTCAATTTGAGACCCTTTGACTCGTTGTTGAATCTCTTGACTCTCCATATAGATCACCTGACTCGTTGGACCTCTTGAGTCTTGACCCACATTGAATCTCTTGACTCATATTGAACAAGTCAAAATGTTGGATCTCTTGACTCGGTGTATCTCTATACCCACCATGGACATCTTGACTCATTGAATCTCTTGACTCATGTTCAACGAGTCAAGAGGCCCTACGAGTCACTAGATCTAGCGAGAGAAAATATCCAATATTGAACATCTTGGGCCGTTGGATTTCTTGACTCAGTGGATCTCTCGACTCACCATGGATGCTTTGACTCGGTGGATCTCTTGACTCATTGAACCTCTTGACCCCCATTGGATCTCTTTACTCATGTTAAACGAGTCAAGGAACCCGATAGTAAAAGTCACCTTTTAACTTTTTTTCCCAAATAGTTTATAAAGCAGCAGGTTATGGCGCTGCGTGCGATACCAGAAATAATTTTAAAGAGAGGGTTCGTGGCAGACTTTGCAGCGCACGCAGCCGGGTGCCTCGTGGAGACGCGGAAATCATTTCCCGCCAACTAGTTTCTTTTTCTCTCTCTTTTTTTTTACGTTTTAGATGATAAGCTGGAACTTGTCGCGCGTCCAGTCGTCCTTCCATCGCCGACGTAGGATGCTCGGTACTTGTCCTTTTTTAATTGCTGGCACAGGCTCGCCTGATTAAAGACACATTCTTAGTTCTAAATTTATACCCTTCGTTATTTGAGACATTATTGTTTGTCCCACGCAAAACTCGAAACATCGTCTTCCAAAAATCGCGTTAAAAAAAAAAAAGGAAAAGGAAAAGCTTTAACAAAATTTGAGTGGAAATATTTATATTTTTTTTTCTTCACCCATTGCCCCTATTTGATAGTGAACTCGAGTCAGACGAACCGAATCCGCTGTGAAGTTGATTTTTGGCTCGCCATAAAACTCTGTGACAAAAAAAAAAAAAAAAAAGTTACGGGCACGTTGCCTAAATGAATGTTTCCTTTTGTAGGTTTATAGATACCACTTTTTTAAAACAAGAGGCCTGTTAGAATTTAATAGAAAAACACGCCGAAGAGGCCGAAGACTTTTTTCGTGCAGGAATGCGAAAGCTTTCCTACACGCAGCGCATTCCTACAAGCAGCGCGCAGCAGGCCACTAGGCTTCACCAATATTGCAACGTGCTGCCTCCTAGTACTCCTAACCTCCTTGGCGACCGGGCACTTTACGGCTCCGTCGTCGAACTGCCAGGCTTTGTGAGTATAGAGGAGGCAATTTTTATGGCCATCTTTCGGGCACAATGGCGACGCCACCTTTTCGCGTAATGGGACATATAAGGCTATCGCCTTGATAAAACGATTATAATGCACAGTTCTCAAATTCCCCTACTTCTCACCCTACGATGGGCTAAAGGCAAAAGCTACGGACCGCCAGATCCAATCACGAGCCACTTAGAAATTGCGTGGCATTGCGCTTTGATGCACCTACTTGTGCCCGCGTCTCGAATCACTGATGGACATGGGCGGACAGTGGTCAAAAAAAGAAAGCCACGACTTACAGGCTGTTTGCAGTGTGTCGAAGCTATGGAAATGATACAGCGTTTTGGGGTTTTGAGCATTATTCGTCCACCCCTAATCAATGCTAGGCATGTCATAGTTTAGCATGGAGCGTCATTGGACCTGCGGCCCATCGCTTTGGCTTTTAGTCCATCGTAGGATGAGACGAAGTTATGGGCACGTAGCGAAGATTTTGGTTCGGGGGGGGGGGGGGGGGGGGGAGGGGGGTCCGCCCATGACAAAATGCTGTGTGAGGGGGGAGGGGGAGAGAAGGCCCCAGCAAAATGGAAGATTTCGGGGGGGGGGGGGGGGGGGGGGGGCATGGCTCTGGCTACGTTCCTGCCACCGACACACACACGCACGCACAAATAAATGAATAAAGGACTGATATAGTACTTCACTAGGTTGTAGCCGCCCGACGCTTCGCGGTTATTTCCCGATGTTTCTATGGTGTGACGCTACAAGATGCGGGGCCACTGGGCGCTTGACAGATCGTTAATAGTAATTTCTTCACACGGCAACAAGAACAACAATGACAGTATCGCTATACGCCAAATAAACCTTATGGCGGAGCTAAACCAAGCTGCGACATAAGCGCCAGGTCACGGGGTTTTTCTGCATGTGTTACCACTAACTGTTCCAACAAAGCGCGAAGAACGTCGTGACATTGCGTTTTTAGTCCGTGCGTCAGCGTCAAAAGCGCACCATCATGGTGTTCTTCATGTTTCTGTACCTGTTCGATCATCGCTGAACCAATCATAAAACGGAAGGGTGGCCTCGTGCTTTTGGTGCTGCTCGATCGGTCTCATTGCCTCCTCGGCTGCGTCTGGATTTAACCTAAAACTTGTACATACCCCCGCCGGGTGGTTAACATTTGAGCCCGTCCTCGAGAAGAAGTTGCGAAAAACACGATTCGGATCTTATGAGAAGGTTCAAGCGAGAAGGACCAAATGAGAATGCGCCAAAATGTGCAAGGTTCAAATGCGAATGGGACGTTTTGAGATACACCCACACCCGCCGGCAATATGAAGGTGAACACCTTACCTGGTTTCTTGCCTGTTTTACGGCTCCCTAAAGCTATATTAGGGACTTGTAGTAGTTCGTTTTTCTCCTCCACTACGGTATCCCCGAAGAAAACGCCGCAGCTACGCATGCGCGCCGCCAGCTTTGTCTGCATAGTTCAAGGTCTTGTGGCGGATTACGGAGCGCTATCCGGGTGCTTAGCGGGCTGCGGGAACGGTCTACTACAATTCCCTATTAACTCTCGACGTCTCAAATGGTACGTGGCTTGGGGGTCTAAACTTTACGTTCTAGCCCTTTTCTGGAACAGAGCTGGAACAGGAGCGTCAAAAACAAGAAGAGGGCTGTTCACCTTCATATCACTCACGGATGTACAACTGCCTTATCCAAATGCCGCGCGAGATCATTCCATGATTATCGCAGGAGGATGCCAAAGCAACACCTTGTCTCTCGTCTTGGGGCATGCGGGTGTCACCTTGCTATCATGTGTTATCCACCTTCGTTCCCTTCGCGCGTTTCGTTGAGGACTGGGTTTATGATTGACGTCCTTCTAACCGAATTCCGCCTCCTTCCGCGAGACGGGATCGTCAGACAAACCGCGAAATATTTCCACGAGTCGTTGACTTCGTATAGGTTCAAGGGTCAAAACTCTTATCATACTACATCACGGGGGAAAACAAGTGCTTTTGGGCCCGTCGGGGAAAGATGTGGCGCCGGGCTATCACGTACTGCTACACCGGAAGATTTTTTGGCGACGGACTTCATTGCGCTCATTTATGGAGGGTAATTCAACCCCGCTCTCGCCGTTTACTTAAAAAAAAAAAAAAAAAAGAAAAAGAAAAGCATTCAAAGAACATTTGCGTTTGGAAAGGATGCAGCGCAGTAGTGCAATATATTAGCTTACGAAGCTCCAAAAAAGGTTAATTCAGGTTGTCTATTTCGTTTGTTGTAACTGGTACTTCGGCGCGAAGAAACATAGCGACAGGGTTAGCTGCTTTGCTGGAAAAAGACAGAAACTAAAAGATGGAATCGCGTATAAAATTTTCAGCACTTCAGAACTTCCAAGTGAGTTTTTTTTTTTTTTTATAGTTTTGTGTTTTTAAAAAGGGGAGTTTTGCACAGAAGCTAAAACACGTGAAGTAACAGATTTAATGAGAATTCGGCCTAATTATCGAACTAGCTTACTTGAAATGACTGCAAACTTAGGTTAGCTTAGCATCGTCATGACATGGGAGTGTACGCGCCTGTCACGTTAATTGTTCTTGCTATTGCTATACATTACAGAGAGCGACACTGTAGGAAAGAACTAGGCATACTCCATAAAACTTATGGCAAATCAGCCATTACAGGCCCGGATTAAATTTGAACAAGGTCAGTAAAAGTCTTCTTTTTATTCCTTTGACTATGGGAACCTATTCACAGATTAATATGTTTCGTTCCAGCAGCGTTGGAACAAGGGAGAGGGGGGGGAATCCCTCCCTCCCCCTCCTCTCCTCCACCCCAAACCGAATAGTTCCGACGCTTCTGTTTCGCAACCTTTTCTTCGTGATGTAGGGCAGTGGTTCTCAACCATTGATGCTTCACGGAGCCCTTGTAGATCGGCGGAGATGATGGAGGACCCTGCTCGTGGTGAGGGGAAGGGAAGGTGTAAGTTAATTAAGATAACACTTTAATAAATGGATATAACTAGAGGGTCGGTGAAGTAGACTTCCCTCATTGACATACACACGAGAAAACCGACCTTGCAAATCGGAACGTTTCTTCTCAATCTGAAAAAAAAAAAGACAACCTTTATTGTCGGGCTTGACTAATGAGGCAGTGCTTCGCGGCCCCTAAAATGCGGACCCCAAAGGGTCCACGGAACCCCACTTGAGAACCGCTGATGTAGGGAATTGAAGAAAATGAAGCTATTATGTTTCTACAGACGCCAAGTCGTTATTATGAGCGTATTTCACAGCACATCTCGTTGCACAGGCAACGCTCGTGCTTATAAACAACAACAATAATCATACTCGCGAATGCTTTGCACGTCATGCCCTTAAATATCCGGATGCTCTTGATCAGGGGATTATGATGCAGACTGCTCGTATGCTGCTTCGCCCTGCGGTCAGAGGGATTCCGTTTCTTCCGACAGCTTTTCTTAAATTTTTGTGTGCTTCAGCGCAAGTCGAACTGCGTGGGTTCATTTAGAGCCCGGTAATTATTTTTGTCCGTTTTGTCTCAACACCAAGCAGAGCCTCTGCACCAAGGCTCACAGTGTAGCAGCTTTTTGTTTGTTTGTGCGGGCAATTTTTCTGACCGAGAACCAACATTGATTGCTGTCAATTCCATTTCTCGTCTCTCGTCCCGGATCTCAGATCGGTGGAAGCGATACTTCCGCTTCTATTACTACTTTTTTGGATCAGAAATGAAATTTAAATTCCCATGATTATAACGGCTTTGGGGATCTTTCGGTTTGTGAATGACCGCACGTTTCATCCTAAAAAGAAAAAAAAAAGTTTTTGTGCATATTTGGCACAGTTTATCCGCTACGCAAAGTAATTATTCTAAAATTTAGTTGTAAAAAAAAGACGTTTTTTTGTTGTTGTAAATTGTATGTTGTGACAAAATAATAAACAACCAATCTCTAATGCAGATGCCATTTTTAATCTTTGTTACCACAGTTCCTGAGATTCCTTTTTTTTTTTTTTTTTGTCACGTCACTTTGATGACAAAGCAACTTCTTTTATGCGCCAGAGTGCCAACAAATTGCCCCGTTCACACTCATGACGGGTCATTCCCAACCAGAACATCCCACCGCGTTCACAGGTGTCCGCAACAGCCGAAATCGAAAGCGAAACGAGGAGCGACAATCGCAACGTCACTTCCCTTTATCGAACTTATCGCGTCGCCCTCCGCGTGACGTCACCTGCCGGGTCGCGTATAAAGCGCCCCCACCCCGCGTCTCGGCCAATCATCGCGCCGCTGTCAGTCTGTGCGACGCTCCCTCGGTCCGCTGCTGTGCGCCATTTTGCGGTCCGGTTCGTCGTCCTCCCATCGAAATTCTTTCAGCCATGACGAGCCCGAGCGAGACCGAAAACGCGACGGCGCCCGCCACCAAGACGGACAAGCCCGCTGAGACTCCGACCACACCGGCGGCCGCGGCAAGCCCGACGTCGGACGCCGCAGCGACCGCTACAACCACCACCACCACCACGGCGTCGGCGAACAACAAGCCCACGGTCCACAAGACGGATTACGAGAAGGATGTGGTCTATCTGTACCAGTTCACCCGCTGCCCGACGCTGCCCGGAATCTCGCCCTTCTGCCTCAAAGTGGAAACTTGGCTGCGCATGAACCAAGTGAAGTATGAGGTGAGTTGTTTCCTTTCGTACCGGCGCGCGTTGCCGTTCAAATTTGCCCACCGCAGCCGGCGGGTTGTGTCGTCAGGGCCGGTTTGGCAGTGACGCGCTTTTAGGCCTAAGAACTGTCAGAGCGGCGGAGTCATGGCCGATGCGTGACTCAGGCCGCCGGCATCGCGCTTAATTTGTCTCTTGGCGCGTTGATAGGGGACTTCCGTTCGCTGGCCGCGGAGCGCCTGCTTTCAATTTCTGAAGGACGCGATTTACTACGGTCTGGCTGGTGCGACGTTTTTTCGGGCGCAGAGCCGCGCCTGCTGCGCTGGGCTGTGGCTGGAAGCGTTGCCCCGCCTTCGGCTACTCGCGGACAGCATTCTTGCGTTTCAATTCCCAGGGAGTTTTGGGTATTTTTTTTTTCTTTTCACCGCTGGGTTTGTTTCGCTGGCGCACGTGTAGGGTCTTTGTTTCGTTTCCGTGTGTCTGCTATCAACCAGGCTGTACGGAACTTGTTTTTTTTTTTTTTTTTTTTAAGGTTGGTGTGTTTTTTTTTTTTTAGACCAATAGTCTGCATTTGTTGCAAATGTTTAAGGTAGTAAAAAAAAAAGCGATCATGTATACCAATTGGTTTCTTCTTTTCAATCGCGTCATTAGTTGCACAAGCGTGTGGCTCTACTCTTCAGGGCTCTGTTTAATGATAAGAGGGGAAAGTAAATAATGATTAAGGTGTGCACGCGAGCTAAACGTCTCTTCCTGGTACATTCTTATCTGTGGACAGTGACCCTTGCTTCAGCAGCTGTAACTGAATGGTCAACTTTTTACATCTTTTTTTTTTTTTGTGGACCTCTTTCTAAAGTCGCGTGCTCATTGTTAAAAAGTCCGATACTCTCCAGAATGGCGGAACATATAACACCACAAATGAGATTCTAAAACTGCATAACCTAGGAACAAAGTGTCGGTAGTTTTCAAGGTCCCAACATTGGCAGTGTCTTTTGTCTGCCATTGTGCAGGGATTCTATACCTTCAGAGGGCACACTTTCGGAAGGGGCCTATATGCCTCTTGGCTTGCCCATTATATTTTTTGGCCTTTACCCAAGCTCCGAGGAGACTGCTGGGAACCTAGGCACACGCGCTGCACACCCCCAATTATCGGTATAACATCCCAAGTAAATCTTTTTAAATAACACGGCATTGCCGAACATGGGTGAAAAGGTATTTAGGTCTCCGCTTTACACCATTGCTGCAGATGGCAACGAATGGACTTGGGGATGGTACAGTCAGCGAGAAACTTGCATCCCTTTTCTTGTGTAAGGTAGGGGTCTTGTGCTGACTGTAGTGCCCTTTTCCAGCCCCTGTCTATAGGATGTCACAAAATAAAATTTGCGCTCTTTTTTACCGCAAAAATAAACTAAGCATCGCCGAACGACTCCGGCAAATCGTGAAAATTGAAGCGGACGCCGCTTTAAGCCCGCTTCAATTTTCACGATTTGTAGTGTCCTGTCCTGCTTATGAATATTGTTCCTTTCAGTTTTTTCTGCCTTGCTCTTGTGTAGCTGCCTATGAGCCTTGTAGACATCTGTACGCAACTTGTTTCCTCGGCCGCCGCCATCAACTGAGGGTGGCAATAAACTTATAATTGTTATGGCTCCTTGCAGAATGTCGACCACAAGCTGAAGTTCAAATCCAAGAAGGGGCAGCTCCCATTTGTAGAGCTGAACGGGGAGGAGATAGCAGACAGCGACATCATCATCAGACAGCTGAGCCAGACTTTTGGCAAGGACCTGGACACCGGGCTGAGCCAGGAGGAGCGCAACATCGCACATGCCTTCTCCTCAATGCTCAACAACCACACGGGCTGGGTAGCCCGCTGCTGGCGCTACCGCCACCCGGGCCAGTTTCTCAAGGCTGCCCAAATGGATGTCAAGCGCATGCTCAACTCCAAGCTGCCCAAGGGCGTGCTGCAGTTCTTCTTTAAGCTCGCCTTCAAGAGTGTGAGTGGTCATCTCTTGTATAAGTAGCTTGGACTTTGGACGATTGCTGCACCATGTTTCGCCATTGCATTTGTGTTGCACAGGCTTTGCCGTGTGTAGGACTTGAGCAACAATGCTGGTACAGTTATACTGCCTGGATCAAATCAGAGTGGTGTTTACATTTCATTAATATATTGACTATTTTTGCCTGGAGGAGTTTCCACCACAATGTTCAGCATATTGCACGTTAGCCAGAGTTTGGGTGGGGAAACTAAACTTTTAAAAGTGTAGAAGGAACCAGCAAGATGTACAGATTTAAATTTGGCTGCTGCATTAGTGACCGCAAGCTCCACTTCAACATTGTGCATCTTGTCTATGTCGCCCCATAATCGCCCTTCCTAGGTGTGGCACCTCAAGCCCCCTTGGTATGGGCTGCTGCCTTTCGACGGTGCCACAGCTCCCCAGAGCCAAATGAAGATCAATATATTATTGGTTCCTGCTTGCAGCACCTTCCTTTGCCTGTTCCTTGTCCTGGTTTCGAGTTGCTTGACCAATGGGAGGAGGGCGTCTCTACATTTGCTAGTGTTTGCCGGTTCTGCAGCTGACCCTTAGAGTTGTCAATGTCTTGTAGCATTGCACAGCTACTCATGTCCCATTTTGTTCCCTTTCAACTGGGAACTGCGTGTAGAAGGTATAGGTGGGACAAACGCTGGGCAAGTGCCAGCTCTTACTAGGGTATGTCCGTCCGCACCTTTCTTGTCTTTACTTTCTGTGTGTTCCCCTTTGTATTGTGACAAGACTCTTCTGTGTTGCCACTTTGTTTCTTTTGTAGGAAGGTTTCAGATTGCGTGCGTGAGTCCTCAATGCAAAAATTGGACCAAGTTTCTGGTGCCATAGCACCGTTCCCATTAAGTAGGGTGCTTTCGTTATTGTTCGGTCTGCTTCAGTTCACAAGCAGCTGATTACCAGTTTCGCTCCAGTTGAGTGGATTTGGGTGTGGATGCTTCAACCACCTACCACTGAGAGCAGCTTGTAGTGACCCTGGCTACTAGCAACAGATTTTCTCGTTCTTACTGTAATGACTAGGCACATTTGAGTTCACTGTAAGATTTTGCCTCTGGCATGCTATGCTGCCTCCGTCCAATGGTATGCTCATTGCTTCTAGTTTAACATAACTTTGATGTAGCAGCCAATTTCTGTATAGTCTCCGAAATGCAAGTTTCTTTCCGTGTGTGTACGAGATGTGATGCACACTGTCTAGGCCTGCCAAATATTTTGATATTCTAGTGTTCCAAGCTGTTTTGTTTAGGTTGCATTAAATGTTTTTATTAAAATGGGTGCCTTTTCTTGGTTTTTGCTCCCTTTGCAGAACGTGCAACAGACCATAGGTCATGGCTTGGGTCGCCACACAACGGAGGAGATCATTGAATTCGGCAAAGATGACCTCAAGAACCTCTCCCAGTTCCTGGGTGGAAAGTCTTTCTTCTTTGGAACAGAGCCTCATCTTGTAAGTGTCCTAGTCTTGAACCACACTGTTGTTTTACCTCATACTTCACAACATGATTTGGTCCACCCTTGGTGCAATGGGGCTTGACTGTACGCTTGGGAATTTCGAGTGGTAGGTTTGATGGTGAGCCAAGGTGCCACATTCTCGCTGCGGCACAGTCAGATTTTTCTCAAAACTTTGGTCCAAAGTGTGATTTAAAGTGCTAGGGCCCAAGTGACCCTCTTAAAGTGAGCATATTTGAAGGTTATGAAGGACTTCATGTTAGTGTTCATATGGTATCGCTACTTGGTGCACCCAGGGGCAGTGGTGCTTCGTACGAAGAGCGCCAGACCGGTCTGGCTCACCAGAGTGCCCCTCTTCCATTTCAGCTGGACTGTGTGGCCTTCGCCCACCTCTGCCAGTTCGTGTACGTGCCCTTCGGAGGCCTGCTGGAGTACATGGAATCCGACTGCGCTAACTTGCTGGCCTTCGTGGAGCGCATGAAGGAGCGCTACTGGCCGGACTGGGACGAGATCTGCAAGACCCTGGAGCTGAACACCCACCTGCCCAAGAAGGCCCCAGAGGAAGAGCCCGCCGCCAAAAAGGCGGAAGAGCTGGCGGCTGATGCTACAGAGACTGACGCCAAGAAAGTCGAAGCAAAAGGGGACGAGGTAAAGAAGGAAGAGGTCATCAAGGAGGAGGTGAAGAAGGTCGAAGAGGTCGTGGCAAAGGCCGTCGCGGAGGTCAAGGAATGAGCCGACCCTTGCGGGGAAGCCTTAGTCATCTCTCGTCTCGCTCTTTGAAGGAGGGAAACTACTATCGCTGCTGCACGGACCGAACACGTCGGTTTCGTTTTTCTCATTGTATACTTGGCGCCGTCCCAGCGGAGACCACTCGCGGGCAGGCGCATAGTGTCCTTTTGTGGGGAGGGGTTGGGACGCAGGGGGGTGCTTTCCCAGGGTTTGAGAGTCTACTAGGGCATTACTGGTTCAGCAAGTCCGCACTGGTGTTGGCAGACCTGGGAAGGACGGGGGAGTTGCCTCTTGCGAGGTGGAGTAGAGAAGGAACTGAAGACATCGTACTATACTCATGACCCACTGCTACATACTCGTTGCGAAGGCATGCATATTATATTATATCAAAGTTGTAAATTTGCTCCATGTTCTCATCTGTCATGCTCTCCCCTTCCCCCTTTTTTTAATATATGTCTTCAGTTCTCTTTTCTTCTGCTGTAAAGATTTTCATTTCTTCCATTTTGTACTTGAGAGGTCTAGACGCTACGGAATTGCTCAAGACAAGGAGTTTTGGAATGACCGTTTTACATGCTGATCCCGTCGGCGTCTCTTTATATGTCTTAGATCTCGTACGGCATCGTGTTTTTGCAGATTAGGGGTTTTTAATGGCGTTTTCTCCCCCCTGCTTGTGAACAAATTTTAGACCTATACAGTTTTTTGATGTTGTTTGTGTGGTATTGTACATGCCCACAGCTTTTTTTCCCCCCTCCTGCGAGGAAGTTTTTGTAATGCTCATTTTTTGCTCTCCTCTTCCCTTCAATGTGGAACTTTGTATAAATGAGACGACACAAATTAAAGAGCTTGTGGATGAAATGAAAACCTGGTTCTGGCTTGTTCTTTTAATTCACAAGCCGTTGTGCATCAAGTGCTCCTTTGCGAGTCCGGAGCAGCTTCCTTTAGGCCACTGGGTTGGTTTTAAGGTTATTTGCATGACACCTCTCCACTATTGTCTGTACTCTACCAGAGTTGTACTGTTGCTGTATTCAAGCAGTCGAATGTCTATAGGTGAGATTTAAGATCTGACCGGATGCATGGTTGCAACCTTAATTTTTACCCAAAGTCTCCTAACATTAGATTATTTCGGAATGCAAACTTCCTGCATTCTCGGCTGGTACAACCAGTCTTCTTTCTCTGCCTATTCACTTGCTTTTAACCAGCTACTCATTCCCATACAAGGCTGCTCCTTTTCTTGTAAGTTCTGTTTAGTTTATTAGGACATAGTTCAATGTTTCTAGCCTAGTAGTAATTTTCAGTCTGCATAGATCTTTGTGTAGGTGCTGCACATACACGCACGTGGAAATATTGCAGTGATGTGATTGCTGCGCCAAGAGGCTAACCCTGCTACATTTTGCCAAAATATGGGTAGCCTGCGCTAAAAAAAAAAAAAAAAAAAAAAAAAAAAAAAGGTAACTTTTTTTGCCTTTTAAAACCGAAACTAAACTGAGCACCGTATTGAGCTTGCGTGTGTTGTGTGGCGCAAGCGGCCAACCGACAGAAGTACCCTGCATCAAATGTCCATCCAGTCCTGCCAAACCCCCTTGGGTGCTGCCAGAGACGTATATTGGGTACTGCATGGTTTTCCCGCCATCTGGCGTTTCGCGCTCTTGTTCCGTAAATCTCGTCCCGCGTCTTTTTTTTTTTTTTTTTTTTTTATTTTTAACAATAGAAGCGGGTGTGTGCGGAGGCCGTCATGCTGTGAAACCGCGTTTTTGCGCGGCCTGAGTTACTTTGTGAACAGAAGCACTCGCTCCTGAAAGCAACAGTCGTGAGACAACTATATTTGGTCGTGTCGCCGTCCCCACGTCACTGCAGATATGACGCTTTCTAAAATGAAACTAAGTACCATCGCATGTTCATCAACCTTCCTGTCCATCTTTTAATCATACATTACTACAAAAATCCCTCTTCAAGTCAAAGACTGCTGTGTCGAAGTATTGATTACCTAGCTAGGTTTCTCTCGGTGGGCTTTCTTTCGAGAGGGATTCCGGTACGTGAATAATCTGCTGCGAAAGAAAGTCGGTGAAGAGAAGTGAGCTCAAACAAAGAAGGCAATGTATGCACGCTGAACCCGCACAGCGCGCTTGTTTGTCTCGAGTTCAGTCGTTGCAAAAAGCGCTCCAAGAACTTTTTGACCCTGGTTTGCGATGTGTTTCATCGATGCGTTCTAGTTCTTTTTTGCTTTCTTTTTATGTGTTTAGCTTGTACCTGGTTTGCTTGCCTGACAGGAACGCGCGACTGGCATGTTTTTCGTCCTATGCTCGACAGTTTCATATAGCATACAATTTCGGCAATCAGTTGGCGACGGAGCGGAGTGACATGGTTTCGGTTTCGATCGAACAACCGTTGTCTCCGCTCGCGCAACGATGCACGCGCAACTGCAAGCCTGCTGAAGTTGCCCTCGCGTGTTTGCGAACTTGATTGCACGGCAGAGGCACCAGCCGGGACGCTTGCAATCCATTTTTTTTTTTTTACGCTTGCTTTTTTTAGACGAAAATCTGGTACGCCGGGAACAAGTAAAACGGTGGCAAGCGGTTTTTCGGATTTGCTCGGCAACGCCTACAGCACTGTACACTTGGATGTCTCAGCAGTAAGAACACAAGCAGAAACTTCTGTCACAACACGTCACATTAGAACACTGCAGAAGTCAAAACACAAAGTGCCCTCCATTTGTACAGCACTTAAAACGAATATTTTCATTTTTCTAAGAACATCTGCTCCAAAAGCCACTTTTGCTGCTCCAAAAGCCACTTTTACTGCTCCAAAATACTGTCTTGGCTGCTCCAAAAGCCACATTTGCTGCTCCGAAAGGTGCTCCAAAATGGCTTGGGCCAATCACATCACTGATATTGTCGCAAATATAGGCAATGAGAGGATAAACTGAATTGAAAATGAAGGTTTAATTGGTGAGCTTGTGCCAAACAAAATAAAGAGCAAGTGTCGAGACAAAGGCTGGTGGCAATTTGTCAGTGTAACGGCGAGCGTGAGCGACTGACTCGACAAGATCGCGGGCAGCTCTTTGTCTAGTGTGCATCGGCATCGCGAAAATTCGTCCCAGAAGGTTTGAACGTTTGGGGGGTGAATGAACAGGCACTTTTGAGAACAAACTAGGACCCACCACGTGCGGCACCGGCATTGAAAAATAATTCCTCTCTTGATATTATGCACTAGAACAGTATTACTGTAAGATCTCTCAGTAGATAAGTTGATTGCATACAGGTGCCAAAGATGCTTATGTTGGCGAGGAATGCTCTCAGTACGACGACGCCGCATGACGATTTTTACGAGACTGGTTCAGAACGACCCTCTCAAAGCTTCGAAGATTGGAAAGGACCGAAATGGCGATTGGCATGTCAACATAAACTGATCGGCCAATCGCCTTGCGAGGTTTTGTCATCTGCATGTTGGTATCTGTTCGTGTCCAGCTAGGTGGCAGGGAAGGCAATGCCGCTACTTTCCAGCATCCAGTGACTTTAGGTTGTGTAGATTTTAGCGATGGCCAATTATGGTGGTCAGTGATCTCACCGAGTGTCCAACTTGGAGCGCCAGGTCGTACATAATTCGCTCCATAAGAACCGTCCAGTTGAAACATAATATTAATCTCCGTCCACCAGAACCAAAGCAACTGCAACACCAGGGACATCTGTGACTCACGATTGCTTCATAAAGCTACTTGCATTGCCCGTCGCATTTAGCATGGCAAACACCAGTCCCGGTGACTCGGGATTGGCCCAAACCCTCAAAACACCCTGGACACTTCTGCACAATGAGCCAACATGAATTGTGCAACACCAATCTAAGCAAGACGCAGTCTGGCATCCCACCTTCCCCATGGTACTTGTAGCTGACGTTTGGTCTTATCATTTTCCAAGCTTCAACTTCCACTCATTAGTTCTAGGGCTTTTGGAGGCTGCAACTTGAGGCTCTTTGGACACGAAGGAATGGTGCCTAGAGTGTGGCTTCGACTGGCCCGTCTAGCGTCCCATCCACCTCGTACGTCAAAAGTGACCCTGAAGTGCAACGGACGAGGTCGCAGAAGCTGCAGTGTCCTGTTGCCGGACGTCGCGATCCCAATGGTTGAAGCTAGAAGTCCTGGCAAAAAGTATGACAAGACACATGTTTCGCTGTTGTCACATAGTCATAACTCCTGGCTGTTTGTTTAAGCCTTCGTGCACTGTCAGGCCGGAGAGCGACCTGAAGTAGAACAGGCGTCCGACATGGCCACCATGCCACTGTGACACCGGAAAAATGGCGGCCGGCGACGGCGTGACACATTATGACTCGTTCCAAACACTGTAGCCATGGCACAACTATTGGGTTGATCTAGTACGCTGCTTCGAGGTTCCCAGAGTGCTCAACGAGCGTGGCGTGTCGGACGCCTCAAGCAGGTCGGTATTGTTTGAAAGCAGGTGACGTCTGTGCGCTTTTCCCAGAGAAGCTCGAAGAACTGAGATGCTCCAGCGATTGCCAACATAAATCGAAGCCACACTCTTATGGTGTGAGGATCATGTTGGACCCACCTCCACACTGACCTTGGTGCTTTTGTTCTTTGCATGAATAGGGGAACCAACTCCCCTCAGCACAGAATTGTACGTAAGTGCACATTTCAAAGTTTGATGACTGAGAATTTAGTTGCAAATACATGCGTTTCAAGTATCCACCATCTTGTGGCACGATTCAAGCTGTATTCGTGCAATTGGTTGCAGAAAGTCGGTGTGAGCAGTGCTGGGCAGTGGCATAGCCAGGAATCTTTCGGTGGGAAGGGGGGGTTTAGATAGCTGGGATGTACATGACTTGGGGGAGTAAGGTCGAACATGCATGCTTATATAATAGGGTCGGATGAATTTTGGGGGGGGGGCTAAAGCCCCATAAGCCACCTCCCTGGCTATGTCACTGGTACTGGGAGCTGTGTGGGTCTCACTGCTCTTCAGGCACATTGGGAGAACATGCGGACCTGCCCTGCGACTTGTTTTGTACCCCACTCCTGTCGCAACCCTTTTCTGGGGGAAACGGTGTAAAGAAATAGAACTGATTTAGTAAGCCGGGAAAAGCCAGCGACAAGATTGGCTGGAAAATAGTTAGCACAAAACAAAATTTTAAAGAATATTGTGTGAAACATTTCCCAGGGATCCTCAGTCCAATCCCCAACCCTGTCAATTTCGATCTGGATGAGTACTGTATCGGCGTACGGTTGTGTATGGCTACTGTGCGGTGCACGTCAAAGACCCTAGGCTAGCGATTGTACTTAGGCCGTATACTTTCCGGTTTTAACCGAAAAACACCAATAAACGTCTGCCGGTGTCGAAAATAAAAAAAACGGTTAAAACCGAAAAATACCGGCTTTTAAACATTTTTGCATAAGGACAGTGTTTTTTTTTGTTCCTTTTTTTTTTTTTTTACGGTCATTTTGGGATGATTGTCAGCATAGGTCTCTTAGTGATCGAGGAGTGTTTTTTTTATCAGTACTGGTTTCTTTGACCTTTAGTCTATGTCCCCAAAAGTTTAAATTCCTTCTCTGTGGACACTAGTTAGGTGGTTTGAAGTGTCTGTTATATTTTTTGGGACGAAGCGTGTCTCAACTTAAGCTGAAACAAAGTATATATCACAATAATGAGGTATGCGGAACATTTTGTATCAGATGTAAATAAAAGTTAAACTGTTTCCTCTCTTCATTGCTCGTTTCTATTTGCATATTTTTCCTCGATAAACGCCGTTTTAAGCGTCTGCACAAGACAATTCACCGAAATGCACCGGCATTTTGGAAAGAAACACCGAAAAACATCCGCCGATTTTTGACATAACACCGGAAAGTATACGGCCTAGTTGTACTGCACTGGACAATTTTCTCATCTCATTGGGCGTGATTACCTTCTGGCTGTGTAAACATACACACAACACAATTACAATTATTAGTTAATGTTACCGAGGTGCCACTTTTAACATATTGTAGAATGTTGTACTACTCCAGGAGAGCTGTCAACAGGCAGTGTGGGGGATCATGTCTCGGACCATAACAATGAAGTTGCACTCTTGAGAAAGCAAAGCTGCACAAAAATAACCTATGCATGAATTGTAAATCTTGCAAAGAAAGGAAAACATTCCGTGTGAGTTTGGGTCAACATTTTTACCATTTATTTGAGCTTATTTTACAATTGCTTTGGTACAGTGACACCTGTTTTCAGAAGCCTGCTGCTCCAAAGAGTTTACTGGCACATTTTGAACACAACAACCCACGTGGCACTTTTTGAGGACCCTCACAATGCCAGCCCCAGCTCCTTAACCCTGCTGCGCGACCGCCACACCTTGAGCGTGAAGTCGTCGCTCGCAGTGACCAACATCTGGGGATCCCGGGGGTTGAACGCCACCGCATTGACCACGTCGTCGTGAGGAAGCTTGGCCAGGCAGACCGCGTAGTGGCGGTCCCAAAGGTAACCTTTCCGGTCTTCCGCACCGCTTGCCACATACTGTTCGCTCACATCGAGGAAGATGAAGAAGCACTCGTCGTTTGGTGTGTAGGCCCTGTGGGACCGGAGGAGGTTTCCCACTTCCTCCATGGTTGTCAGGTCGATGACGTGGATGTCTATCTCCTGCGCGATTGGGGGGGGCGACAGCGGTTGCTCGATGACATAGTTCTGCGGCCAAGGCCGGCTGTTAATGTACAGAAACCGATGGTCTGGAGAGAGCCCCATCCCGATGATGTGGCCGTGGAGGTCGACCAGATGGTCCACGGCGTCAAACGCCTGTTCGATCGGGTCGGGGGGTTCGGCCAGCCTCTCTTCCTCACGCATGGCGATCCGTTCAGACAAAGTCGGCACTTCCTTCTCCGGCTCCGCGAAGCGGAATGGCTTGATCCGTTTGAAGCCGACCTGGTGGGGAGCATAAGTGAGCGACCCTGTGGTGAAGATGAGCAGCTTCTCGCGCGGGTCGAGGGGATCGTCGGCGTCCGCACTGTCCTCGTCCGTCTCGTCGTCGTCCTGCGAGGTCCACGGTTCAGACACTGGGTTCCCGCGCACGTGGGGCTGCTCGCAGTTTGCGACCAGGATGGTCCGGACGGAGCTGGCGTTGCTGTTGAAGAACTTGAAGAGCGGCTTGACGATGGGTTTTTTCTCCGACTCGCTTTCCTGCCAGGCCTTGTTCAGCCAGACCGCCGAGCAGGACAGCATGTGGCCCAAGAAGTGAAGCTTGCCCGAGAGGAGATAGTGGTCGGTGTACCAGGTCCCAAAGATGTCGTACGGCTTGTTGAGGACCCTGCACTGGAGGGTGAAGCCCTCCCTGAGGTTGAAGACCGCTATCTCTCCCGATGCCGTGTGGGTGCCGAAGTGGACTCCAGAGACCAGAACGAGGGTGTCCGACTCGTTGAACTGTGAGAACTGCGTGTAGTTCCAGCTGAGTTCGCGCATGTTGCGTGAGTGCAGCACGCTGGCAGGGAATATCGAGCTCCACAGCTTCACGTGGCCATCCTTTGAGCAGCTCGCGAAGCAGGAGCCGTTGTGGGAGAAGCTGACGTGCAGCACTTGGTGAGTGTGGTCACGGAGGACCTCCGTCTCTACGACTGGCGCTTCGTATAGGAGCCGGCGGTACTCCAGCTTCCAGGAAGCACCGTCGCACGCGGGGACGCTGCGGTCCACCTTCCAGTCCTGCCGGAGCTTGTGTCGCCAGAGCAGCTCGTCTCCGGCCGCTTCGGACCAGGAGCCACAGACGCAGCCGCAACGGCAGATGTCGCGAGCTGGGAGGTGCACGAATACCCGCAGCAGAAGCGGGTATGGCAAGGAAGCCCACATGGAGCAGCTTCCGAGGGTGCTCTCAGCGAGTCACGGCAGGCGGCTATTGTCTTCTCTCATTGGCCGGACCTGCGATGTTCCCTACATTAAGTTCGTAATGAGCCGGATGCTCGCCGAAATGTTTAGGTAAAGGGCTTGCGCAGAAGTTGCCGACGCATTTAAAATAGTACCTCCGACTGCAATAGAAATTCCATTCCACGCAAAGAGCTAGATTCCAGTAAGTTACGAATGGGTAGCACTGAAATCATTTTGTCTAGCTCCCTTCACTGTGCTAATTTTACGCTATTCATGCGGTACTCAAATGGGAGAAACCAGTAGGTGTAAACTGGCAGGATGTTACCTGCAAGACACATATACATGACTTGCACTGACACTACATCATTTGCCACTGCGGTGGCCTCGCTGCCGATCACATACCTTCTGCAGCATACATTTTGGACTGGCAAATTAGTTCTCGGCAACAATAGGGAAGGCCTCCAGCATGATGTAATGTCATGTGCAAGCCATGTATAAGTGTCGTAGTGGGCACACTAAGTCGCATACAAGCAAGGTGCCGAACTGAACCCAAACCGAAAACCAGAGCAGAACTGCTATTTTTGACCGAACTGGAACAACAACCATAACCGAAAACAAGCATTTATATTGAACCCGAACTGAAACGGAACCGTAATCTCATGTGGCGATTACCGGTCCATTGGAGAACGGTTTGGAACTATAAAATGTGAGCCGCACCTTCTTGCGGCTACCAGTGTGAAGTTTATTATATATTTGCAAAGGTGACACCGGTGGCGCAGTTCTGACTTAACAAACGGCAGTGACGTAAAGAAAGCTCAATAATAATGAAACAAACAAATATTTCATGTGTATGTGCAGCACGAATTGGCATCAGCGCAGTGCACGTAGACGTGAACACACTGTTTCACCTGCGACGGATTGCAAAGAATGTGACGAGCCACTGGTGCGAATCTGTAGCCCAGAGGGTGTCATGTGCCCTTCTGGCTGGGCGGTACGATGTGGGGAGCGTGAAGTCACAAGACAAGCTACGAGCTTCGGATTGGCGCGGGTTGCTCGTAACATCCGTCGTGGAATTTTGTAAGGTGGAAACGGAGTATATCCGACTATGCTAAAGAGGCTAGAGAGCTATTCCTTGTGTGTGACTGCGTGTGTCATGTGTGTACTTTTCTTCCTCTGCTGTGCTAAGTAATATTCGTCAAGGAGAGAGAAGGCAAAGAAACATCAAAGTAAAAAAAAAAGGTTGACAGCTGTCGGCATGTTTGTTCCACAATGGCAAAATCTGGAGGTGCCAAGAGGCGAAGCTACGACCGACACTGTGGCGCTGGTCGCCGGAACGCCAATCGTCCACAGCCCTGGATGCTGCATGGCATTTTTTTTGTGTGTGTGTTTTTTAAAAGCAGCATGTTGCCATATTTTTTTTCTGTTTCGTTTTGTCTTTAGCCTGCCCTTCACCGTCTTCCTCCTTTTGAACTCGACTGTTTGAGTAAGTCGTTAGCGTGTGCAGGGTAGGTAGTTTGAGAGTATGATGCACAATACCGTAGCGGTGTCAATGCGTGTTCCGACTGATTGACTTCACTTGTGAGTACTGCACTTTGGTACTGTTTCTGAGTGCTTGTATGACCACTTAATACGCGTAAAACGGTGTTCGCAATATGAAGTCAAGATAACAAAACGAAATTAAGTCTATGTAAGGTGTCTAAAGTAGTCTGGCTTGGTTTAAAATGTACCATAAAAATAGGCACCTGCACAATGCAGCCTAAACTTTTCGTCAAAGGCGTATTTCACAAGTTGGTTTTATCTCGTAAAATTACAAAGCGCAGCTCCTTTTCTGTAAAGAAATAGGGCCAAGAGACTTGCCAGGGTCAACGGCGACGCAGAGGCCCGAGTTGAGTGGCGGGATACATTTGGTGCACCTATTGATAGATGGCAATACCCACTTATCAAGTCTGCCCGCAATGACTGTGGCCTATTAAAATGAACAAATCTTCTTGCAACATACCTTTGGTTCAAAAATAAATGCAAACAATGAAAAAAAAACAACAAGTGGTTGCATAACGAAGGTCTGTTTGCTGCCAACGAATTTGTTCTGTGTCGTCTGCATTCTTTTGCATGTTAACTACACGTTCCACTGCTGCTCGTGATGCCATCCATCAATACTTGTGCCAAATGTACCCCGCCACTCAACTCGGTCGTCTGCGTCGCTGTCCGCCTTTGACGCTGGCAAGCTTTTGGCCCTATTTTTTACAGAAAGGAAGCTACGTTTTGTAATTTTGCAAGGTAAAACCGACCTGTGAAGTGCACCTTTACTAAAAGTTTAGGTTGCTCTGTGCTGGCGCCGATTTTTAAGGCTCATTTTAGATCAAGCCTGGTTATTTCAGACACCTTGTTTGTTTTGCTGCCCTTGCTTCTGCAGCACGTGCTTCTGATGACCTTCGGTCTTTTTATGCAAATGACGCAGTGTTAAGCACACTTTTTTTTAATCACTGGGAGCTGTGGAAATAGTCTCTTTTTAAGAACTTATTTGAACAGATTTGTGCTTGGTGGCGCCGGTGACCGAACCATTATTTTGAATTCATAATTGAACTGGAACCAAACCGGAACAAAACACAAAGCTATTGAACCTGAACCCGAACCGAACCGGAATAATGACCAGTTCGACCCCCTGCATACAAGAAATGTGTTGACTCCCGTAAATGTTAGCTAATTAGTAGATAATCTCAATGGCCCAAGAAAGGTTGATGAGTGACTCGAGGTTTGTTTCTGCATACTACGATCGTCTATTTCACGAGCTTTTATTTTTCTCAACAACTTGTCAAATCAGATATATATATATTTGTGTATTTCTCTACCACGATCATGACGTCAGATTCAGCATTTGCCCAGAAGCACTGCAAATGCGTAGCAATTTCGTCGCCAAACGTGTTTCGAGGGAATTACACGTAGTTTTTCCAAAACCATTGCACTCGCTTAGAAAACGCATACGTAATATGGGGTAGACATTGTTCAAGGATTAGCTCCTTTTATTTTCCACACTCAAGTTTTTACGCAGCAGGCAGACCACCCCCGGAACGAGTTTGGCAGCGATCGGTTGTTCCGAATTTGTCCGAACCTACGAGCTCGAAGCCCGAAGTTCACAATAAAATGTTTCACAGGGAACTGACCTGTGGTCTGACAATGACGTATAAACAGGGAATCTCAAGAGCAAGAGATCTCATTGTGTAAGCACGCTGGTTCTCGAAAAGGCACATTTTGAAATACAACGTTCACGCGGTACGGATCGTTATCAATTCACTTACAAAATGCGGCATCAGTGGGACCGCAGGTCGAGGTTGTGGGGGCAGTGGAGGCCTTGCACGAGTGAAACTTTAGCCGACTCGGCATGTTCGGTAACAATTTTGCATCCTCCTCCGCATTTATCCCGACCAGAAACGCAAGATCAAGGCAATCAAGGGCTTTCCCCTGACCTGACCTTCGCAACCTGCGCGGGAATTTTTGCAAAAAGACTCCGCAAGATGGAGCTGGTAGAAGCTTCTGTAAAACAGTAGTTTATTTTAATTTTCTTACCTTTTGAAGTCTAGATCAGTACTAATTTTTACGGATCTTTCTACCACGGTTCTTTAGTTTTTTGTTATTTTTGGTAAGGTTTTAGCCTTCCCTGACTAGTTACGTTCTGTAAAGAACGGTAACGCCATCTTCTGTTCCTAAGCGGCGAATCGCACCAACCACGTTTGCTCGACTCCGTTTGTTTTTTTAGCGGGTCAGTCGAGCAACTCCACCCGTATCCCCGTGAGGCGCACGTTGCTGAGAGCGGTATTCCTCAATTTGATATAATTTTAGCACATGAATCATACCATCGCGGCGTGTTTTGAGTCTCGTTCTATTCGGTCTCTAATGGAAAAGGTTTCCGGCTTGGCACGATTATGGGGAATGGTTAAACACTTTTATCTCTTTTGGCAACGTTGTCAATAGCGCGTTCGAGAGTCGGAAATCCACAAATTTGTTTACATGTACTCTTACCGAGTAACGACATTTGTAAGAAATTTCTGTGAGCATTGATTCCTCTCACTTTCCTTACGCAGCCAAGTTTCAACAATGAGCCTGAGGTGCCAGCTTCAGCTGGCTTACAGACTGCGACTCATTGCACAGAGGTGCAGTGCTGGATACAAGCTACAGACGTCAACGTTGAGCAGCCGTCCCGGCCAGGAGACAAACTCCCAGTACTTCCCCACAGTCGTCAGCACCCGTAACTATGCCAAAGGCGCCAACCGTCCAAAGCATTCTGGCAAGTTTCGAATACACGCAAAATGCCGTAAAACGGGATGCGACCTTTGTAGCGATTCTAGCAGCCAAAATTAACACAAACACTGTCAATCCAATCAGATACTTCTGTCTACATCTAGGTATTGATGTTGCAGGCATGTACAAGGGCGGAGCCTCTGAGAGGGGCGGGGCTTCTGAAACGTGGGAGGCTGGGCCTCTTCCTCCAGGGGCTGGGCTTATGGAAGGTACTTGAACAGAGCGGTGTCACGAGTTTCTCTCCTAGGGGCTGGGCTTGTGGGGGATTCTGTGGATGGAGCGGCGTTGTGGTGTGAAGGTCCTTGCCCCGCGCTGCGCTGACAGTGCCGGACTCGTCGTCATCGCCGTGTGTGCATGTGTCCGTACCCGTCATTAAGCCCAAACCTTTCGAGCGCCGTCAAGCCTCAGTTTAGAGAAAGGCCGTTTATCGAAAAGGACGCTGTTTTTTAAAAAAAAAAAGGCTCCCCTACTTGCGTGTATCACTGGAACGCGTTAATCCACCCACCCCCCTTCATTCATGCCTCTTCGTGCCGACGATCTACGGTGACTCATTACAAAAATGCTAACCAGCCTGGCAGACCTGTACACACTGCTTCACGATGGCTGATTCGCTAAAAGGAGGCTTTTTGCCTTTTTCTCTGAATTGGGCTTTTTTTTTATAAAGGGATTCAATAAACTGTGGTCGGTAAAACAAGCTTCTCTAAACCGCATGCCTCTGAGCGCAAGACACGGTGTTGCTCCAATGATTTGGGCCTAGTGACGAGTACGGACATGCACATACATGACTGTGATATGAAACTGGACACGTGAGGGCGCCACTGCCAGGTAAAATGAAATGCGTGCACTGCCTGGACCAGACGGTGCGGGGCACGCTCCCGTCTCGTGCTGTTGTTCCTGGCCGCACTGGCCATTCTCCGAGGAATGCTCAGGGTAGAGAGAATCACAACTAGCGACAAGCAATACACAGCGTTCGCTTCAAATTCATGAGAGCAACCATGGCGGCCATCGGAAAGGTAGAGCCATTCGACGAGGCTACGTCGGATTCGATTTAATATTGCGAATGTGTTGCATTGTACTTCGTGGCAAACGGCATTGCCGAGACGAAAGAGACCGCTGTGTTCTTGACGTGCTGCGGGTCAGAGACATGCTCGTTGCTGCGGAGCCTGCTCGCCCCTACGAAGCCTGCTGATACCTCCTCGGCTGAAATTTTAGATGTCCTGGACAAGCATTACTCACCGATTGTCTGAGGTGGTGGCCAGCTTCAGATATTTTTTCTCGGCATCGGCGAGAACAGTAGCCCGCCAGTGTTTTCATCGCATCGCCCATACAGACGGAGTGAGTCTCCTGCCGCTGCCCACAACCGACTTTCCCGTGGACTGCCCTGCCGACGTCTTTATGCTGGCGGAAGTATACCCACGAGTGTCGTCATCTACTGCCGTTGCAGAGGTCACTGCCAGGGACCTGGTGGTTTCACGAGTGAGGGAAACTGTGGACCGGCGGTTGACTGGACTTTGGACCTGAGGGGAAGCCTTATAAACTCGCTTCACTGAGATGAGTGTACTAGAGAACTGTGTGCTCTGGGGCAACCATGTGTTAGTTCCTGTACCACTCCAAGATGACGTCCCGAGGCTTCTTCATGAGAGCCATCCAGGGAAGTGGTGGGGGGTTAAGTGTCAAAGACGAAAGTTGTTGTGCGGAGCCACGTTTGGTGGTCTATGATGGACAATGACATTGTGGCTACAATTCAGGAGTACCTCATCTGCCAGGAGCAACAGAGGTCGTCGCGGCCGATACCAGTCATGCTATGGCCATTCCTCGACAGGCCCTGGTCGAGACTCCGTGTGTACTTAAACTACGCTGGACCAAACGAGCACTTTTTTTTTATCTTAGCAGACACATTCTCTAAGTGGATTGAGGTGTTCCTTGTGTCAACGCCATCAGCAGAGACTACCATCGCGTGCCTGCTAGTCATGCTTGCGAGCCAGGGCCTGCCAGACAAATGGGCCAGCATTCGTAAGCGACATGTATGCAACATTTTTGAAGAATCAAGCGAGACCCCGCCTCCTCATCGAGGCACCAGGGAGCGTCTGCCAGTGCTGCGTTACTCCCCTTAACCTCCGAGTGCTACTGCTTGTTTAACAAATTTTTCGTGGGTTTGGGATTGTTATTAACGTGCATTTCTTAGGGGTGAGAGGAGTGTGATATTATGAACCTGAACACGTGAGGGCGCCACTGCCGGGTATAACAAAATGAGCGCACTGCCCGGATCAGACAGTGCAAGGCACGCTCCCCTCTTGTGCTGCTTTCCTTGCTACTCTGACCATTCCCTATGGAATGCGCTGGGTACAGATCACAACGACGACAATGAAAGTCCAGCACTGTAAGCGCGTTGTAAGGAGAGGGGCACACACGGCAACAGTCGCCAAGTCCAGGCACTGGCAGCACGGGGCGTGTCGCCGCTCCATCCATAGAATCCCCCGTAAGCCCCGCCCCTAAAAGAGAAACCCGCAACGCCGCTCCATTCGTGTACCTCTCAGAAGCCCCACCCCCCGGGGAAGGAGGTTGCACCCCTACCTTCTAGAAGCTCCGCCCATGGAAGAGGATGTCTTGCCTTCCTCGAAGACTCTGCCTTTGTACAGGCCGGCTACATCAAGTTTTTGTGCCATTTCTTTTCCTGTAATGGGGCTCATTAACCAGCCCAAGTTTTTTAATTAATATATTTTTTGTTTCTTTGCCGGCATGGGACACATTGGCAGCATGTGAAGATTCTTTGCGATTAGTTCCAGTGTTATTTAGGCCCATTTCTTTCCATCTGTTTGTTTGTAGCTATTGCGATGACTGTGATGCCACTCAGGCACAGTGGCTCGTAGGTCTCCAAGACTTTGTTGTGGCCATCCAATCCTCATTGCTCCTGTTACAGCTAGAGCCCTAAATATCTGCAGATTACCGTCGGATCATCCTCAGATATCTGCAGTCAACTGGATGACGCGGATAAAAATGAACCAGATTTTGGATCGGATGCGGTTGCCAGGGGCTGTGCATGTGGATTGGATCTGGATCTATGTTTTTGCTGAGGCGGGCGATAAACGCATGGGACTGCAAGGTGTAGAGTGAATAAGTGAGTTATACAATGAAGTGCATTCTGATTCTGACCAAAGATTGAATTTAGAGCGTTCTATCTTGCCAAAAATGCTGTCTATGCAGGGGCATCAATTGCCCTGGGAAAGCATGCTCTTGTTTGGCAGGGAAGGTGTTAGGTCCCAGGACTTTCGGGGAAACTGTGTTCTGTTTATATATATTCTTGTATGGTTTTTTTGTGACGGGCTCAAAAGAAAACAGGGGGCCCGCAATGGTTTACGAGTCCCGGACGCGACGGCAATTAACGAATTCCGAAGTAACCCGAATCTCGGGCACCAGGGTTGGAAATGTGGGGAGTCGGCGAGAAGAACCGCCGGGTCGGAACGACACGGCGGGGGGTGCGGAGCGACCTGGCGAGGTGACAAGCGATGCTGACCAGACGCCCGGGAAAGTGGGGACGATCCCTGGAATTTTGGGGGCGCGCGGGAAAGAGGAAGGCAGTTTACGCTGAGCGTCGGAGGGGGCAAGACGCCACCAGGACTCCGAGAGGTCTCGCGTAGCTCCTAAGATCTGTAACCCAGTCCGTAACTATATATGTAAATAAATCATATATATATATTCGTAACCTTCACCTGGGTGTCCCTCTGCCACTACATCTCCGTTGGCCAAGGCGGAATTGGGGGTTGCCATCATCAGATCGGCGGCAACCCAACGAAGATCTTCAGCCTCTCTCAACGACACCAGCAAGAGAGAGAGGAGCAGAGAAAATTAACTGAAGGAGCAGGAAACGTTCTTTGGGCAAAGGAAACCCAAATCGTATGAGCCACAAGAAAATAGGAGCCTCCTTCCCCAGTCGTCATGTGTGCGCTTCTTTTTCTCTCTCGACA
Organism: Ixodes scapularis; assembly: GCF_016920785.2. NCBI lineage: Eukaryota > Metazoa > Arthropoda > Arachnida > Ixodida > Ixodidae > Ixodes > Ixodes scapularis. The sequence continues at coordinate 73,279,771 of NW_024609868.1, forward strand.
GTCTGCAACTTGTTGCTAAGTGTGTGGTTCAGAGCATGCAGTTGTGGGTTCGTTTGAAACTGAAACTGAAACTGATAGTGGGTGTTGCCATGATTGGATGGTGTGATATACCACCTAAATATGAGGAGGGGTACTTCACTGCGGTGAGTGACCACCTTTTCTCCAACTTTTTTATTGTCTGACCTAAGTTAAATAAGACAGTATTATTAGTTTGTCCTTTGTTAATTTTCATCTTTAGAAAATACACGTCTGCTTGAAATAATTGTCTCAAAGCAAAAAAAGCAAACAGAATAAAATATTAAAACTTGCTTCTCTTTGAGCGCAATTTCTGAGCAGAGTGTCGCAGACTCCCAGGACAATCTCATAACTGCGGTCACTTTTCCAGCAACGCAAAATGTCTCTGGAAGGGCGATCACTTATAACATTTATTAATACAATAAAACCAAATATAATAATAATAAAACAAACAAACAAACTGATCATATTCTAACTTAGAGTTCTCTGTGCAAGATAAGCAAACGGCTTAAAACTACCATCTTTTTTGTTCATGCTCGATTTCATAATGAATCCATAGATTGCTGGTCAGATGCGGTTTTGAATTGTGCAGATGGGGTTCGGATGTGGATGCAAAGTATGCGGATTGGGCGCGGATAAAATAATTTAACTACATTGTGGATGCAGTTCGGGTGCGGATACAAGGGATCGGACGCAGGTGATAAAACTGTTGTCCATGCAGGGCTGTAGTTACAGCGATGCTGCAAGCGACCAGAAACAAACAGCCTTATTCATGTGCATGTTCTTTTATGCAGCAGTGTGGAGGAGGAAGGAAGATCGGGCGGAGAATGTGCCACTGTGGTTGGGTGATGTCGCAGAGTCATAGCAGCTAATACGAAATCCGATACAATTCTTCTGGTAGTGTAGATACAGATATGCAAAAAGTCTGAATGCTGTTCTGTGTTTAAAACAATCTGCAGCCAAGGATGCCAAGCCCAAGGTTTCACTGTCCGACGAGGAGCTCTCCGAAGTGGTGCGAATCCAGCAGTTTCGCTCCGAAATGCAGAAGGTTTTGCAGAGGCTACAAGACAGCTTCGTCAAGCACCTTTCTCTGCATTCTGTCGCAGGTGAACCTTATGGTCAACGTCTTTTTAAGCACAGTTTGTTTAAAATGTTGGATGAACTATTAAACTGGAGCTTGAAGCTGATAATGGATAGATGGTCAGAGCACAGACATTCCCAAACATTTTGTTGTAATTAAGCTGAGGCACTCTACCAAGAAATTATATTTGAGGGGGGGGCATCAAATGTAGCATACATGTTGGCAGCAAACGGTCGCATGACAGCAGCATCAAAGTTCAAACTGATGACCACACGGCACCATCTTTGCAGTGAGATTATGTACTCAACCAAGCAAGTTTATGTGCCAACAAACTCTCCAGCAAGCTTGCAGCATTTGTAGGGTGGATTTTGCTTTAAAGGGGTACTCCACCGATTTTTTGAGCTACCTCAACTAACTATATTTTCTGACTCCCCGGCCTTTACTCTCTCCGGTATGCTATTTAGAATCGCGAAATTCATAATAGTTATTGTGAAATCAGCAAATGAAAATGATGCAAAAACCAACATTCAAATATACGCGCGCTTTTCGGGGCCGTGACGTCAGTGGCAGGCAGGCTTGCCAGTCGAGCAAGCAGCCAAAAAATAGAATATGCCAATCATTCGTTCCGTGCTGGAGCGAGGGTACTGCAGCGAGCTTCCCAAGCATTCATTTGACACCATGAAACTCCTTCGAATCAGTTTAAAACAAAATCTACAGCCCAAAGAGTGAACCCCTGCCTTCCACTGACGTCACTTTTTCGTTGTTGCCAGTAGAGACTTCGAGCTTGAAAAACACGGTGAGGACCAAAACTGTAAATTCAATAACTTCGCGAAAAAACAATATTCTGACCTAATATTTGGGATACTATTGTCGCGATGTTTGTTGGTTAGTTTAGCAAAATTTCAAGCAAATCGGAGACAATGAAAAAATCGGTGGAGTAGCCCTTTAACTTCCCACTAGTGCCAGCAGTAGAAAGCAGTTTTGGAGATAACCGATTATCCGGTTATTCGAATTAGTGAATTATTCGAAGTTGGAAACTGGGTATTCGAATAACTAAATAAGCTTCTCGGTTATTCAGTTATATATATATATATGTTCAATTATTCAGTATTCAGTATTGGAATTGAAATGGTTTGGTCATAATAAATCTTTATCCCCGTAGCTCTATCCCTTAAGGGTTTCCTTGTTGTGTCCTCATGTTTCGAAAATCAGCGGGAATAAAAATAAAAAATAAGAGTTGCATTTTGTAGAAGCTGGTGGTGTTCCCAGGTCTCATACTCACACGCTTAATCTTAGTCTCAAGTGAAAAAAACAACAACAACAACAAAAAAATTCTACAGCAGCAGTTTTTAGTGGCTTGGCCCCCGGTTTCGTGACGGTGTGAGCGTAAAGAAAAATAAGCAGTTTTCCCACTAAATTTGGCGAGAAAAAAATGTCACGTGACCCGACATCGCGGGACGTAGAGACAAATTCAGGTTCCCCGCTAAATTTAGCAGAAAACATTGTGTCATGTGACCTGTGCACCAATTCACTTTTCTTGCTAAATTTAGCGGGAAATTTGATGTCAGGTGACATAACGTCACGGGATCTACATACCAATTCTGTTTCTCCGCTAAATTTAGCAGGAAAATTGATGTCACATGACTTATACACCAATTCAGTTTTCCCACTAATTTTAGCAGAAAATTCAATGTAATGTGACCTGATGTCACGGTACCTACAGACAAATTCAGTTTCCGTGCTATATTTAGTGGAAAATTTGATGTCACATGATTGCACATCAATTTCTAGGGCTGTAGGCCCTAGACATTGCCTAGAAATCATATGTGAGGTCGTCCTAGATGTCGTTCTTAACGTCATCCTCGACGGCGTCCATGGCCTCGTAACAAAAGAAAGAGGTAAACATGATGAATGCTATTGCAATTCATAGACAACCAACAGTACTGGTTTCTGTAGCCAATTTTTCTTAATTTTGTATAGTCGGCTACAGGTCAAGAAGGTAGCGGCAAATGCCTCTCCAACGGAATCATAGATCCCTCCGCCACCTCTGTATCCAATAGCATCCCATCGTTTCCGTGACGTTGCAGCCAACACGCGAGGAGGGTCTTGCTTTTTGTGCATATTTGCTTTATCCTTTAACTTTGACTTAGCATTGTGGAAGCCGCGAGAGGGAGATTAGAGTTTTCCCCCTCCGATGGAAACAAATACGACTTTCGGGGATTAGCTTCCCCCTCCGATGGATACAAAGGCTGCTTTCAGGGGCTCGGTTCCCCCTTCAATGAATACAAAGGTCGCTTTCTTAAAAAGTGGGATGGGAGACAAGTTGGAATCTATTGAAGCGGAACAAGGAGCGTTTTCAGTGAACTCTTCTTTCGACTGTGGAGAGATTTGAAATGGGCGCATCACGCTTGTGGGAGGAGCTTCTCCTACCTCCTTGACTTGTAACCGACTGTAGTTATCTACTTTTTGGAAGGCGTGAAGTATGACAAGTGGTTCATAAACAACAGAGCTGATTCGTCGAGCAGATTCAGATTATTGTGCTTGTCTCTAGGCCAAAAAAAAAATTGACTGCAGAAATTATTTTTGTTAGTAGTCTATGAATTGCGATAGCGTTCGTCATGTTTACCTCCTTCTTTTGTTACGAGGCCATGGACGGTGTCCTAGACGGCGCCTGGGACGACTTAAAGGACAACGTTAACGTCTAGGACGACCTCCAGGACAACGCCTAGGACGACCTCAAGGACGACCTCTAGGGCAACCTTTATGGCCTAGAGCCCTAGAGGTTGATGTGTGATCACATGACAACAATTTTTCCGCTAAATATAGCAGGGAAACTGAATTGGTGTGTAGGTCTTGTAGCGGCAGGTCACGTGACATCGCATTTCCCTCAAAATATTCGCGACTCCAGCAAAACGGACGCCGCCAAGCGGGAAAACCGGGAACCAGCCGGTCCAGGTCGCTCCGCGCCCCTCCGCGTCTCTGGTGGCTTTCGCGGACAGGTGTTGTCGGCGCGATGGCGTACAGTGTAATTTCACGAAGGTCCGCCTGAGTGTTAATCAGTGTGGTGAAGCCTCAGTAGGTTGTTTCCTTCCATCACGTGTTTGAAAGCCCGTTTACTCCACAACACACGGTCACGTGCTTTCGATTTCTTGGAGGGGGAGGAACCACGGAAAAACGTTTTGATTTCTTGTCTGTCTCGAATCAGATTCAAAGTGACGACTACTTGGTAACTGATAAAGTGTTTCTTTATAAGGATGTAGAACAGTGGACTGAGGACGACAGACCAGGCATTTCACTGGAGGGAACACCAATGTTGCAGTCAAGTGAATGGGAAGGTTCGATAGGTGCTTTTGTTGAGTTTGGTTGTGTTCGATTAGCTTCAAGTTTGAGCCACCCACGCTGGTCGGTGCGTTGGCTATCCATCTTGGCTGCTTTTCATCGAAAAAGCCTCTGGACCACCAGTGAAAGAGTTGGGCTGATTTCGAAATTACTTGATTCAGGAAAACCTGCTCGCTGCAAATGATGAATGAGGGAAATTATCTGTTTTCAAAAGGCGGGGGACGCGTCTTGCAACGTTAGAAGCTGTCACTGCATTTTGATCTATCGCGCCTCCAATATTTATATTATACCTCCGTCAAAGCCAGCAGCAATATATGTCTACATTGCTCAAATTGACCAACCACAAAAAAAAAAAAAAAAAAAATACTTCTTTTCTCCGTTCAGTGAACTCCAATGAAGACTCTTCAGTTTGTCTCCATGCTGCCGGCTAGAACCATTTGGCTAAGTTTAAGTAGTATGTCTCTGTCTGTCAAATAGACTTTTATTCGGCAGTTCACCTAATATCTAGTCAACTAAGCTCATATTTCAACCCGAAATATATACTAATATCGTTTTAGTGGGACATAGTACGTAATATAATACATAACCCGCTCGTCAAAATGACTTCTCGATTGCTACTAAAACCTGAATTGAAATACGAGTATCAGCTGGTTAGTGGGGTGCTGGCGGGTGAACATGCTCCTTGGCTCAAGGAGCGATTGCTTAATTTTCGTAATTTTCCTGCAGCCTGTGTGGTTGACCGAGCAGACGACTGGAGCTGTTTCTTAAACGCGGATACGCACAAAAGCTCGATTTCGCGGACAGAGAAGTCGCATGGTCGAGGCATCTGAGTTAGTTGAAAATTACTCTCGGTGGAAGAATTATGTTGTCACTGCCACTTTCCTTAGATGATCAAAACTGATTAGTATTTTACCGCCTCTCCGGAGCCCATAGTTTCGGTTTTGAACGAAATCTCCGAAACGAAAGTTTGACATGAAAAGAACAAAAAACACCGGGAAAACAAAACCATGCTTTGCAAGTTTATGCGCACCGGCTGCACTTAACCGTCTCAGTTCAAATACCTATAAAATCGGGCATTAAACAAAAGGAAATCTGTTAAATTGAACGCGCCACCTGTTCAGGCAGCCCGGCCGAGCCGACGCGACCTGGACTCAGCCGCCATGTTTGTTTGGTGGTGGCGCCCCCTATAGGTCGCTGGAGTCGCGAATAGCGGGGGAACTGAATTGGTTTGTAGGTGCCGTTACGTCAGGTCACGTTACATCGAATTTTCTGCTAAATTTATTGGAAAACTGAATTGGTGTATAAGTCATGTGACATCGAATTTTCCGATAATTTTAGCGGGGAAACCAAATTGGTGTATAGGTCATGTGATGTCAATGTTTCCACTAAATTTAGTGGGGAAACCAAATTTGTTTTTTAGGTCCCGTGACGTCCGGTCACATTGCATCGAATTTCACGCTAAATTTAGCGGGGAAACTGAACAGTGTATAATTCATGTGATGTCATTTTTTCTGCTAAATTTAGCGGGGAAACTGAACTGGTTTGTAGGTGCCGTTACGTCAGGTCACGTTACATCGAAGTTTCTGCCAAATTTATTGGAAAACTGAATTGGTGTATAAGTCATGTGACATCGAATTTTCCGATAATTTTAGCGGGGAAACTAAATTGGTGTGTAGGTTATCTGATGTCAATGTTTCCACTAAATTTAGTGGGGAAACCGAGTTTGTTTTTTAGGTCCCGTGACGTCCGGTCACATTGCATCAAATTTCACGCTAAATTTAGCGGGGAAACTGAACCAGTGTATAATTCATGTGATGTCATTTTTTCTGCTAAATTTAGCGGGGAAACTGAATTGGTTTGTAGTTGCCGTTACGTCAGGTCACGTTACATCGAATTTTCTGCTAAATTTATTGGAAAACTGAATTGGTATATAAGTCATGTGACATCGAATTTCCCGATAATTGTAGCGGGGAAACCAAATTGGTGTATAGGTCATGTGATGTCAATGTTTCCACTAAATTTAGTGGGGAAACCGAGTTTGTTTTTTAGGTCCCGTGACGTCCGGTCACATTGCATCAAATTTCACGCTAAATTTAGCGGGGAAACTGAACCAGTGTATAATTCATGTGATGTCATTTTTTCTGCTAAATTTAGCGGGGAAACTGAATTGGTTTGTAGTTGCCGTTACGTCAGGTCACGTTACATCGAATTTTCTGCTAAATTTATTGGAAAACTGAATTGGTATATAAGTCATGTGACATCGAATATCTTGATAATTGTAGCGGGGAAACCAAATTGGTGTATAGGTCATGTGATGTCAATGTTTCCACTAAATTTAGTGGGGAAACCAAGTTTGTTTTTTAGGTCCCGTGACGTCCGGTCACATTGCATCAAATTTCACGCTAAATTTATCGGGGAAACTGAACCAGTGTATAATTCATGTGATGTCATTTTTTCTGCTAAATTTAGCGGGGGAACTGAATTGGTTTGTAGTTGCCGTTACGTCAGGTCACGTTACATCGAATTTTCTGCTAAATTTATTGGAAAACTGAGTTGGTATATAAGTCATGTGACATCGAATTTTCCGATAATTTTAGCGGGGAAACCAAATTGGTGTATAGGTCATGTCATGTCAATGTTTCCACTAAATTTAGTGGGAAAACCGAGTTTGTTTTTTAGGTCCCGTGACGTCCGGTCACATTGCATCAAATTTCACGCTAAATTTAGCGGGGAAACTGAACCAGTGTATAATTCATGTGATGTCATTTTTTCTGCTAAATTTAGCGGGGAAACTGAATTGGTTTGTAGTTGCCGTTACGTCAGGTCACGTTACATCGAATTTTCTGCTAAATTTATTGGAAAACTGAATTGGTATATAAGTCATGTGACATCGAATATCTTGATAATTGTAGCGAGGAAACCAAATTGGTGTATAGGTCATGTGATGTCAATGTTTCCACTAAATTTAGTGGGGAAACCGAGTTTGTTTTTTAGGTCCCGTGACGTCCGGTCACGTTGCATCAAATTTCACGCTAAATTTAGCGGGGAAACTGAACCAGTGTATAATTCATGTGATGTCATTTTTTCTGCTAAATTTAGCGGGGGAACTGAATTGGTTTGTAGTTGCCGTTACGTCAGGTCACGTTACATCGAATTTTCTGCTAAATTGATTGGAAAACTGAATTGGTATATAAGTCATGTGACATCGAATTTTCCGATAATTTTAGCGGGGAAACCAAATTGGTGTATAGGTCATGTGATGTCAATGTTTCCACTAAATTTAGTGGGAAAACCGAGTTTGTTTTTTAGGTCCCGTGACGTCCGGTCACATTGCATCAAATTTCACGCTAAATTTAGCGGGGAAACTGAACCAGTGTATAATTCATGTGATGTCATTTTTTCTGCTAAATTTAGCGGGGAAACTGAATTGGTTTGTAGTTGCCGTTACGTCAGGTCACGTTACATCGAATTTTCTGCTAAATTTATTGGAAAACTGAATTGGTATATAAGTCATGTGACATCGAATTTCCCGATAATTGTAGCGGGGAAACCAAATTGGTGTATAGGTCATGTGATGTCAATGTTTCCACTAAATTTAGTGGGGAAACCGAGTTTGTTTTTTAGGTCCCGTGACGTCCGGTCACATTGCATCAAATTTCACGCTAAATTTAGCGGGGAAACTGAACCAGTGTATAATTCATGTGATGTCATTTTTTCTGTTAAATTTAGCGGGGAAACTGAATTGGTTTGTAGTTGCCGTTACGTCAGGTCACGTTACATCGAATTTTCTGCTAAATTTATTGGAAAACTGAATTGGTATATAAGTCATGTGACATCGAATTTCTTGATAATTGTAGCGGGGAAACCAAATTGGTGTATAGGTCATGTAATGTCAATGTTTCCACTAAATTTAGTGGGGAAACCGAGTTTGTTTTTTAGGTCCCGTGACGTCTGGTCACATTGCATCAAATTTCATGCTAAACCGGAGTCCTGCAGTGCGACAGAAAGTTTGTTGCTGTTGTTTTTATACTCTACTATTCAGATTTTTAACTGTGCAGCTGTTTCATGCCACATTTGTGTGGTAGTCTGAACCAAACACAAGCAGGGGTTCCAAAACTGGAGTGCAACATTCTGGAAAGTCATGGTGTTTTTTGCAGCGAAGCTGTTTATGGCTAGGGTTCCGTGGATGTTTTGTGTGCAGTGACTAAAAACTGTTTGCTCGCGCCACCGCACATGCACACCTTCTGCATATAAAAGATTTGAAGTAAATAACCAAAATAAAGCATTGACGAACGCGCGTTTAAGATGCCATTTGTTTTAGGCTTTTGCTTTAGAACAGTTACTGCTACAGACGCCGGCACGTGCAGCGCGTGGAGCTCCATTCGCTGCATTCTCCTCGGTGCTTCGGTAATTTAGCAATAGGTCTATTCGGTAGATAAGTTATCAATAGGCACCATTTTCAAGATCAGTAGACTCTCAGGCCGATAATAAAGGTTTTTCAAAGATTTGCCGCTCTGCAACCTGTGTCAGCCATGTCTACGCTCGCATTGCCCTTTTTTTGTCGTCGTTCCAAGCGCTTGCGTGCCTAGTTTCGTTTCTTTCTGCTCTCCCGGAGTAGCGGTCCCGTCGCGCCTGTCTGGTTTCCTTTGGCTCGTTGGGGCGGGTCTGTGACGTGTGCGAAACAGCTTTGCTGGTCATCGACCTTCACACCAGCTCATGATTATTTCCTTAAACAACATAGCTTGGCAAAAAAAAAAAAAAAAAAAAGCATTGAGGATTTGCAAGTTTGGGCTGAGGTCTGAGCTATTAAAGGGGCCCTGCAATCACATTTAAGCGTCTACCTTTTTTGCGGTTTCCACGTCTCTTGGGGTTCGGGCAAGCCAGTGGGCACGGAGAGAGTAACTAAATATCGGTGCGTCATATTTTAACCGGACGACGCGGAAACCTCCTCCACCTACGAGGGCGACCTGCGTTGCCAAAAGCGCGCAATATGTGACGTCTTTGGTCCTGGGCTTACTACTGGTCAGAACCGCTAAAATTTTTTTTTTAGTCGAGATACAAAATATATGTGTCGCGAACCGTTTCAGTTATGTATGAAAGTAGTTTTTGTTCAGTATTTTAGATCAGAAAAGAAACAAATGAAGTTTATAAAGTACGGAAACAAAAAATGACCCGTCGACATACCCACCACCAAGCGGCGGAAAAAAATGGCGCTTACTAGAAAGGGGTAGTGGGATGAGGCGCCGACGAACAGCGAGCGTAAAAAGGTCTCGGATGTACGCGGCAGCGCTGTGGTCGTATACCGGCTGTGGGATCCGACCAGTTCTGAGCGTTTTGAAGGCTTTCGGAGCGGGCTTGGCTGGCGATTTTGCCATTTGGCTGTATGGCAGTGCGATGTGGCTCCCGTTCTGAACTGATATTTACTTCATGTTTGCTGTCGTTTGTGGCCAATGAAGTGTTATGCCAAATTAGTCTCTATTCGTGAAGCAAATGCAATGCGAGTCGCCCTGGTCGCCCGCTTCATACAGCCTATCCAACACATGCTTTAGTGGCGCCCTCTCGAGCCGTCAACACGGAGTGCGGTAGCCGTGAGCGCTCGATGAGTTCACTAGCCCTCCTCTAGTTCACGGCCGCTCAAGCCAGGATCTACGACGTCATGAAGGAGGTTATTTTTGCTTGTTTTTGTAATTCTAATTTACCTATAACTTTTAAAATAATGCGAAATTTGAGAAAAGAAAAGCTTCATTAAGTTACTACGTTCAGTGCGCTCAGGATCAATGCGAATTAAAAACCAGACAAAAAAATGTTGCAGGGCCCCTTTAAGTGCTGAAACCAAGCTTTGATATAGCTTGTACCACTTTTGTGCAATAATACATCTAATCATTATCATCAACAGCCAAGCACTGACTGATGTCTACATTTATTTGATCTGACTGTTTTTGAATTCTTTAAAAAGAAAGTGAGGAGGTGCTACTACACAGATGTACACTTAATCATCATCATCAACAGACAAGCACTGACTGATGTCTACATTTATTTGATCTGACTGTTTTTGAATTCTTGAATAAGAAAGTGAAGAGGTGCTACTACACGAATGTTAGGAATACACACAACAAAAAGTAAGCGGAGGCAGAGTGTTTCTGGGTGCAAACTTTGACATGACCGAAAATATTTCCAAACTTGTAGGGAGAAAATAGGATAGAGGGATTAGTCTTCTTAAAAATGATACCTTTTCCATTAGTTTCTCTTCTAGCAGTATACCTGCTTTTTTACTTGCTCGCAGACAAAATGCAGTATTGAGTTCCACGTGTATTAAAAAAACAAATACAAATTCAAGGCGGCAGACACGTTTAGAGTGGGAATAAGGGGGCACTCGGCGGGTGACGTTTTTGGCTACTCCCTGCTAAAGTCTGGGCACCTCGAGTTTGGGAAACGCTGCTCTTAAGAAAGGAGCCTCCCCCACATATGGCGATGCTCGGACAGCAGAGAAAGAAGGCACTCGAATATAATTTGCATGCGAGGGGAGTTTGGGGAGTTTTCAATTCCCCAATTCTCCTACTGCACCTAATCCTGCTTTGACTAAGTTGTCACATTTTGACTTTTCGTCCTTTCCGTAACAACGCTTACATTTTTGTTTTCTTCTTTAGGGAACATCGACAAAATTCGGGTTCACGTTGACAGCCAAGAGTACTCCTTGGCCGAGGTAGCTCAGATCTCCAAAAAGAGTGCTCAACTCATTGTGCTCAACATGGCAAGCTTTCCTGACGTAAGTGATTGTTAAAAGCTCGCTCAATCGGCACGTTGTGCCCCCCCCCCCCCGTTTTTGTGTCCCAGGTTTCACATCACTTCGATGTTACTTTCACACACAGGCGATCAAGGCCGCTTTGAAGGCCATCCAGGAATCCGGCATGAACATATCTACTCAGCAAGACGGGACCACAGTTTTTTGTCATTTGCCAAAGTAAGCCTCCTTGAGCCTCTGGCACAGCGATTAACCGAGCAATTAGTCACATTTAACAAACGTCTGGAGCATTCTAGTTTAAAATATCATAAAATACTAAGTCCACCTTAAAACTAAAAAAAAAAAAAAAAAAAAATCATGAAAAAAAAAAAAATTGGGATGATTACGTCGGACGTAACTTTAATATTTATTTGGAGTTCCGTCGGACGTAAATTTAATTTATATATTAGGTTACGTCGGACGTAACTCGAATCCTTACGTAAAGTTACGTCGGACGTAACTTTAATTTTTATTTCGGGTTCCGTCGAACGTAATGCTAGACACTGCGTTGTTTGTAAAGGTTGGTTCACACGTCTGCATCTGAGTGGGATTAACTGCTTTGCAGCCGCTTCCAGCGAGAGAACAAACTTTCACCATCTTGGTGAAAGAATAATTTCTTGACAATAAAGAAATACATGCAGGTTGGAAGTGTTCCACGGTTGCCAGATAGATGGCACCAGTGTCATGCAGACATGTGAACCAGCTTTTTTGTCCAGGAGCAGAAAGACAGAATGCCCATGCGGTAGAGGAGGCCCTTGTTTGATCCGACAGAGCAGTATAGGAGTCCGGTATAGCTCCTAATATTCGAAGCGACTGAGTCGCTCTCGTCAAGCCCGCTTTTCACTGGCGCACGTGCGTAAAGCTTTACTGCCCGGTACCGGCTTCTTGGAGAAGCGTCCGAGACAAAGGTACACATCAGTCAGCTTGGTGGGCTCTGAAGTTTGCCAGTGCGAGTACTTATCACGACACGGGCTGCACACTAGGTATCTGACGGTAGACATATTTCGACACTTCAACAGGAAGCTCGGGAAACGGTGATCTTTCTAGGAAGTCTTGGCGACCTCTCTTTGAAGACAAAGAAAACTCGGGAAACGGTGATCTTTCTAGGAAGTCTTGGCGACTTCTCTTTGAAGACACGCAAACTGGCACCTTCATCCTCTCATATTTTGTTCCCCCTCCCTTTCGAATTCGCTGCCCGAGCTAGTTGAGTTCTCAATAAAGGGACACTGACATTTATGGTGGCCAAGGTTTTTGTTTATACATGACACATGAGAGCCCAAGTACCCAGAACAGATTTTGCGGCTCGAAATTTGTTTTCTTTCCGCCTGAAAATCGCCGACGGAGAACTGGCCGCTTTGAGTCGCGCTAACTCTCTTCTTCTTGGTCACGAGCCGTTTTCTATGGTTTAGGCGCAGTCACCAAAGGTAATCAAAGTGGTGGGTCACCGAAAGCACACACTTCTAAAAAGCTCAAAATATGTTAATTGAAAAAAAAAAAGATTAAAAATTGTTGCGCAGTTACGTGATTTTTGGTAACTTTCTCCTCTTCTATATTTCTTCTTCTGCCCCAGTCCAGTTTCGGTTTCTAGTAGTTGCATATTTTGACTTTATTAAAAGTATATGTGACACTGTTGCAAAATATTAATTGGGTATTGTTCGAACACCATAAAAATTGCATTGCAAAGAAAAACATTTTGGAGGGTGTCAGTGTTTCTTTAATTGCCACTGCCCGGCTGTATCTCTTATTGACGTAACGTTAGCTTTGTCACGCTAGGTTATGACTTTAAATTATGAGATCACTTCTTAAAATCAAACCCATTCATATTTCTTGGGAGCTGTCCTCTGCATGTGGCCAAATTTCACTTCAGTGTTACCTTAGAGCTGGTACTTTGATCCACGACGCTAAACTGTCAAGACCTTGTGCATTACTTGACGTTGGTCGCTCAGACAACAGACCTGGCACTTTCAGGGTTACTCGAGAACACAGAGAAACGCTGTCAAAGAATGCCAAGGCCCTGTTCGTCAAGGCAAAGGAAGATTTGGTGGCGATTGAGCGCAAGTACTTGAAGGAAATCCAGAAAAACAAGCTAGGCATCTCCGAAGACGTCGTGTACAATGCTTCACTACAGGTTTGTCTTTCTTTATTATTTTCAAACCTTTCATTCTCATTTAGTAACATTAGGTCTCTCATAGCTGAGACTTCTCTTATTCTTTGGTGTGTTCTTGCTATACCTTTGTGGCATGTTAAATATGGCAATTTAAATTGTTTGCCACTCTGATTGTGTCCTCTTTGTTGCATATTGTTATTTCTGTAGCCATTCCTACAGTGGTCCAAAACAAAAACTGGCAGTATAAAAAAAAAAAATGAAACCTAACTAAAATGATTACAGTAAAACGACCACAGTTTAGCAAAAATCTTGAAAATATTTCTTCCCGACTTTGGAGCATGTTGTTACGCAACTTTGTGATGCATGGAGCGCAATATTTATGTCTTACTCTCGGTAGCCACAAGGCCTTTCATTCTATGCTTGGTTTTTCCAAGCTTTCAATGCTCAAACTGCCGTCTTGTCTGTTGCCTTATGGCCCTGCGTTGAAGTTTAATTAAAATGCCTCACATATTCCCATTGCCCCAGGAGCAAGCCCTCGGTGGTACCACACTCAACGTTGAAATTTACTCTATTACATCCACTATATATTTTGTTTACAGGAGTTAGTTGAAACTCAACATTGAAATTTACTTTATTAGAGCCACTATATATTTTGTTTCACCTTACGACGGACTGTAGAGGATGCTACGAGCCATCGAAGCCAATCCAATGACGTGCGAATGTTACGTGACCTTGCGGGTGGGCGCAGTGACGTGCGGGGTGCATAGTAGTCACATGACACATTTACAGCACTGTATATATTGCGGCACGTCTGCTGTGGTCCATGATAAGGTGAAAGGGAGTATAGATGATACCAAGTGTTCCCAAGACACTGGTTAGGTGGCGCAAGCAGTCACCCGACTTGAACGGTTAGCCATATTTATCTATCCATTCCTTCATGTAGTTGGGTGCTTTGAGGGGGGCTGACACTCCTAAGGTAATATTTCTTTGTTTTCTAAAAAAAATGGAGGTTGTTGTCATAGACATGCAAAACAATACCGCAACGCAAGAACCAGTTTTTTTGCGCACACGCTCCCCTTTTTATTTTTGGCTTTTTTCTCTCCTTCTTCTCACCTCCTCGCTTCTTTTTATTTGTGACGTAATCGATTATGAAATTTAGAAGCTTTGCAAGCAACATTTTTTATATTTAGTAGCGGCATTCGTAAAACATGCTTTTTAACGCAATTGCGAATGACTTTTGAAATACCGAAAATCGGAGACTGGACTGATGTCGCCTCCTGGCTTTTTTTCCTCCCCCGGAAAACATGGCGGCGCTCGGCACATGTAAAACGGTGTCTGGTGTGTTTACCGTGTCAAAAAAAGTGGCCCCCCGATTTCCACCTGGTGACGTCGTAGAAGCGTCATGCTGTCACCGATCGCGACTCTGGCGGTGTCCCAGCAGCAGTGGTGTATGTCGCGGACGCTTGCTCGGCTGCAGGACGCTCTGCAGTGTCACAGTCCATGGCAGTGTCGGTAGCCAGGAGCTGAAACACCGCGACAACAGCGACACTCGTTCACTCGCGGTTTTCGCCGGCATTTGCACGACCAACCGCCAGGATTGCGACATCCGACAGCATGACATTCCGGCTTCTGTGACGTCATTTGTTTCCACTTTGGGACCACATTTGTTGCATGAGCAAGATAGGACGCTAAACACACCTGTCGGAGATGCGCTCCAGCCACCGTACATATAGCACTGAGGAGGATCGGTGAGTAGGGGAATCGGAAGAAGTTCTCTTTTTTTTTGTGTGCCCGACAACCTCTCAGACTTAGAAAAGTAAATTGTCAAACGGTCAAAACAACTGGTTTTGGTGTCTGTGTACCGTAGTTTCAGTGTGACTCCGCCAGGGCAGCCTCTCACACACAAACGGCGCAATTTGCCCCTCACGTCGCTCACACAAGTCCGCTGCGTGTTTTCTTCGACCTCACAACGTTTCAGATAGTTTGAGATCGCTGAAAGGGCCCTAAAAGAACTTCGAACTCGAAAGTGAAGCGTTGTTGGCTCACAGCGATAGGCGGCACGCAGAGAGAAGAGCGGTTGATCGCTGGACAAGGGCGAACGTGACACTTTGGGTCTGGACGGTTTATAGGCTTGAGAGAAACTCGAGTTGCAGGATGAATGTCGTTACTGCACTGGCGCGGATCGCACGGGAACTTCAAATTCGACTTTTGGAAATTGTTTTTTTACTTTACAAATACTGAGTTCCCAAGTTTAGAATCTTGAGGGTGATGTCCAGCATCATTTTTAATTGTTTCGTATAATACAACAAAATACAATATTGATTTGTCAGTGCCCCTTTAAGTAAACCTTTGTGTGAAGAATGAGCAGAGATAGAGAAATCGCTAAGGGTAATTACTTTAATACAATAAAGAGACTGTGGCTGCGCGCTGTCAGCAGCCGAGGGTCTGACAAACGGAAGGCACCGAGGGCTTACAGAACATTACCATTTTGAATGCTCAATGCCTCTGTTGTGATATCCTCGCCAAATTTTATTTCAGGTGAAAATGGAAGCTGAGAATACGGTGGAACAGGCGGACACGATGACAAAAGCAAAGCAAAAGGAGCTGTTAGGAGAAAAGTAGCGTGCGTAAGGTGGGAGTAGGGTGCGGAAATATACGTCTGTTTTAGATTGACTCTGTTGCTTTCTTTAAAGTGCCTGGTTTTTAGTTTCATGTGCCTCTTCAGAAACAAACTCTGTGTTCATATTAAACTGCACCATTCCACAATAAAATGAGGGAATTAGAGTGGCAGTGTGGGCGAGTTGGTTCATGTTAAGCCATATATGAAATTGTGCAAAACAGCGAAGACAGGAGAGAATGAGTACACAGGACGAGCGCTGGTCAGCGCTCGTCCTGTGTAATTTTCTCCTGCCTTCGTTGTTTTGCATGCCGTGTCATACAAAATTATTGTCATAAATAACAGTGCCGCGACGAAACCTTGGAGGAAGGCATCTTTGGATCTTTAATTTATCATACTGAAATGTGGTGAGTCATTGCTGCCCACTGCAGCAGAGTTTTAGTAGGAAAGCAGCTTTAACACAGAATGTGCTTTAGGGCTGGTTTCCAAGCCTAGAGCATCACAAAATGTTTTTAACAAAAATGTGAGAGCACGGCCAGGTGCCTTTACAAAGGCCTGTGCCCCTCAGTGGGAACTGAATCACTCAGTAATCCAGTACCCTACCCACTGGACTAGCAGAGTGGCTTTGTTTCGCACAATTATAGTTGGTATTGGCGATTTTCATCCCATGTTTTTGAACCTACTTTCACGGCTTCGACTTTAGACTGCCAAGGGCTGTGAAAATCTGATTAGCTCGAAAAAGCTGGCAAGCAAATGTGCCACGGAAGCTTTCTGTTCTAGCCACTAGGTGCCATCAATTTCATAGGAGTTGCCAATATGTGTGCTTGTATTGCCACAAAAGCATTGTCACCTTAGTGGTGGGGGAGATCAAAATGCTGTACTCATTGTCTCTCCCCCTTTTTGCCGTCGAATTAGCATACCAGTACATTGAAAACTCTTTCTGACGTCTTCTCGACTACCGCGTATGAACACGGGGGAACTTTATTCTCGTCTTCTTTTTTGACATAGAGGGCAGATCGAGCAGTGTATAGCAACCACACTAAATATATCGCCAACAGACAGAACCATCAGCTTTCTTCTGGACAACATGCTGCATTGTACAGTGCGATGTGACAAAAAGTTGTTACTTCACGGGTGCCGGCACTGTTGCCGTCGTCCACCAGGCAGCTTGTGTCATGATGGCAACTCTTGTTTACCTTGCGTGGTTTTTTTGGGCATCATCCAATTGAGATTGCTTGCCACCAGTGTTGGGAAGTACTTTAAGTACATTGTACTTAAAATACTACTTTAAAGGGAAGATGGGGCACTTCTACATTTGAGAAAAAAAAAAGCTTGAATTACGTTAATTTGGCCTTTAGAATAACAGATATCAAAATTATATTTCAATGCGACACGCCGGAGAGCCATACAATCAATTTCAAAATAGGACTGAAGCCCCGCCTCCCTAGCCTTGGGCAGTCAAAATATCCGTCGATGACGTCACGTACAGCGACTGTCTTTCGCGTTTTTCTCGCGTTTAACAATAATTACGCAGCAAATGTTTTGGGTATTCGAGTTCACGGGGTAAAAATACACTAGAATTCACTTCTAACTCATTTTTTCCAAGAAGCTCCGTAGCTTCCCTTTAAGTAGGTTTAGGAAACTTGTACTTTGCTTGAAGTACATTCTCTGAGTATGTACTTGTACTTTACTTAAATTATTTTTTTCTGGTACTTTCCGAGGAAGGTACAATTCTCGACTTCAGAGTACATTCCCCAAATTTGGTTTTGTTAAATTTGTATCACGAAATGATGCTTTGTCAACTTCGAAGAAAAACTGGGAGGGATATTTTACTCTTGCCAGAAGCGTGAGCAGACGACGCATTGCTCCATTTGTTCTGGTAGCGGCTTTCCCGTAGCTTCCTGAACTCTCGCTACTTCTCGGTCGGTCAGTGCAAGCGAGGAGGTTTAAAATATTAGGAGAGCAGAATTATTCATAATGTAGCACCTGAGACTGTGGTACGGAAAAAGTAAATTTTCAAGTCGAAGTAAAGGACAACAGAGGAGAACGTCACAATGTTTTGAGACATTCTCTTTTGTCTTTTCCTTCTATTTGAAAGTTCCTTAATCTTTTTGCACCCCACTCTCGGGTGTCACATTATAATTAATTATCACCAGCGCCCTTGCACACTCACTGTTTTTTGCATTAAGGAGAGGACACTCCTGTGTGAGAGGATTGCTTGCGGAAGCTACAGGGCTGACGTCATGCTCTCTCCTAGTACATTTAGCCCCCTCGAGTACAACAATCCAATGCAAGGGGTGCCAAATTCAGAAGAAGGACTTCTGAATTTGGCTCCATTCCTGAAAATAACTACTCTGTGGCCACTCTTGAAGCTCTTGAAGACTTACGACGAGAAACTTGATTTTATCAAATATTCGCCGCTGTTTTTGAAAATAGGCCATGCACCCCTGATTACCCCTGGGCCCTGGGCAATGCATACCAGTTAAAAAATTACTTATAGGGGAATGAAAGGGCATCACAAGAGCTTGTGTTAAAATACTTGTACTTTACTGTGAAAGTACACTGTATTTATAGCACTTTACTTGAAGTACCTTTTAGATGTACTTTACCCAACACTGCTTGCCACCAACTGTCAATGTTGGTACGATGGTATTAGCTGTGCCAATGCCCGCCTTGCATACTCTTGGTTCACTCAACCCACACAATGAAAACAAAGGAAATTTGTTGTGCCAATGCTTTCCACACTATGACACGGACTAGTCCAAGGGAGTTACCAGTGTGGTATGTTTTTCAGCTTGTATCATACAACCATGTCCTATGAAAGCACTCTAGCACATAGGCTGGAGTGCATATCAGACATAAGAACTTGCACGTAAGTCTGCAAGGGAACTGTGCTGCTGAAAGAACTAACATGCATTCATACCACTGTTTTTAAGTGAGTAGGAACTTCGCACCCATTAAGCATAGCATGTTTTCACATGCTATTGGGTTCAGGTCTTAAATGAGAAAGATTTTTGTTTTATGTTTTTTTATTTCAGCGTCCATATAACATGGTAGATATCACTTAGCATGGTAAATGCACTTCATAAGGCCTTCTTCACGTACGGCTGCACCTTACCCTGTTAAAACTTTTGTACATTCTGCTTATTCCTGTTGGTGCTTTGTGTGATCTGCTCTATATAGGCTTGCTTTGTGTGGAAACAAAGGTTTCATGAGTTTCGCTACTTTGGCGGTCAGCATCGAACGATGGAATGGCCTTCACTGTATGAGCTCTGACGAGACCAGTGGTTTGTTTCCTTGCCTTAGGAGTTCTCGTACAGTGATGGGAAAGGAAGCTCTTCAGTCGGTTGCAACCTGAAATTGTGGTGGCCAGGTTAGAGAAAATTAGTGATGCTTCAGTTGCATCACTCCTTGCATCTGTTTTGTGCTTACCAGTTCTGGGGACTGTAGACTGACTGGTCCCTGTCAATGATGTGAAATGTGTACGCAGGTCTCGGGAAGAGCGATGTGTTCTTCTCGCTCTTGTGCACAACATTGCCATGGATGACCACGCATGAACCTGCAGTGTCACAGCTGTGTTAGAAGTCAATGTGAGCTATGCTTCTTCTCTCACTTGTGATAGCAGTTTGATGGGTCAAGAAGACAGCGCCTGCAGTGTTAAGAACAGGTTCGTTGCTATATCTACCCCTTACATGCTATTCTTACAGCTTCATTGGACACCTCAAAAGCTTGGTGGATTCAACTGCAAGAGGAATATGTGCAGGTCCTTGTTCCGGGCTGCTCGATTTGTTAGCTTCATAAGGAATTAAGCCCCTTCTAACCACAGCTGTTGGGATTGATGGGACAAGGGGGAACCTTTGGAAATCAAGGAAGATGCTTTAGTGTTTTACCTCTAAAGCTGAAGTCTCGCAGAGTTTAGGAATTTCAGGCATTTGTTTCTTTTGATTTGATTGTGTAGGATGGGTGCACTGCCTTTGAGGGTAGTTTGGCAGCTGGTGCACAGCAGCAATCAAGCACCACAGAAAGCAGCTGCTTGCTTGTTTGAGTCAGAGGTTAGTATAAAAATAAGAAAGAATATATTGGTGCCTTATATCACAAAGGGGACTGAGGCGAAGTGGAACTTGGATGAATTTCTGAAAAAGTTTTGAATCTAAAAGCCTACTCGGCGATACTTTATCATTAGAGTCTGAAAGAAGTCAGACAAACTTATTTGAATGAATATTACAACCCGATGACAGCACGTTGGTTTCCCTTTGTTGCGCATAATAATTTCATACTGAAAAAGGTAAAGCAAGTTCGAGATCATGTGCTGATTCATTGCTATACTTGCAAACTCGGCAAATGCTGTTTAGATTCATTGTTCCCATCTTCAAAGATCTCCTCCAAGATCTCTATATCAGGAGCTGACAATGACTGTAAGTGATGTCGGACATCTTGGCATGCATACCTCTCCCCACTGGGACAGGCACAAAAGTCTCGCCGGTGTAATTGCTGCTTCCAAGCTCGACAAATTTTGTGAGTGGGCCATCCGGATCAGGATTGCGGATGAACCTTCTGGCTATCCTTCCTAAACGAGACAAACAGTACGTCGTAAGCAGTGTGTGGCCCTCCAAGGGGTCTGTACAAGAGGAAATAGATTACTGTAAATGTTACTAGACCAACTCGGTTATGGAACTGCCCATAGACGCGTCTGCTTTCATGAGCAGTAACCCCCACGCCCTTCTTGCCCAAAGATTCACCTCCCGCCATTCAATGTGCCATCGTTTTGGGGATCGCTGCTATGGTAACTACAGTTTATTCTACAGAATACAGGTTATAAAGCACAGCGTCTCGATGGCACTTCACCGTAGCGTTTCTGAAGAATTTAGTTTTGAATCGCAGCCTCTGGATAGTGCTTCGAACGACGGATGGTGACCTTTGCGGGGAGGGGGAGGGGGTCACTTCTCTGTTAAAAGTTCCATAAGCGACTCGATCTAATAACGTTGATCACTGTCAAAGCAGGGCTCCTTACTGGTCTTATGGGAGCCAGGGATGTACCACAAGCACCCATTCTCCAGAGTAGCGTCTTCGAGCGGAAACCAGAGCCCGATGAGCTTGTTGGGCTCCGTGTAAAGGAAGGTAGCATCTTGGTGAGGCGTCACTGCAATCATTGTATTGTTACCAGATGCAGAGGGAGAGGATCTTTCCTGTCTTTGGCACCTTACCTTCTCCGCCGATGCCCGGGTTCTGAAACAAAGTACACATAGTGGATTCGGTGGTCGGACATTACTGTTTCGGTGCCAGGTATACCATAACTCAATGTGATTAAGACCATTGTCAGATAACATTTTAAATAGTAGAGCGACGATATTGGGTTGTTTTACTGACCAACTCTTTCTCTGTTCTTGCAAAGTGCATGTACTATGGTGTGTCTTGGTGCAAGCATATAGCTGACAAGTGCTTCAATGCCGTTTCACCGTTCAAAATGTGTGTGTCTGGTTAGGCATGCATTGGCAGCACTCCATTGAACAAACAAAGTCTCCACCCTGGCACAGTTGGACATCCAGGCACCCTAGTTTGTAATGTGTTTGATTTTTAAAACATTTTTGTCGCTGGATTGTGAAGGTGACACCAAACTTGAATACTGATGTGACGTATAAATCAGTACATGGAGCCCAAGTTTGTCTGCTTCTTGCGTGGGGGTCGCGGAGACGTCAAAACGCCGAGCTCTTAAAAACTAAATTAAAAAAAAAAAAGGTAGATTTGAGGGCGTTTAGCATCGAGGTCTACGCACTATCCTCCCAATCAAAACCAATCAAAACTCTGCATTGTTCTAGCATCACTGCAACCCCCTGCACAAGAAGTGGGCAACTTGCTCTCTGCATAGGTTTTTCCTTTCTTGCAGTACTTGGGACTGAGAGGTCTTCAGTGTTATCACATCAAAAAAAAAATTTATGCATCTGGTACCAGGTGAGATTTGTTCTAATTACAAATACCTTGACCCACCTTGAAGATGTACATGCTTTGAACAATGGCGGGGTCCTTGAATCCAACTTCTTTCACTAATTGCTGCAATTAAAAAATTACTTTTCAACTCTCTTCAACCTGTAGCGAAAGCATTTCTGCCTTACCTTAACTTTTTCACTGAATGACACACTCTTGAAGATGGGATTTAGCCAATGGAGTGCTGTAATGAACAAAGCTGGAGCTGTAAAAAATGCTTAGCGGCTTTTTGCCCGGAAAATGTGGTACACTACACTGAAAGGACATCAGAAGTACTACCATGTCCAATCTTGTTAAGACTTCGAAGCTTGTTGACGACCATGTTTCCTGCATGGAAAGTGAACTTTGTCAGTGCGGACACTTCAGGTCACACAACAGTCTTGCCTTGTTCATCGAAAGCATCTTCTTCATAAAAGTATCTTATCTTGTCTCCAGATGTGAGGAAGTACTCATCCCGTCCCTATATAAAATTGCACCATATTGGGAACATCACATTTAAATATAGGCTTTCTTTTACCTGGTCGCTAGTTGTTGAAAATATAGTTTGCTTTTCATCCGCAGGGAGTTCCATGATCATTTTAGTGCATTCATCTTTTAAGTCTTGCACTTCTTTTGGTGAGAGGAAATCTGGGAGTGATGCCAGTCCATTTGCTTGAAACTGCAATAACGCATGTTAACCATTTTATTTTCCAGTTTTGGGATAAGAGTTATTGGGGACGACACTAGATGCCCCTTGCCAGGGGCTCGGGAGGTATATCTGATCTGTGGGGGCGACGCCTGAGGGCTCATGTCACACCATGTAGTTCACCCCTCTCCCTCTCTCTCCATATATATACAGGGTGATTCAAGGAGAGGCCAGGCTCTTTAAATCGACCACTACGACTTTGTGCAGCGTTGCCCACAGATGGTGCATTTTTTTTGTAAAATTTGCAAAGAGCGAACTTATTTTAGGAAAAAGTAAAGAAAGAAAAAGGCTTAGGTGCTATGGAAACACAGCGAAGCCACCGGTCTTCAAATAACACGGCGCCGTTTTGCATGGGAGACAAGAGATGGCGCAAGCGGTCGCGACGCCAACTGCCGCCAACGAACGAGCATACGACGCCGAGAGCCGGTGTCTTTAACAGACAAGTAACTGCAGTTCCTTGTTGTTACCGCGCCTGTTTTTGTTACTGCAACTGTCGCCGCCTGCGGAACGCGCGCCGCATTTGAGTCGAAAAGATTGTCTGCTAAAGACGCCGGCTCTCAACGCCGTATGCTCGTTCGTTGGCGAAAATTTATCCAATGCTTTACGTTGGCGGCGTTCGTTGCGCCATCTCTTGCCTCCCGTGCGAAACGGCGCCGCATTGTTTGAAGACCGGTGGCGTCGCTACGTTTCCATAGGAGCTAAGCCTTTTTCTTTCTTTACTTTTTCCTCAAGTAAGTTCGCTCTTTGCAAATTTTACAAAAAAAAAAATGCACCATCTGTGGGCAACGCTGCACGAAGTCGTAGCGCGATAGGTAAAAGGGGCGGTGCAACGATTTTATGATTCAAAGAATTTGCATCCCGTCATTAATTTACGTTGTTTATCGTGTCCCGGAGGATAAAGAAAACACCTCCTTCATTAAAAATGTTGCGATTCCGCTGCATAATTGCAAAGCAAAAGTCCAGCTTTTTCCCCCACGTGCATGCCCCAAGTGGCAGCCGAAAGAACTACGGCGAAAAGACTATGTGACCTCGCTCGGCTCTAAGCTGCAGCATAACGCCCGCTGATGTCAGCAGAGAGAGGGAGAGGAAGTGTCCTCCGAGATAGCACACGGGTACCTACACGGCACTCCGAATGACGTCACTAGGACGGGGACCAGGTGTGACCCTGAAGGCTGGGAGTGAGTCAAGGGGTGCCCGAAATGCCAATATTTATCTTTTTTTTACGCAACAGCTAGGACATGCAGGCGAAATCAGTTTTCTGTCCTTCACTTCAGAAGTGTCAGAGGGTAACTTCCAGAAATCTTTGACTGAAGTCCGGAAATGGTTGCACCCACCCCTTTAAGAAACCGAATTTTGCGGTTGATTTAAAGAGCCAGGCCTCTCCTTGAATCACCCTGTATATATATATATATATTTATATATATATGTGGTGGTGGGAGGGGAAAAGATTTGTGGGGGCAGTGAGAACAGCTTCGAGTGGGGGGACATGCCACACCGACTGGCTTAAAACCTGTGGGAGCGACTGCCCCCCCCCCCCCCCCCCCCCCCCCCCCGCCGCCCCCGCCGCCGCCGCCCCCGCCGCCGCCGCCCCGGAGCCTCTGACCTCAGTGACCTTTGGGCTGCATCGGCTGCATAGACGCTTGCTTGCTCATGTAACATTATTATTATTATTACTATTATTATTATTATCATCATCATCATCATCATCATCATCATTCTGTGGACGCTACGACAGCTACGAGCCATACAGGACCAATCTAGTGTTGCGGATATATTATGAGACCACGCGCCCTTTTGGTGCTCTCCAGAAGGTCACGTGATGCTCGCACGGCATTGGATTGGCTGCGATGGATCCTAGCGTCTGCGGTCCATTGAAACGGAGCATAGCAGTTATCTGTGATCAGACGCTACTCACCTTTTCCACGCACACTTGTAGGTCGTCATTACTCCAACCTTCCATGGTGGTACTGTTTCAGTTGCACCCTGGGTATGAAGTGTGCGGGAATCCCGATGGAGAAATTATCTTGGAACGAAAACTGCGAAAGTCGACACCTCTATCTTATCAGTGTGCTGAAAGACCTTCCAGCTCTAGTATCTAAGCTTCCGGGCCACAATAAGATTTATGTTCAGTTTATTTGTTATATCCCGCTCTATCTGGAGCTCGGTTTTTGTTATTGACATTTCATATCCTTTGCGGCAACCCTTGTACCGCCAGCCACAATTTTGAGTAAATCGATTCGTACATAAGACGCGCCCAACGCACCCCTCAGGTTTGAAGAGTAGTTCAACGTTTGCAACGTCATTTTCGAAAAAAAAAAAAAAAAAAAGTCAAAATAGTGCAATATTGTCCCTCTCGTTCCCCTTCTCCAGGGATTATTTTCGGCAATATAGTAGCTTTTTGAAAACATTTTCATGTTTTCAAGAAATGGCGTCAGAAATGTCAAAATAATTATTCAAAATTATTTTGAAAGTGGACGTGGAATAGAAAAAAAGTCACTGCCTTTCCCCGAGCTCTGTCGAAGAATGCTCCGTTGGATTAAAGTCTGGAGACGCTAATTGCTGAAACCTTCTACTAGTATATTTATCGTTTAATCGCTTTTTGATTCAACGTTAGGTCGGGCGGTTCATGCGACCAACGCTACGCGCGACCGTGCGACGGAGTTGATGGAAAAGCAGATCACGTGATTAGCACTGCCCATTCCGGCTTCCCGTTTTCCGTGCCAGATCGAAAGATTGAAATCCCGTACTCTACTCTTTCGAAGCAACGTTGCAGTGACTCCAGTGACTCTGCGCAGCATGGCTAAAGTGAACTAGCATGGCGTTGTTTATGACTTGAGGAGCATGGGGTTTTCTGTTCCAATTTTGTCTCGCTGGGTTAGCAGGCTAACCAAGCGCAACATTTTTGCTTCTGTGTCTCGCAGCACCGTTCACACAGGCATTGCAAGCAGCAAGGAGGAGACTGGTGAGTTTCATTACACTCTCGAGACTACTATGTATAATACTTCTCCGGATTCTCCACCGGGAACATATGATACAGCCATTCGTTTTTATTGAGATGAACCGTGTCGGTCTGAATGTTATCGTTTTATTGACACTAACTGTGTCGGTCCGAATTTTTGTTACACGTACGAAGAGCACGATGGCGATGTTCGAGTCCACGAAGACATCCCGAAGGCTCCGCTTTATCCTGGCCACATACCAACAACGCTTGCACAGAAGGTCCTGATATCTGTCGGGTCCGCTCTTGCAGCAATCACAGATCCTTTCAGAGATGGTAAGTGTAACTCGAGAACAAGAACAACAACAACAAAAATTGGCATTAGAGATTTGTGATTCTATATCTTTGCTCTTGTCTTGCAGACATGGTGGCAGTGTTCGGAGAGACAACTGGGTCCCTCGCGTTTCGCGAGCTGCATAGAATCATGTCGAATGATCCGGAAGGTAGACAGATATTGAGGTTAGACAGTTCAACAGTATCACCGCATCTAACCCCTTTTTCATTGTATGCGTGCGCCGTTTGGAACGGGTTTGAGCTTATTCTCCCTTACAGGGATCGACCAAGGATCAACACTTCTATGCTTGACTTGGACTACCTGAGGCAGCTTCCCAAAGAAACTTTTGGTCATGCTTACTACCGTTTCCTCGCAGACAATGTGAGTGCGCCCTCTTTAGCTTCCTATTCGCAACTCCAACGCCCTATAGGTGGCGGGGTGGTAGTTCCAAGATGGCGGAAGAGACGGGGATAGATTCTCCAGGATATCCCGTGTACCTGCTCGCTGACGCTGTTCAGCGCTCTTAAAATGATTTATTTGTCTACAAATGCTAAGTGGTTGGGGAGGGATCATATTACAGGTGATGGAGATGCTGATGCACGTTAGGAACACGAGCAGGCTGCTATTTAGAAGTTGCAGAAACCTCAAATTGCGCAGCTTTGTGGTGAGCGTGCGTGTTCTAGACACCGGTCACGTTACTGTGTGTGGCAGAATATTTTTGAGGGTGATGAAGATATGCTTGCGCTTTGCCTGGCCATTAGTGCTCTAAAAAGAGAGTCACGAACGGTGACCGTCAAGCTTCGGAAGAGCACCGCTCACAGTATTGGTGTCTTCGCGTTACAGCCTCACAACTCGCTGCTCACTGTCTCGGTTCTAGTGTATTGCAACATGTAATTAAACTGCTCTATGGTTATTGATAGAAAGTTTGTTATCGCAGGCTACCGTTCGGTGTAGCACTACAAACGGAAGCTCGTGCTCCGCCTTTGAAGCACAATTTTCAGTGCGCGCCAGGAGCGTTGCCGTGCTTTTCACTCTAGAAAAAAGAAATGTTGTAGTTCTTACACCTCTTGTCACATATACGACACTCCAAAACTTCAGTTCGCCGTTCAACCCACTGACGTCAAACTGACGGCCCCAACTTTCACGAGAGGCTTGATGACGGCGTAATAAGATATTAAACAGCTAAAGTACGCATCAAAGAGTACCAAAAAAAACAAAAAAACCGAGGTTTTGCAGTAAAATTAAAAAAAACCTGACTACTTTTTTTTTACAGTCATTTACACTTATTTAAGCTATTTTAATAAGTTGCACAACTCGGTTATCAAGCCGCTCGTGAAAGTTGGGGGCGCCAGTTGAACGTCAGTGCGCTGTACATCCAACTGAAGTTTAGGGGTGTCGTACGCTATGCAAAAGCTGCCTATTAATATAATCGGCGTGTTTAGAGGTTTCATTTATTGCTCTAACAAAAAAAAAAATATTTTAAAATACTGTACATTTTTGTACCGTGTTATTTGAAAATATTGCGGTCCCTCTGGCCAAAACTGCGCGTTCTAAGCTCTTGTCACGAACGCCTGGCTAACACAGACGCGCTTGAAATGTTTCGAGCATTTTTTTTATTTGCTTTGTAATTACCTGAAAGCAAGTACGGGTATTCTGTATTATTAAAGTGCTTGGAATAAATGGTCATGTTCCTTGTAACGACCTTAAAACGTGAACCCATTCTCGATTTGTATTGGTCGACACATTCCGTTGCGTGACAAGTTTTATCCTACTTATGGCAAAGAATAGACTTTCCGTAGACTGTACTATAGAGTTCTTCATTATTAGCGGGAGCGTCTTCCGTCACGTTGAGCACAGATCGAGCTGGCAGCCATGCACAAGACCAGAAATCCGCAGCATATGCGATACACGAAAAGTCCCTAATGAAATTAGACATCCCGGTTCTTCGTGCAAGGCTGTTGCGAGGCGGAGCACGAGAATTCCTTTTTTAACGCGCTCACTTTTTCGTTAAAACGGCTTCACGCATGAAGGCCCGCAGTCCTTGCCACCGTTTCTGCGCCGCCGCCGCCGCTGCCGTCCCCGCTCCTCTGGTTCTCCGTTCGTCCGCGGGAGGGCGAGCGGCACGCTGGAGTTGCGAATAGTCATCACAGGATGGAAACGTTGGGGCATCTCTTTGGGCTCGCCCAGCTGCCTGCGTGCGCTCAATGTCTTTTGTCTTGCTTGGGCTGTGTGTGCACTTTCGATGCTCAGGAGGCTTGTTACCAAAGGTAGGAATTAAGCTCGTGCTGGAAGTGGGGCAACCAAAGCTCGACCCTACCTAAACGTGCAAAACTTAGCATCTTAGACATTAGAATTCATTTGGTACGTAGGGCCGCACCTTTACTAACAATGCATACCGAAAAAAATCGGGGACTGAGAAAAGACGGGCCAAACAGACATACACAACGAGCTGTCCCATCTTTCCTCCGTCTAGGTGTTTCGCTTCAAGTGGGCTGCTTTTAGTTGCTTGTTTACCATCTGTTCGCCCAACAGAATGTGACTCCGGACTCCAGACTGGCGGTGCAGTTTGTGGATGACCCCGAGCTCGCATACGTGGCTCAGAGGTACCGCGAGGTACACGACCTGATACACACTTTGCTCGAGATGCCCACACACATGCTTGGAGAGGTGACCGTCAAATGGGTGGAGGCGATTCACACCAAGATGCCCATGTGCTCCACCGGCGCCCTTTTCGGTGCTGTACGCCTCAGGCCCAAGTAATTCAGCGTTTCCTTTGCTCTAAGTTTGGTGTGAAAACGAGGCTTTACTTCGTCTTATGGATCTTTTGTGCCTTCTGTATATGCAGGTGCTGCGGTTTAGTATTGGTGACGGGCTATTTAGGGTGTAGGAATTGAGACTTTTCTTGTGTAGACAGTCTCATCATTTTTCCTTTGGCATGACAAGGGGGGACACTTTGAGTGAGAGGGCTAAATATTTTGTCAGTAAGCTTTTTTGATTCATTTATTTTTTTCTTATATGAAAACAACAACAACAAAAAAAAAACACTGGTTAGAATGTAGTCTGCTTTTGCATTTTGGTCTATAGTCATTTTACAAGTTAAGAAAAGTTTTTGAGGGAAAGGAAGGCTGGGGAGGAGGTAGCAGATAGGACGCTGTAGAGAGTAGGACGTTTCCTACTCTGCTTTCCAGCATTCCGTCTGCCTCTTCCTCCCCAGCCTTCTTTCCCTCGCCAACATTTCTTAACATGTAACTGACTATAGTAGGGAGCATAAATTTTGTATTAGCACATTCAACTTGGTTGTGCTGCTGCAATTGTATGCTGCTCTGTCTTATTTTTAGAGGCAACTTGTAGGATGTTCTTCTAAAACTTAAACCTTCCAAAAGCTGGGGTTGAGTTGCAAGTTGACTACTCTGTCCCTCATGCCCAGTGGAATAGGCAGGGGGGGTTTTCAGGGTTGAATCCTCCACCCTCCCCTCCGAATAATCCATTTGCCTCCGCCCCTTCACTGCCTCCACGCCTAGTAGCTCCATAGCCACCCCCATCTGTAGTCATAGAGATCCTAGCCGCCCTGAGAAGAAATTCCTGGCTATACACAAACTCATCTCTGTTACGTCACGGCGCGATGGTGGCGCGTCGGTCGCACTTCCGGTCTGGAGCTGTGGGCAGAAGTCCCCATGGTAGACGTGTATTCCTGCGTTATTTTGAAAGGAAAGAGTCAAAAACTTGCCTTCTCGTCAAAACGCCGCGACTGGGGCCGTGCCAAAAGTGTCGAGAAAGGTTTGAAGGTCAGTTTTCACGTGCTCGGTTCGTCCGAGAATATGGGTATGTGCAGTGAAAAGGGAAAAGCAGACGCCGTCGGACTACGATTGCTTGGGCGGGAAGCACTTAGGGTTGAATTCACGGATACTTCTGGTCATCAGATTTATTTCTTTTGTTCCAACATGAACGCCAGAAAACTGCCAAGTTGTGCTGACCACGTTCAGTGCGTCTTCAAGTTTAAACAGCCACCTGATTGCTTGAATTGTCGTCTGCTTGTCGTCTGCTCTTTTAGATGACGCCGGCCCGTAGAACATATCTTGGCCCGGTACTTGCGATAAGAAGTAAGTGCACGCCTCAAAAGACTTAAATTTGAAGGTTGGTAAGCAGGCTCGATGTAAACAGCAGATACAAGGTGATGTTGATCATTGTTACCAGTGACCATCACCGACTTGCAAGGCCTGATTCGCATGGTCCGATTCTGCTTTAGATTTTCAATATCGATGTCAACCATCTCAGCTGCGGTTCACGCTTTTGCAGCCCGAGCGACGTTGCAACTGAAAATTGCGAGCGAAATCTCATCATGCGAATGAGGCTTTAGCGTACATTCTGCGGCGTCCACGCGGAATGAATCGCCGCATGTCACATTATTGACGCGAAGTTTTGCGGGGTAACGAGCCTTGTTAATTTCGCTGAGGCCGCTCAAGTAGTCAGACATTGCTCAGGAAGACGTAGAATCAACAATTCAAACGTGAAAAAGGGCAGGGGGACTCACACAGACGCCGATAACATAGCATTTCAATGGTTTGTTTATGGGCGACGGCGATCTTCTTGCCCACACCCCCATCGCGCATGCGCGGCGCCGGTGGCGTCCGCTAGGGGCGCTCCGGTTTGTTTGTAAACCTGAGTTGGTGTATACCACTTCTTATGCCTACCATTATGCTATGCCAGTTATAAAAGTACTGTTTTTCAATATGTGATTATAGGTTTGAAGCTTTTTTATTTCTGTGATAAGTATGTTTGCTTGTAAATGGTGACATGACCTTTACTTTCTTTCCAGGCAGCGCAGGGACTATGTTTCAAGCCATCTCCCTTGGGCACTACATGTGGGGTACAATGCAAAAAACCTAATGTGCGTTTACTACGAGAAGCACTGGGAGATGCCCCTGCTGGAGTTGCAACACAGCCTCAACATTGAACCTTTTTCAAGGAAGCAGTCCATGCAAGAGCACGTGCCCAGTTCGCAGAAAGGTGGACTCGTTGCATAGCATTACACTTCTACTGTAGAGGAATGTACCAGCAGTGTCCGATTTTGCTGTAGCTGAAAGGTTTTTCGTGGGACTGCGGAAACTCCGATCGTAGTCTACATACCTGGAAGGCTCAAGTGCGATACAGGTTCCTTCTGATTGCACGCCTAGCTTCGGACAAATATGTTGCATTGTGTTTGTACTGACATTGTTGCAAACTGATAGTCTGAATATTTAATTTATGCCAACAACTTTTTCTTTTCTGCTTAGAATACGTTACAATAAATTTTTTTTTTTTTTGGAAATGTTTTTTGTTTTTACAGACAGAATAAAATGTAAGAAAAAATGCTGGTTCGCTTCAGATTACTCAGAATGTTTTTTCAGTTCTGGGATATTGAATGTACCAGTGTATAATGTGCTTTTATGTTGATTGAATGCTCTAATAACGTGGGATTTGAGAAAAAAAAAAAGTATAATGCACGTCCAGAATGAATGATAGAAGTTTTGAATTCCAACTCTGGTTTTGGTGGGAGCTTGAACTACCCTGACACAAGGGGATACAAGAGCCGAGGGTGCCTTTCCCACCAGCAACCCCTGCGGCTGTAGAGCATAGCACTGGCCTGCGGATCCCCATTTGGCGGGTTTGAACCCCAGTTGAGGTGTTTGCAGTATGACAAAGGCTTATTGCGAGAAAAACGCTGTGTCACCGAGGTTTCAGTTGCTCTGTTCGTCAAAAGTTTCCAAGTTAGTTGAAATTAATCTTCAGTCCTTCACTGGGACATGACAGATGCCATGCCATGATTTTGCATCTAGACTGCCAAATTTACCTTGCCATTCCCCGCTGCTCGATTGAGGGCCTTAGCGAGTGTTGAAAGCCTTAACCCTAAATAAACATTCTCAGCTCGGTAAAGAAAGAGAGGTTGAAAGCATACAGATCTCTTTTCTTAGTCTTATTTTTTGATGTATAATATGCCTATCATGTTGTGAGCATGATACCCTCTGCAACACAGTTAACCTGAGCACAATATTCGGACTTTCATTCATTTTATTTCTACATGTAAGTATCAAATGCCGAATTCTACCCAAAGCTGCTGTGTCTGTAAGCAGACTCCACTACACTAGTAACTTCCATAAGTTTTTCGAGCTCCAGAAGGAAAATTATCTAAACCGTTCGTTGATCGCATGCTTACGACAACTCTGTTGCACTCTATATAAATGAATATAATATTGGCTACATTCAGAGTGCGAATGACCTTCAGAATACAATCTTCATCACCAAATAACGAACACACAAAACAACATTGATTCCTTTATTTCAGCGAGTACAGATATTGAAGAGGCAAGCAAGGTTGCTAGCACATTCATTGTCTTCGAAGAAGTGGGTGGCACGCTTGCCTTTAGTTAGTTGCACTGGCAACAGTGGTACCTACTGCCCGATGCTTTTCCTGCAATGCCACTGCAACGTCTTTTCAACCGAAAGTAATACCCGGCTTCAAAAAAAGTCGAAACAACAAAGTTGGGCTATATGCGGCATCAGAAATGAATAACATGTTACTGTCCGATTTTCCTCTAGACTTGTAGAGAATGTGGAAATGCGCTACATCAGGATGCTCTGCAGGTTGCTGCGCATCTTGACTATCTCATACTCTTGAGCGTCGGTGAGAATCTTCTCCTGGAGGCCGAGGATTTCGTCCTTGACTTCCGAGTTGAGCTTCTGCTGTTGAGCTGTCTGCTTGGCATCCATCTTTTTAGTTGCCTATTAGGATGGGGAGAAGAGGGGACGACTGTACACACTTGTAATGGTAGCTGCAATTCACTTTGAGCCCATTTAAATTTCTTTTCCAAGCATGACTTGTTTATCAACAATGTTGAAAAGAATTTACACGAGTTGGCAAAAAAGTATGCTTTGAAAGTAGAAAATAGCCAGAATAAGCATCGCTGCTTGCAGAGCTTACGTCAAAGTAGTTAGTCCAGAGTGACTTCAAAGACCTGAACTTGTTGATACTGCATTCTATGAACTGCTGGTGCTGCTTCTGGTATTGCACAAGAGCTTTCTGGAAGGTAAATATGTCAAAGTTCGAGAAGTGTCCGATTTCTGATTAGATTAAACTAGGATATCTGTTACCGTAATCTTTTCTTCCGACTCCTTCACTTTTTGGATGTCGTCTTCGATTTGTTCGGTGATGTCGGTAACTTGTTTCTCAAACTCTTCGACAACGCTGCGCCGTTCGGCTAGCAAGGATTCATCCAAGTCCGACATCTTATTTGTGATATTTTTCGTTGATGTCTGAAACGAGATTATGGTGAATTAATTGAATGTGTTCTTAGAACAAAGAAGAAAAAAGTTTGGGGGAGGGAGTTGTAAGAAAAGAAAGGTATGCAATAATATTTATAATTTTAGGAAGAGAATCAAGAAAAGCAAGACAGGAGAATGGGCAAAAACTATAGGAAAGAGATTTGATTTGGCCACTTAGACTTACACGCAGGTGTTGCCAAAGTCGTCGTTTCTTGGCACGCAGCGATTTGGCAACGTCGTTGCCAAAACTGTCGAGAATCTTGGACATTTCTCCCGCCATTGCCGACTGAAGAGAAGTTTGCTGACCGGGCTCAACGGGAGAATCATCGTCGTCAGAATACGCTCGCTTGTTGCAGGCGGCACCCGAGCTGCCACCGACCGAAGGCTCCTTATTCTCGTCGTCGCTGCAAACGCGTTTTGCACTGCTTGTCAAAGAAAGAACATTAATAGGTAGTTTCTGCATGGTGAGCCTTCTGCTCAACTTCGACGGCTTACTCTTGTTCATCTCGTTACCAAGGAATGTAGAAAATAAACCTGTTTTTGCTAGCGACGAATGTAGACGTTCCGTAAAGTGAAGTAGCTTTTCGCAACAGCCGTTTGAACTTTTGGTCGTCTGCTTTGATCGGCTTTGAAATTCGCGCTATACGCCGAGCTGTTTGAAACGCTCCCAATGTTCTTAGAAACAAAATAAAGCAAAAATTACGAGGTTGTAGTTTCAATCAATGTTAGTTTAATTATTTATTGGATTGAGTGTTGGTTGAGGCATTGTTTGTTAGTATCGTTTGTATTGTTTGTTACTTTACCCAACAGATGGCAGGACCAACCCACATTGAAATAAAGTCCCTCGAGAGCCAAGATTGCACCATAC
The DNA here is from genome assembly GCF_016920785.2 of Ixodes scapularis. Taxonomy (NCBI): domain Eukaryota; kingdom Metazoa; phylum Arthropoda; class Arachnida; order Ixodida; family Ixodidae; genus Ixodes; species Ixodes scapularis. Next base: position 73,313,817 of record NW_024609868.1, read on the forward strand.
CGCTACTGCGCTTGCGCGGCCATGGAATTGACGGTACAGTCGGTACCACGTCGGTATAGTCACAGTGAAATCATAACCAGTGGTCCCACTCAAGGCCACTTCCGGTAATCGCGCATACACAGCGCTCCTCAAGCCGGATGGCGACAACTGAAGGTGTAAAACAAAAACAAACAAAAAAACAGAGTCAAAAAGAATCGCGATTGACTAAAATGAGTGCGTTAATGTTAATATTTTTAGAAAACATAATAAGCTAGGTTATAATAAGAAACCAATATGGAAAGAAAAAATCGAGCAGTTACCGTTAGCTTTAAAAGTTCATTGCCCTAACCGAAGCCATGTTTTTAAACGTCGCCGGTCGCGTTGTCGGCGTTGTTTGTGTTGCTGTTCTGCGAATTTCTCTTTTCTAGTACATTTCTCTTTCGGTTGGATCCTCGCTTAACGTTTTAATGTCACGTGAGTTATCGAATCACGCTATGAATGTGTTCTAAATGGGCCTGTTCAGGCAAGAAGCCAAAAAGCCGGGGACTCGCTTCTCCGTTCGAGATTCCGGGATTCCGCTTCAAGTTCGTTGCCGGTGAGTGCAAACATTTAAAAGTGCTCGTGCTATCCTTCGCGTCAGGTCATGGCGCGATCGTCTTTTCTCCAACGCAGTGTATGTGACTCTGTTCATTTCTGAGGCGTATGTACGTCGGACGTGACATATAGAACGGTCGAACGTAATGAATTGCTTCACGCGCAACCGGAGCTTTCACACCACTTTACTGAAGAAATATAAATATCGTGGCAAATGACGCGGATCAGGACCGAACCTGGGATTCGCTAATCTGTAAAATCATAAAAGAGAAGTTGGCATCATAATATAACATATAAAAAAAACAAAAAAAAACACGCAACATTATAAAAAGTGAATTTACCAGTTACATATTTGCAAACAGGCTAAGCTAGCTTGACTGGGTACATTGAACATTGAACATAATTCTGAATTAACTAGTCAGATGGATGTTCCTTGAAGGGAATTAACGGGAAGGCGCCTGTAACGAAAGTGTTGCTCAAACATGCCAATTTCCTGGACTCACACCTGTCTTCTCTCTCTCCTCAGGATACCCTGTGGGTATGGCAGCATCTGGCACCTGTCGTTCAGCATGCGTCGAAACCCCCCTCCCCCTGTCAAGCTCCAGACATAATTATCTCCGCTTGACACGTCATGCAGTAAGACCAACAGTACTTATCTAATTTAGAAGTATAAGCAGGGACGGATCCAAGGGGGGCGACGAGAGCGGCCGCCCCCCGTCGCCCCCCCTCGGTTCTTCCCCTCACCAAGGGGCGACGACGTCGCCCCCCCTTGGTTCTCTTCCGACGGGGCGGCCCCTTGGCCGCCCCTTTGCTCCAAAGTCATGCCCCTCCCCCTTCTCAGAGGGCAATTTGACATGGTTGGACCCCCCGGTGCAAACAAAAGAAGGGGAGAATAGTATCCTTACAAATTGTCTGCCCCCTCCCCCCCCCCCCCTCCCCCTCCTAAAACAGAGTTCTAAATCTGCCCCTGAGTATAAGGTGTGTCTCACTTCGTCCATTCACTCTATGCTGTTACTTTCCTGTTCCAGTACGATGGTTCCTCCGAGAATCAAAGGGAATACCACGAGGGCGACAAACGTGTGGAGGCAAGTTGCAAGGGCCGGATACCAGAGACAAGGACCATCAGTAACCAGGGGGATGAAGTGAGAAAACTCAAGAGGCAGCTCATCATCTGGGCCACAAGAAGAAAATCAGAGACTGTACGCTGGGAAGTTTGTCGACCCTCGTCCTTGGGTGGCATGAACACTTGCTGTTCATATTCATACTTGAGGTGAACTGTTACTGGAACTAGGTTGACTCATCCTTCTGCAGCTTACAGGGCGGTACCAAAGCTATGGCACAAACGAGACAATTGGAACATTTAGCTGAGAGACGGGACAACATATTGTGAGAGTATACTCCTCCTACGGAGAGCTCTCACAAAACTTGCTTCGTTGCTCTGATTAGCTCCAAAGGGCGGCAGTGTTTTTTCTTTGTCAAATTGGGCTGAAACAGATTATAGCTGTAATGTGGCCACCGAAATTGACATTGCGGCATAACATTCCCCATGAGGGTTCTGGCATCTATTCTATGATCTCTTATGCAATTATGAATGTCGCAGCCACAAGTGATCACTTGACAATATTCTGCAACTCGTCATATGACAAACTGCGTAAATGGTTGGGTAAGTGCACTAACGGCAGTTCTGCATATCTGGGAAAAAATAGTGACTGGGAGGGCTCTAGCTCTTCCTCATCATGATCTGTCTTAGGGAGGGCTGTCTTGAAAACCCCTTTCAAGTCATTAATCTGAAAAAAAGAGTTTCTGGGATACCGCTGACGCATAGTAGTTTCCGGCATCTATGAGGCACTTGAGAAGGAAAACCTTACGCAGTTGCAAGCTGCGAACCAGGTTGCAAACTGTGAGGACGACTTAGATCAAGTCCTGCTTTTTACGAGTGGTCTCAGCATTGGGCATGCAAGCTGTGGAGCAGTTCTGGCAATTAGAACTTCAAGCTCCTGAATACTGGAACTGTTCCCATCAGCACGACAACCACAGCTGGTTGTCGTGCCAGTAGACCTCGTTCTGAAGTCACCGGAAGAAAACAACTAACCAGTTGCTGCCATCATGTTGTGTTAGCCAGTGGTCAAGAACAAGATTTTTTTCTCTTGAGCTTGGACAAAATGTTCTTCAACTAGTTTGCTCAAAGCCCCTTTGACACGCAATGTCACGCATAACCTAGCTGAGTGAACACCCTACCTATTAGTAGTGTTTCCAGTTTGTGCTAAATCACGAAAAGAGCCCTTGAAGAATAAGGTAGTGTTGTGAAAAAGTAGATTTTTAATTCCTCATTCCGGAGATTCCCATCTGTTGGAGTTTGGACAGGAGCAAGCTGTGGTCTGCGCTGTTAAAAGCCTTTCTGAAGTTTAACTGGACGATCTCGCACGGAGTTCGGTTGTCGAGGCTGGTGCTGAGTGCATGGGTGAAGGCTGCAAGGGCCGATTTGCAGCTCCTGCCGGGCGGAAACCGTATTGGTGGGGGCTCCATTGTTTGGCAAACGATGGAGGTTATGGAGATTGGTCAGTATGAATGGATGTTAGACTTGAGGGGGCACCGTGTCCCTTTTTGAGAGGCGCTAGTGACGCAACTTTCCAGGATTTAGGAACAGCTGTGGGAGAGAAAATCGTTGAAGAGGCGAGTGAGGTAGGGGGAGATATGGCCAGCACAGGATTTAAGCAATGCAGGGTGGAGGCTGTCTGGTCCAGGGCGTTGAGAGAAGTTGACACAGGCAAGGGCTTCGTAGGTTTCACACTGAAGAATGACTATGGAAGAGTGTGGTTGCTGGTGTGGCCATGACTGGCAGAGTTGTGGGTTGGGTGGGACAAAGGTTAGGTGCGGTAGGGTCAAGTAAGGCTGCAGCCTGAGAAAAGTGGTAAGAGAAGAGCTCGTGCTATGTCGTCAAGATTAGAATAGGGCCTGCCGTGATGTGTGAAGGCCAGCGCATGGAAGGTTGCTTTTGCTCCTAGTTGCTGTAGGTAATCATTATGGGAGATATGGATGAGATGCTTGACTTCGGTACGTGCCTGGTGGGCTCGGTTAAGATGAGTGGGATTTAGAGGTGCTTTTTTGAATAGCCAGTGTTTACGTCTGATTAAGACTGCAATCTCCTTTGTCATCCATGGAAGGTTGCCGTGCCTCCTGTTGAACACATTTGTGCTGAATTGCTGATATGTTGAGCGAGAGGTTGTCAGCCTCGTCAGCCAATGGGTGATCAAACACGATGAACCGGGGAGCGGGGTGGATGAGCTGATTGAGATGAGGGGAATCGGTTTTGTAGAACTGCTGGAACTTCTTGGCTTGATGACCTCGCTTAGGGGCTGAGCAGTGAATATTGGTGAGGAGAGCACTGCAATCACTGTCTGGTAGGCTGGATTTCACTGTGCAGCGATAGGATAAGGTGGGATTATTGGTGCGGACGAGGTCGAGGAATGTAGCATTACTGTTTCGAGAAATGTAGAATGAGGCGTCATGAAGTTGGGTGAGGCCAGCAGTTTTCGATACGTCTAACAGCATGTCATCGAGTGGATCAGATGAACAGTGCAGAGAACTTGCTGGGGTCGACGCGCTGTAGGCTCTCTTGGAGGAGGGCGTACGATTGTTCACGGAGGGAGGGTGGGCAGTAGGTAGACACCAGAAGAAACTTGCCATTTTTGCAAAATACCTCGACAAAGATGGCTTCTAGACTTGGAGGGGTGAGGTAGTCGAAACGTTGGCAGGGCAGGTGTTTTGGCATGGCGAGGACGGACGCCTTCGCCCCAAGGAGGTACGGTCTTGCTGGAATAAAGAGAACTGTGTGAGATTGATTAATTGCCCATTAATTACCCACCGAAGACGGGCGTCCAGCCATGTCTCGCACACAGCGAATATTGTATTCGGGAAAGATTACTTTAGTGCTTTAAAGTCGGGAAGGTTGTTCTTTAGGAAGCAAACGTTGGAAAACCAAACGTGATTGGAGTCTGTAGACTCCGATCGTGCATTTTTGGCACGACAACTATGCCAAACGCGAAGTTGTCGTGCGAACGGTGAACGCTGCCGATGTTGTTGCTCGCCGCAGGCGGGTCAGAGAACTACTTGGTAGATCTGGCGATGATGGTGGGGTACGCAGTGGCTCCGTGCTGCTTAGGGGATGGAAAGAGTTCATTGGCCAGGGGTGGGAGCTGGCACGTCACACAGAGCCACTCAGTTGATAATGAGGAGAGGCATTGATACAGAAGCGAGAGATACATCTTCGTATTTCTAGTGAAATCACAAACGTTGCATTGGAGAGTGGCGACATTGTCAAACACAGACCGGGAACACCAGGGGCAGGTTGGGCGTGAGCCGGAGTTTGAAGGTACACCCGTGAGCGATATGAAGGTGAACAGCCCTCTTCTTGTTTTTGACGCTCCTGCAAGTTTTGGAACAATCTCTGTTCCAGAAGAGGGCTAGAACGCAAAGTTCAGACCCCAAGCCACGTACCATTTGAGACGCTGAGAGTTAATATAGCTTTAGGGAGCCGTAAAACAGGCAAGAATCCAGGTAAGGTGTTCACCTTCATATCGCCGGCGGGTGTACATCACCAGTGATCAGCAATAACGGGATTAGGTGAGGTTGTTGGCGAGGGCGACGAGTGAAGAATGCTCAACCAGGAGGTTGTTTCCATGGACGACAATGTTCGATGGTGGTGCTAGTCAGAAAGTGGCATTCTAGGTGCTTACAGTTTGTCGATAATAGGTGATATTTCTATCGAAGGGCCAGTAGCCCCGTTAGGCAGATCAGGAGATGGAGGGTTGTAAAGGCGCGCTGTCATTGAACCTAACAGCTAAACATTGTGCTGAAGAAATTGACTGGCTAGATCCAACATATCTCATAGAAAACTGACCAGGGGGGCAATGTTCGACAAATGTCTTGTTTCTCCTGAGAAGAAACGGAAGAGATGGAAGTGACGATATTGCGTCTGATTGGTTAGAGGCTTAAATGACGAAAGAGGGAACTTCCATCGTTTGAGCCTCTAACCGATCAGATGCAATATCCTCACTTCGATCACTTCCGTTACTTTTTAGGAGAAACGAAATATTTGTCGAACATAGCCCCCCTGGTGTATTGAACATTCATCTTGGTGGGGAAAAGGACGGGCAGGTCAAATGCACCTCCAAACACAGCTTTATTCTTTTCCACATTAGCCTGTAGTTACTGTTAAAGCAACTGGTTTGTAATCACACTCGTTATGTAAAACTGGGGCGTCTGTGCAGTTTTTTTGTTTTTTGCATGGTTTATGAATAGCTGTTTTGAAATACCTTTACCGCGGCTTTATTTCTACCTGCTTAGACTATGTTTGTTGATCTTAGGTTTATCATTTTTTATGCACATAGCTTGAAGGCTAACATTCAAACTGTTTGTACTACCGTGTCTGTTCGATAATACCCGTCAGCAACCGCATCATTGCATGTGCTGTTTGTAACGTTTTCGTATAAACTGTACTATGTAGAGCGAAAATAAACATTTGCCTGCTTGAAATAACTCTTGTGTGAATAAAATACCTGTGATTGTCGTCCAGCGGGCACGTCACAATATAGCGAAAACGCAACGCAAGCGGACGAGAGAAGCGGGTAAACAAAATGCCATGGGGGCCGCCATCTTGAAACGCAAAACAATAAAAACGAAACATAAAATGTGGTTAGTTACCCCATCCGTGGTGAGAGGGCGCTTTTACGAGTTTAAATAATTGTTTGAGGAACTTTCGCTCTTTTTGAATTAATTGGTTATCAATATAATTTATATTGTGTGAATAATATGTAATGAGTTAAGTTCTACAATGTACTTTCATTCACACAAGGCCCTCGATCACGTGGTTTGCGATTACCACAGGCTTATTCTACAGTGGGCAAACTGTGTATGATAAACTGTGGGTATAGTCCCGGGGGTCCCGGGTATCGCAGCGCGTTGCGGAAAGCATTGCCTCCTGGCTTCTGCGAAGATTGATCGCAAGTGCGCATGCGCTGAGTCGTTGGGTGTCAGGGAGGAAAGCGGTTGGAAAGGCTATAATTAGAATGCAATTAAATGCAAAGGTGCAAGCGAGCTGGACAAGAATGATGAAAATAATCCCTGGAGAAGGGGAACAAGAGGGACAAAGGACAAACACAAATCTCCAAACACAGCTAGGTGACTGGTGCGCGACCGAAAAGGTGCGCGACCGAAAAGGCTAGCTGTCGCTGTGACATTCGTTTTGCATTTGCAGGCGACCAACGCGTTCTTCAACCCTTTGCCGCTCGTATTGCAAATGCGACCCATAAACCACGTGACCCTGAAATCTTCCGTAGTTTAGGGGAAAGGGGTAAAGCAGGTAAAGGCTCTCTAATTTTCTGTAGGGAGCCCTTGACCCCTACTACGGAAGATTTCTATAGATTTTGGCAGACGGCACGCCGGTCAAAGGCCGGTAGGCTCGTCGGACGGTACGCAACGGACTTTTCGTAGATCGTTTTCGCCGCCCCGCAATGCTCTCCGCAACGCGCTGCGATACCCGCAACTGTACAGTTCCGGGCGCAGTAGCGGCTTCCATGGGCGCGCAGGCGCAGTAGCGGCTTCTTCGTTGCGGACGGGGGAAACGCGGTCTACGAAAACTTCCCAATGGGCGCGTCCCAAGGGACGCGCCCATTGGGAAGTTTTGTTGCGTGAAGTATGTTGTCCACTGTAGTGGCTATCCGCGGTGCGTTTCTACGGAGGTGAGGGGTCAGAGGGGGTCCGTCGCTGCGGTAGCCTGTGCTGTGTTTACGTGTGATCAGTGCCTCGTTGCCTGTGCTGTATTTGTGTTCGGCAGTGGTGGTGGTGGTGTGTGTGGACTGAAATGAAACACGATGACGGGGAGGCGGCGTGACAAACAAGACGGCTTCTGTTTTGTGCCGAATTTCAGCAACGGTTATCGTTCGTGTAAAAAGACACGCTTTTCTTTTTTTTTTTTCTTTTTTTCTGGCTTCCTTTGAGTTTGATCGCCGTGAAGAATGGTCGCGGAACATAAAGAGAGGCGATGAAGTCCTCGACAAGCGCAGCGTTGTCTGCGAGAGCCACTTTGAGCTAAGGTTCATCCAGCGGTCTTTTCAGATGACGACCAACGGTAACGTCGTTGAAATCCCGTGGCTGACCGCTCTTGACAAAAGATGCCCATGGGCGTCCGCAGAGGGGTGCAAGGGGGGAGGGGCAGGAGCGGATCCAGGACTCCGTTTTTTTTTTCTTGTTTTTTTGGGGGGAGGGGGGGGGGGCAGAAAAATTTAAAGGATACTATTCTCCCGATTTTTCTTGTGCACGGGGGGGTCCACCCATGTCAAATCCTCCTCCGAGAGGCGGGGGAGGGGGGGTTTCGACTTTGATTGGGGGGGAGCGGCTGCCCCCACCCCTTTTTGGACCCGCCCCTGGGGGGGGGGGGGGGGGGGGGGGGGTGGAGCTGGACCCACACCAGTTAAAGGGTACGCCGGCGTTTTTTTAGCCACCCAAACCAACTACATTTTTTTAATACCATGGAATTACTGTTCCCAACATGCTATTTAGTATCCGGTGCTTCAAAAATAACTACTAAAAACGGAAAAAAAGAAAAAAAGATGTCAAGGACGTTTGTTACGCTGCGAGACCGGCGAAACTTGCTTTCTACGCGCTGTGCCTTTTTTCTGCGGCACTGCGCTACCGTAAAAATTTCCACGTGTTCTCAACGGAGTCTCCACATATAGAGGGTTTTCAGGACCTTCTTCGGCGAACGATGACGAACGATTAGAAAATGTATTCAGCACGCTGCCGCCAGCCTCCGCAACGCTCCAAAAAAATGCAATTTTTAGACATGCAAGGTGGACGTCCGGGGCTTCACTCGCTGGAGCGGGAAGCGCGTAGAACCAAATCTAGGGTGCGGCCATGAAAGCATGTGGAGAGTAACATGGAAACGTGCTGATAATAGCCAACATTGTCAACGTTCCGGGGGGGGGGGGGGGGGGGGGGGATAAGTGTGCACTCCCCCCCCCCCCCCCCCCCCCTCCCCTTGAAAAAGGTATGCGGACGCCCATGAGGATGCCATTCCTACTATTTTCCAAGATGTTCTTAAGTACTTATCAGAGTCACTGTCGAAAAGAGGAAGGAACGCAACCTCAGCTATCAGGTGTTCCCCAATTCGAAGCGAAGCCGAGAGCACAACATTAGAAGTTGCTTCTGACAGCATGTTGCCAGAAGCCGCTTCTAATGATGTTGGCTTCCTGAACAATGTCGAGCTTTCTGGTCAAGCTCATCGAGGACTGTCATTTTCAGGGCTGACCGGGCGAAACATATGGTCGGAAATTTTCCTGTCGTGTGCTGAAGACTCATTTCTTCACGCAGAGTGCGAAGCACTCTGCGTGAAGAAATGTCGAGCAAAGCAAGTTAGCTGTGAAGAAGCATGGTGCAAATTACGATGCAAGCTGGGTGAACTGCTGCTACAGCTTATGCTCTCACCAGAGGCAAAAGTGGCGCCAGGAGGTACTCGCAGCACGAGAAGAAGCGGAGGCACTGATCAACACTATCAGAACTCTCTCTCTACAAAAAAAAAAAAAAAAAAAAAAAAAACGAAGAATGTGGACGAATACAGCCGGTCATGGCACGATAACATTCGATGAAATGAAGCTGTCGGGACACATTGATGTCAAACATTTTGGTAAGAACAAACAGTTACAACTCCTCCGTTATACATAATTTGAGGGTAACTATGATTAACAAAGTATACCACATACCGCGTTTGTCATACAGGAGTAGCACAATTTTTGTTGTGCATGTTGTGCTTTTTTTTTTCTTTGAAGGGTTGGCCTGAATAAGTTTGAATGACAATAAAGCATTATATAATTCTGTTTGTTTTGTCGATGTCTTCTTTGTGCGAGACCAGTCCGAAGAGCAAAAGCAGCACCCAGATACATTCGCAGGTGGTTTCCGAACTGTTAATCATGCCAAGCAATGAAATATTGTCACGAATTAAGGCGACTAGAAGGCGAAAATAGAACTGAAGATAAAGGTTTAATGGGCGAACTTGTGCCAACAAAATAAGTAACGAAAGAGCGTCGAGGGAGCAGAAAAGCAGGCGGCGACTCGGCGGCGAAACAGAAAGCGCGAGCGAGACTGACTCGACAAGGTCGCGAGTAGCTGCTTATCTACCGTGCGTCACTATCTCGAAAG